>NC_092863.1:75733853-75931502 GCF_032062135.1 Pyxicephalus adspersus | reverse complement strand
CAGAGATATGTAGTGAAGCGGGCTGAGGGGGAGAGAAATGTATCCAGTGGTACAGTGGTACCAAGTCTAGGCAAATTTGCCCGCTCTCTTGGAATCCGTGGATATCATATCTTCCATATGATAGATATCAGTTACCCTTCTCAACCAGTGACTTACAGTCAGGGTTTACACACATTAGCAGCATTCAATAGATGTCTCAAAAGGAAATTCTTGTACAAGAAGTCAGGGACATGAAGAAGCGCCAGGGCTGGTTTGGCTTTGATATCAACATCCGTAAATTTAAGGATAATTTCAGCCACTGCGTTCCAATAAAATTGCAATTTGAGGCACTCCCAAAATATATGCAGCAGCGTGCCCTAAGCTAAACCACATCTCCAGCAAATGCCGTCAGTACGTGGAAAGAGCTTGGCAAGCCGATCAGGTGTCTTGTACCAGCCGGTAGCCAGCTTGTAGTTAGTCTCCTGATATCTATTACATATAGAGGCCTTATGACAAAAGTGCAGCATCATGTCTTTTTGTTCATCTGAGAAGCGCATGTTTAGTTCAGCCTCCCATTTAGACACAAACGGGGGAGATTCAGGGGCATCTATGGTTAGCAACGTCTGGTATGCATATGAAAGTGTGCCCCTCTAGGAGCGTTTGGAAATAAACAAAGACTCAATAGGCAATAGGGACCGGGCGAATAAACAAGCCCTCGGGAGGGACCGCAACACATAAGAGAATTGTATATGCCTTCAGGGGGACAATAATGGCAGCTCATTATCTGATTGCAAGGTCAGTAAGTGGGCCCATTCCCCCCTGTGTAGGAAGTGTATAGCTCTGTAAACTCTAAGTCTACACCAAGAACAAAATATTGGGTTGGAGAGTCCAGGAGGAAACTCCGGGTTGCCCAAGATCAGCAAGAGAGGCGAAGGATATGTAACTACTCTCTGGGTGGTAAAAAATGTGGAAACTATTCTTAGTGTCTCGCCAATCAGAGGATGTCTGGATATAGTCAATTGGGGTTTCGGAGCATGCGTCTTCCAGCTTCACCCATAGTTTGGATTTAGCGTTTGTGCACCAATCCAGTAGTCTGGACAAGTGTACAGCTTAGTGATAAAGTATGGGATCTGGGAACGCCAGCCCACCTCTAGCTTTAGGGAGTCTATACTTTCGCAGTATAAAATTTGGAACCCGGCCTTTAGTATATACAGTAGTCTGGGTATAACATTCATTTTTAACACATTACATCTCTCACACCATGTAAATGCCAGCTGTTTCCACTGCTGCAGGGCTTTCCAAATTCGATTAAGTAAATGCAGGAAATTGAGATCTACAACACGTGACAGCTTCGCAGGGACTTGGATGCCCAAGTACGAAATAGATGTCTTAGCCCATTTCAGAGGGAAAGAAGGGGTTAATGGCTCCTTAGTTGACTTGGGAAGGGAAATGCTCAGTGCTTCTGATTTTTGCAAATTTGTTTTGTAATTGCAGAGTGCCGAAAACTTGCGCAGCTCCTGCAATAGATTGGGCAGTGAAGTGACTGGGAAGGTGACATAAAACAGCAAATCATTCGCATATGCAGCCATTTTATGTTTGGTTGGACCGACCTTTACTTCTTTTATGTCAGGTTTGGCTCCCATAGTCCTTAAAAAAAGTCTCCAGGGAGAGGAAAAACAACGGGGGAGACAGGGGGCAGCCCTGCCTTGTCCCGTGGGTGATAGCAAAGCTATCTGAGAGTTCTCCATTCACTCTTACTCTAGCACTGGGGGATGAGTAGAGGGCATCTATCCATGTTAAGAGACGTGGAGGTATGCTCAAGTGTGACAGGGTAGAGTGGAGAAATGTCCAATTCAGCCTGTCAAACGCTTTCCCCGTGTCCATAGAGAGAAGCATGAGTGGAATCTTGTGGGCATAATCAATGATATTTAGAGTACGTGTGGTATTGTCCCTGGCTTCTCGGAGAGGGAGAAAGCCACTTTGGTCGAGGTGAATGAGACCAAACAGTACTGGGGCCAATCTATGTATTGCATGGAACAGCATGGCCTTTAAAGAGTTCATTCAATGCTGTTACCAGCTGTGCTCTTACGATGGGGAAGAATTGCTTATAACATATATATCATATGCCAAAGTAAGGCCGTCAGGGCCTGGCCCCTTCCCCGTAGACGTGCGGCGAAGTGCAGACTGGAGTTACAATAATGTGATTGGTTTGTCTAGTCCCTCTTTAATTTCTGAGGTGAGTGCAGGGAATGTTTTTTTTTTTTTTTTAAAGAATGGAATTACCCTTGAGTTTGCTGCAGTGTAGTTCTCAGACGCGCCCCCCCCCCCTTCCTGAACTCAGCCTATATTAGGAGGTCTTGTGTCCCCTAATAGATTTTTCATTTTCTTCAAATTAGGGAAAATGACTGGGAGTCTCTGTAGAAAGATGTAGAACAGATCAGAAACTGGCATGAATCAATTTCTGCATCCATATTATCATATGGTATATTATAAATGCTTGTATTACCTTGGGAACACCAGCACTGCTCAAAAGTCATTTGATGGATATGAACATTTTCCCCAGATTTCTTCTGTCCCGTGCTCTTTGTGCAGAGATGGACACAGTGTTGTGTCTCATATCCTACTCTTTTTTTCATAAAATATAAGAATGAATTGGTATGTTTATGGTAATGTATAGTAGGTTTACTTTTTTCAGTTTATCATGGTCAGAACTAAAAAAAAAATGTATAAAGTATTTGGTAAATTGGATAAATTAGAAATATGACATATACTGTGGCAAATGTTGCTAACAGCGGGCTCCGAGCAGAACTAAGGAGAGTTTGGGCCCTCATGCAGTGCCTACAGCGCTCAGCTGTCAGCTCCTGAGCATATACAAGTGCATTTCAATATATTACAATATCATCGTTCATTCATTAAACACAAAGTGATATATTTCAAGTGTTTATTTACAGCAAATGAAAATCCAAAATTCAGTATTTCAGAAAATGTGAATATTGTGTAATTGTCCAATATGGTAGACTTATGGTGTCTCATGCCACTCAGCTAATGAACCTAAAACACCTGCAAAGGTGTCCTAAGCCTTTAAATGGTCTCTCAGACTGCTTCAGTAGGCCACACAATCATGGGGAAGACTGCTGAGTGGCAGTTGTCTAGAAGACAGTCATTGACACCCTCCACAAGGAGAGGAAGCCACAGAAGGTCAATGCTGAAGAAGCTGGTTGTTCAGAGTGCTGCATCCAAGCATATTAATGGAAAGTTGAGTGGAAGGAAAAACTCAGAAAAAGGAGCACAAGCAACAGGGATAACTGCAGCCCTGGGAGGATTGTGAAGCACAGCCCATTCAAGATTTTGTTGCTCAGTGATCCAAGGTCCTCTTTTCAGATGAAAGTAAATTTTGCATTTCATTTGGAAATCAATGTCCCAGAGTCTGCAGGAAGAGTGGACAGGCACAGAATTCACATTGCTTGTGGTCCAGTGTGAAGTTTCCACAGCCAGTGATGATTTAGGGAGCCATGTCATCTGCTGGAGTTGGTCCACTGTGTTTTATCAAGTCCTAAGTCAGCTCAGCCGTCCACCAGGAGTACTTTATACTTTCCCTTGCTGACAAACTTTATAGAGATGCTGATTTTATTTTCCAGCAGGACTTGGCACTGCTCACACTGCCAAAAGTACTAATGCCTGATTTAATGATCATGGTATCACTTTGTTTGATTGGCCAGCAAACTCGCCTGACCTAACTCCCTTAGAGAATCCATGACAGCTTCCTCCCATAGAGGAAGATTGGAGACATCAGACCCAAAAATGCAGACGAGCTGAAGGCCGCTATCAAAGCATCCTGGGCTTCCATAACGTCTCAGCAGTGCCACAGGCTGATTGCCTCCATGCCACGCAGCATTAATGCTGTAATTCTTGCAAAAGGAGTGCCTACACGTATATACTTTTTATGTTTTAAGGTATCTTCTTACCATTTGTTAGAAAAATTCTGCTGGAGGAGTTTACTAACTGCTGCTAAAATCTATACCCCCAATTGAATGCCTGATAACTGCAATCCCTTCCCTCTCTTCCCATTTTATGTTTCTGTCTGAGATTGCAGTCAGATTGTAATTCTGAAGGTAAACAGTGGTTGTTGTGCACTACCTTTAGAACTCAGTAGAGCTCAGACTTTTGATTGACTTATTCCTGCTGGTGCAGAACATCTTGGCTATTAAAGATTGCAGAAGCACCAAACATTAGCTAATTTCCACAACTTTTCAGAGGCAGAAGGATTGTACTTAGCCAAGGGTGGACAATTTCCATATATCTGATTGGCTAGGGTATGATGGGTGACTTCCACTCATGGATATTAATCACCTTTAGTTAAGGGTTACTTTTTGTAAAACTGAAAACAAATCCTTTATGTATTATAATATGACTCATATTTTATTTTCTAATTTGTATAATTAAACGGAAAAAATACAACATGAGGTAAAAGTCATTGCTGTCAAATCTTTTCACGTTTCTATTGTTATTACCGTGACCACCAATACTTGTCATTACTCCTGGCCTTTGAGTCCTTCTGCCTCCTATTCCCGTGCCTGTCATGTGAGTCATTCAAGTGCAAAGTAATTTTGGTCCCAACGGCAGCTCCGGGGGGTCATGTGATTAGTAAAGAATGAGGAAGCCATGACAGCTTAACAATTTCACCTCAATTACTGTTTAAAATAAGCTTTCAAGCTGTCAACTCTTTAATGCTGCAATTTATATTAGTTGTATATGCAATCTACACCAATTACCAGAGTTCTGTATCTCTATAACACAGTCAATCTTCTGTTACTCATCTTCTTTTACATGAAAGGTGAAGGTCGAGAATTCACTAGCCTTTAATATTCTCTCTAGAAAATTACAAGAAAATGATCATGTTTTAGGATATGATTTCAAAACTGACCAACATCCTACAATGCAGATAATTATCATTTATAAAACAGACATTTTAATTTTCTGAATCATACTTGGTGCTGTATTAGTATATAACTGTAAAGTGGAGTTGTCATTTTGTTGGATATATTGCTGGGGAAAAAAACTTCAAATGCTATCTTGTTGTACTTCAGCTTATTGCTGCACACCCTTTATATCCTGGTCAGTTGTGTAGTTTTCAATTGGTAATGGTGGTGTACCCCTGGTAAATAAAATATATGTGTACTGCATGTAGACCGTTTTGGAAGCTACCAGGCAAATTTGGAGAACATGTGTTGCATATTAGTGATAATTTGGCAACTTGCTCACTGATCATTTAGTGACACGCTTACTTTGAACATTGCGGGGGTTATTTACACAACTAAAGTGTATCTCTACCCACATTTTGGAAAATAAATTATTTACAAATCCCCCCTTCTATTGTGTGCTACTTCCCCCACCTCCTAGATTGTAAGCTCCTCTGGACAGGGTTCTTCTCCTCCTGTGTCACTGTCTGTATCTGTCTGTCATTTGCAACCCCTATTTAATGTATAGCGCTGCATAATATGTTGGTGCTATATAAATACTCTTTAATATTCATAGTAATAATATTTAGTTCACTGTACTCATA
This sequence comes from Pyxicephalus adspersus, assembly GCF_032062135.1. NCBI lineage: Eukaryota > Metazoa > Chordata > Amphibia > Anura > Pyxicephalidae > Pyxicephalus > Pyxicephalus adspersus. Next base: position 75,925,960 of record NC_092863.1, on the reverse strand, counting down.
TGGCCTCCATAGTCACCAGATCCCAATGCACCTTTGGGATGTGGAAGAACAGTATATTCACAATATGGATGAGCAGCCAAAAGGGTTATGTGCGCTAACCTATATCAACCAATGGAAACTCTTCTTTACCTGCTGCAGTTGAAGCAGTATTGCAGCAACTCCTACTGGTCATGGTGGGTTACTGCTTTTTGTACTTTGTCCTTGCATTGTTTATTAAACAAATATTTTCATAGGCTGACATGTGGAGTGTGCTGGCTATATTGGTTGTAAAAGCTAAAGTAAAACATCAAAGGTAAAGCAATAGGTTTAAAACGGTTTTGTTCATTTTAATGATCTCAATGCATTGACAGGTTTCACAAGTTAAGAACATGTGGGCTGAACTAAATAATTTTGCAGAAAGATCTGGAATCTGTAGGTGTTTTGTGAAGGTTTTTGGTCGAAAAGAAAATGTCACTTTTGAAATAAATCCGCTAGAAGTTGTCTTGTGCTGTGAATAGACATTATATAACTTAAAATTATACTGTGTTTTATTTGTGATTAAAATTGCATCCCACATTTATTAGAGGCTTCAGATCTATACATGGCACTGCAGACGTGTTTGCTTGCAAAGATGTGTGCAAAGATACTAGATATATTAGGAAATCATTATACTTACTACATTTCAGTAGAGACACGTATGCAACAGAAGATGGTATATTCCTTTTTTTTAAACTGAATTCTTATTGAACATTTTCACATACAAAGACAACCAGTCTTTTACAGCAAAACATCTCGTAAACACAGCATACAGGGTGATAGCTACATCCGAGAATGGTACATAAAACTCTGGCGTAAGTAACAGTAAAAAACAGTGGCCGTACTGTACCGGCCTATCAAACCCCATAGACAATAAAAATACGGAAACAACAGATAAATAAACAACAGAAAACAAGAAATGAGTCTGAAAGAAAAAAACGAAGCTAAGTTGGGGAATAGGAGGGGGGGGGAAGTGGGGGATACAAAGGTGGATAGGAAGCACAGTGGCGTCTGGAACCAGCGACATATTAAACCTGTAGACTGGTATGGTAGGCATCCCAAGGTTCCCATATCTGTTCAAATTTCGCTACCCTGTTTCGGAGGAGGGCAGTGAGGTACTCCATCAGGCGTATGTCTTGAATACCAGCATACAAATCCTCCATAGAGGGGGGCAGTCTGGATTTCCATTTGGTGGAGATTAGAGTACGAGCAGCCACTAAAATATGTGTAATAAGCTGACGGGCGGACTTGGGGAGGTCCATAAGGAGAGAAGATGGTATATTCCTAATAAAGATGGGTCCAAATTGATCTAAAAGACTTAATATATATGGGATGACGAAATGCATATATTCAGAATGGTATATATATTCGGTGGTATAATTAATGATGTGATAGTGAAAAATCTTATTTGATAAGGAGTCCAAAAAAAAACAACAACTTACTACAAGAGACAACTGGGTATAGAAAGGGTTAAGCTGTTATATGTAGATAATTTGTTGTGGGAGCTATATAAAAACATATGGATGACAATTTCAGTAAGAATGTTAGTAAAAAGTATTTTCAAAAAATGAGATTTAGTTGAGGATTTACGAAGTTGGCTGGATTAAAACAAATAGTAGTGAAATCGCCACGCTGAAACTCAACCCTGTAGATTACACAGGGAGAATAGCTGTGTGCCCTTGTTTAATCATTAAAGTTTTATGTAAGTAAAGGCCATCGCTTCATGGCCTGATATACCGGTAGCCTGTTTTATAGTAAATAGGATATCTGACCGGAGTGCCCTAGAAACAGGTGCAATGATTTAGTGTGTGCAGTCAATACCTATATCTTGAATGTCCATGTGAAATATGGACTTGATTCATGCATAGTCTTTAGCAGTTTGAAGGGGAGAAATGTGGCATGGAAACCCCTTCACTGAAGTAGTAAACTACTTAGTATCCATTACACACTGCTAACTTCCCAATATTCATTTTGGTAGTAAGGACTACCTGTTATTTACTCTGATTACTCTCCACAATCCATCACAAGAAAACATGTTAACAAATGTTTTTCAGTAACATCTAACTGAACATTACAGGTCAACATTTAAACGTGAAATAGGAGCTTCATATATTGCCCCCAAAATATCCACATTTGCACTTTCCATGACACTTAACTATAGCTACAAATGCAGATTGGGAGTTCAGTTCATGTTCCAAGTCAGAAAGTTTTAAAATGACAGCCAGGCAGCCAATATTCCTTCATGGAAACTTTTTTTTGTCAGTATTTTATTCAGTTATGGGTTTTCATTTTAACCCCCTAACCGCTAAGCCCGTAATTTCTCGCACTAAATATTTTGGCTCTTTTGGTTAAGCCCAAAAAAAAAAATTTCATGAAAACCTGTGACGCTTTTGGAACAGAAATCTAGAAATCAGTGTAACGCTCAGGTGGTTAACACTCTTTATACAAACGTCTTAGATCTCTATGATTCTTAACAAATCTCCAAAATTAAGGATGGTTTTTAAGAAGAATTTTTGAAAAAGAAATTTCTGGTAAGGCAATGTTTGTATATTACATGAATGATAATTAGGATTTTCTAAAATAACATCTATCTCCCCCTAAAAATGTCTTGTTTTGTATTTTGTATTTTATTTTTGTTTTTGTTTTTTTGTTTTTAGTTTTTTTAGCTAAATCGGCAAACTCCTTATATATTTGTCACTGCCCTGATACTTACGCCACCATTTTCAAAGGAATACACAATGCTATGCTCAGCTTGTACACTAAAACTGATTGTTGCTGCCGATTTTACTCAGATTCGTGTTACATGTGTTTAACATGCATGATTCAAACTGCCATAAATTAATTAACCAGACATCTGAGATTATCAACTTTAGAAAAGTATTTATTTTCATATATATATATATATATATATCCAGAGTAATTTTTTCCTCATTATGTTTGACTCAGATGATCACCAATTCTCTGTTACAAAAAAAGTTACTGTATGTACATTAACTGATCATAAATGGAAACACTTCATGATCACAATTGTTCATCTTGTGTCATTGTCTTCCTGAATAGACACTTAAGTGGATATGACATGAGTGGCATCACTCTGAAACACATGTTTATTCCTCCAGGATGCCACTTATGTGATGTGTCACGTTTGTCCCTCTACAGCTAATCACTGACATTCTTTAGATTGTAGCAATGTGTGGATGTATCACTGGGTATTTAGAGATTTTACAAAACTGAGCAATCAAACCGTTAGTCAGGAATACATTTTCCACAAATGCAGATAAGCTTTACTTTTTGGTTAACAAACAACTTAAGCACAATGGAAGAAAATGATTTAATGTAACTTGGTCATTTGCTGATTCTGCATAAAAAGTTAGTTTAATACTGTTAAAGAAATCCTGACTATTAAACATTTCACAAAAAAATGATTATTTTACAATTTTGTAAGGAAGCAACTCTGTCATCTTCTTTCTTTCAGTTTGGAAGCAGTATTGCCGTCTATGAAAATCCTAGATATGTTCAAAAATCACATCAAGCAGCCTGTATGGATAAATGCTGACATACTGACGGGTCCTGGGGGAAGTGCCAAACCAGTAGATGCCAGAGGATTCCTGCAAACTGTGTCATCATTTTTCCCAGATGTGACATTGTCGTTGGGATGGACCACTGGATGGCTACCAGGACAAACAAATGAAGGTATAATCCAGACTATCCAGACTATAATCCAGACTAATCATAATTCCTGCACAGGTACATACAGTCTTGAACACACAAATGGATCTTCATTTAAACACTGCCTACAGATAAAAGTGATATCAAAATTGACCTGTTTATTCATTCCCCTAATTAAAATGAACAAAACTGCAGATTTGTCATGTGGAAAATAAGTTTACCCCTATTTTTGCCACCAGTTAAAATCTATGAAATTAGAATTGAGTGTTCAGGTTAGGGACTACACATAAAAGAATCTCCTTAGGAGGTTTGCAGGTGGAACATGAAGGTGAGTTCTCTTTGCTGTTGTGTATTATAGAATAAATGAAGCGCACTAGCCAAATCTCTGATTTAGACACCATTGAAACTTTTTAACCCTTGAATTTCCTTTCGGGTCTTAAGGAACCCCTGCTATAATTACTATTGTAATTGAGAAGTGAGAAGAATGTCACCATTACAGGTGGCCAAAAAGATCATTGGTGTCTCTTAAACTGACTTGAGTCACAAATTGCTCATTGCTAGGAAGCCCTAGCAAACTTTGGAGGAACACTAAGGTTCTACGGTTGAGTAACACTGTTGTAGGGTATTTAAAATGGGCTGTTAATGGATGGTAAACCCACAAACATATTGTAACTAAAGGAATCATTTATGACAGAGTGGTCAAAAATTCAGTAAACAAGTTTAAAAGAGCAAATTGCCAGTTTATGGTAGCATTTTGTATGGAGGCTAATGGTGTAACAATACAAGTGTATTACATGACATGAAGAATTGCATGCACTGCAGAGAAAAAAAGTAAAAAATAATACCATAGTGGTTTTTAATAATAACAACGCTCATGGGCTGGTAAAAAAAAAAACAACAACCCCACAGTCAGGGGTGAGGTTTTTTGAGATGTGGGACAGTAAAAAGTTATATCATTTAACCAGACGGGAAATTTGAAAGCCCTAAGCAAGGCGGTCAAGAATGGGAGGGTCTCCTTACAATATTCTAGGTAAAGCGGAACGAAAGTCCCAAAAAAAAATTACACTTACCTTTAATCCCGCAGATCTCTTGATGTTGCAGAACTATTCCTTAATGTGGTCCAGCGTCGTCCTTGAAATCTTTGTCCTGGCACAGAGAAAGTGCTGGGCGCCACCATCTTCGGTCTTTTCTTTTTCTGTCTTCTTGCTTTTTCACCCCATCTCGCACTGCACAAACAAGAGAGCTGATCTCACTGCGCATGGCATCTCTTTCCCTTTATTGGTAAAATGCCCCCTTTGCACTTGCACAGAAGGAGCAGCCAAGAGTCTCCCGGGATGCGTGACATACTCCCCCCTTTTTTTTTTTAATAAAGGGTGTTGCACTTAAAAAGAAAAAATCAATTACATTTTTACTTTATATATTAGGATTGTCTACCCTTTTATGCAAAGTAAAAAAGTTGAGTTAAGGTCTGCTTTAGGTACCAGGACGTATGTTAAGCCCTTATTTGAATCCAATTGAAAAATAGGTGGGGATTTTAAATGGGCAGTTTTTAGAAGGAACATTATACATGCCAGCACCTGCTAAAAGTTTGGAGCATATGGATAAATATATGCTTATTTATAACAATTGAGAGATTGATAAATATATCAATATTGACATTAAAAATTGATCACATTAAATGCAGTTAATGCATTGCCAGCCTTTGCCTGTGATAAATAAAAGAGTTCATTAAATTGTCACAGGTACAGAAAATTAGGGGAAATCTATCTAGGTTTGTTATATCTCTCAAATAGGAAGGAAAATCTCCCCAATGGGACAGCAAAAAGAAAAAAAAATACCTTATTTACATATTACATATTTGGCTTTTTAAAAAAATAAGCAGTTTATTTCATGCTTGTCCAAAACTATTATTGAGTTTCTTTACCTAATCAAACGCCTTCTGTTGTAATCCTCCCTCCTCCCCCCATTTTTAGTACAATTCATTATATTTTCTGTTTTTTTTCTTTGCCCAATTTACTTTGAGTTATGTTTAGAACAGCAAATGGACTTCAAGTTAAACCAGAACTAGGTAACTTTTTGTCTCTAATACTGCATCTGTTATCTTCCTGTTGGTTTTTCACTTTTGGTTTATTCTTCATACGTGGATTTGACCCTGAGCAATATTATTGGGTGACTCGCCTCATTTGCCTTACTGAAACTGGGGAGTTTTTTATTCTGGAGAGAAATAATGTACATATGCATTATCATTATCATTGGCATTATCACTTGCCAATATACGTATTACTGAGACTCTCTGACTGAGTGCTCTGTTTTTTGTTCTGGACAAAGAATGTCCTTCATGTGAATAGCAGAAGGAGCCGAGACTGGTGTTCATGATGTTGGCACAGATGTAAAGCCTGTTATCTCCTGAAGGACAAATGTGCTTTCCTTTTGTGAGTTTATGATCATGGGAAATAAAGTATAATGCTATATATAACCATTTACATCACTGTGATATTTAACATTTGTGTTCTGAAACATTCTTTTTTTTTAATTGGAGGAAACAAACACAGGAAACATTCTTAGCAGATTGTTTTGTGCTTAAAGCAGACCTAAAGTTATTCAAAAGAATTGCTGGAAGGGTTTTAGTGAAAAATAGTGAAGAAGGGCAGTTTGCCTTACCTTAATGCATGCCTTTAAGGTATATAAGGTCCATATGTGATTGCAACATATGTGGCTTCTCTCTAAAGAACAGCTGCCTGATGTCACTATTGACATGATATGGGCCTCCTAAGTAATGGGGCAATTCTTTCAGCTCAATTTATTCTGTTTGATCACTAATTCGTCTGCATATAAGACAGAAAGTGAGGAAATTTTATATGAAAATGTATATTTTATATATATAAAACATATATATTATTGTTAACAGTCGTGCAGTAGTATTCATATGCAGGAGGGACTTTCCTATGGGGAGATGGCAAGAAAGTCAGCTAAATTGTGTTTAGTTGAGGAAGAACACTTTCTTTTATTTTGTAGATCTTTATTAAACAAATCTTCATAATGCTGTCCATCTTTTTCTCCCCTTTAAGGTATACTTGCTTTCAATAGATTACTTTTTTACTTTGGGACCTCATGATGCCCACTCACATAAATGCAAGCCTAGGAATTTGGACTCATTATCAATCTTAATAGACAGAATAAAAGTTCAGATCAGGTGATCTCCCCCCTCATCAGAGTCCACATGCAGCAGAAAAGTATGACTTCTGTTTCATGATTTTCAATTCATTCTATTTAAAGGAACTCAACCTTCACTACTTGCCCCTGCAAAATTAATTCCCCAAAATCGGAAGTACTTAACGTTTCTCTCTCAACCTCCTTCCAGGAGCAGATAATGAATCAAGGAAGCAATTAAATATCTAGTTAAGTTATAGCCCCATGAATTCACCCTGGTATGTCAAATTAATCTTCTTCCCTCATTTTCCGAAGCAAAGTAAGATTAACAAAAGTGGGTTTCTTACACTGTTACATGCTTTGGCTGTACACATATAGTCAAAATGAATATTTTACAAAGAGTCTTGTATCTCCTACAAACTGTTCCAGTACAGCTCCCCCACCTTTTGGTTTTTATGGTGCAATAAAAGTCTTTTTCAGTCTTTTAAATCATGGGATCTGAGCATTACATGTGGGCATACCACAGCTTTTTGTTTTCTGGAACCTATGTACAGCACCCTCTGCACTTCTACCAGCCATGAGATGCTTCCTTGCACAAAAGAAAATCACAAAAACAAAGTGAGAATGATGCTGGTTCCTAATTAAAATATGTAGTGAATAGAAAGGTTTTATTTAAAAATTTTAAGCGTGTTGATAATGGACAGGGAAAGCAAAATGTTATGTTAAACTTCAGCTTAAAAACAAGATAATCTCTAAATGAGAGGATAAACTACCTGGATGTCTTTCTACTTAATCTATCCATTATTCTCTATGTTTAGATAGTGTGTAGAATGTATTCTCCTACTCAGCTATAAAGCCTTATACAATATTACCTACACACTTCAGACATTGTAGAATCACAATTATGTTATTTTCTTCTATAGCGTTCCCGCTGTGTGTGTTTTCAGGCCTTTTATATTGTTACTAATGTTTTCATGCAGGGGTCTCTTTGTTCATTCTACATAGTGTATATATCAGCCACAGGCTAATATTATTCATACAATACTAGTATTACAGGATTAAAAATATCCACTTTCTTATAGTTGCAGTATTATTAAATATTTGTATGATATTGTCTCCCATGTATATGATCTTTGGTTGTGTGACCAAGATATACTGATAATAATCCACACATTCTAGTCTTTTATTTAATACATGGGGCGTGATTTATTAAAGCTTTCCAAGGCTGGAGAGGATGCACTTTTATCAGTTAAGCTGGAACATCCAGCAAACCTAGAATGCATCCGGTCCAGGATTTAAAACATTTGCTAGCAAATGACTTTGAAGAAATCTATTCCAGGTTTGTTAGATCACCCAGCTTCACTGATGAAAGTGTATCTTCTCCAGCCATGGAGAGCTTTAATAAATCAGGCCCATAGTATTTGAACAGGATTCTTTTGTCATCTCCAGTTATTCTTGCTGAATATGGAAGTAGAGCTATAAGACTTTCCATGGCAGGTACACAGATTTAGCCAAATTTACCTATTAGGATAGATGAGTAAAGTTGTACAGGAATTTACCTCCACTTTGAACGGTCCATGGCATATTTGTCGTTAAAAGAGGATATAGTTGTTCACATTGGAAAGTTATCCTATTTACACTGCACAGCAATAGCAATCTTAGAAGAACCCTCTCATTTTTTCTGATAAAAAAGCAAATGCTTTATTTTTGTTAATTTAACTCAACTGATTATTTAAACTTTTTTTACAGTGTTCCTGGAAATAGTAACTTCTAAGTCATGTTTACCAGACTGGAAGTAAGGTGTATTCTGGCCAGGGTACAGTTTTTTCAGAGGGGAGGGAAAGGGGCCTTCTTAGGTTTCTTGCTTTTCTGCTTTACATGATGAAGAGCTGAATCATTTTAACTATATTTTTTGGTAATACACGCCCACTTTTTTTGTTTTAGTACAGCTTCCTTTTGTTTGCTTTGTCTTTTTTTTTTCTCCATACTGTACACTTTTTGTATAAACGTCCTGTTGAGGTGTACATGCTCCTGCATCAGATGAACATAGTTTTTAACGTGGGAGCTACTATGGCAGCCAAATGTGTGTTGATATAGCTGCTTGTAGTACATACTACTCTTAGAAGTGCATAGGAAAAGGTGACAATGCTGCAAAGTGAAATGTCTGTGGACATACATTGCTAGTGTGATTATAATACACATGTACAACAAATTTGGGTGAAGAATAAAAATAGATTGTAGGTAAATGCCTTAAATGTGGTGGCTACATTCTATTTGTCAGTCAAATTTTTGGCAAGTGCAGAAAGTACTTGTTGATCTTGTCAGAATGTCACTTCTCGTGCCCTAAGCTTTCTCAGCTATGATCTGTGAAAATCATGCAAGTGAAAATCATGCATACCTACTTGAACTCCAGATCAGAAGAGCAACATAGCGTGACAACATTGCTGTTTTTAGGATACAGTATTGTCAAAGTTGTCACACCTAAATATAGGTAGTGTATTGCCAACAGGAAAACTGGGTAAATATTATGGAAAATTCCTGTGCAGGCACCATAATCATGACCAGTCTTAGTGGAAGTAAATTGAATTAATTAAATTGTATGTTTGTTTTACAGGATACAGTTGGAAGATGGTGAAAGAAATGGCAGAGATATGTACTACTTTAAGCCAACAAGTCACTTTCCCAGTGAGGGCAGCACTAGTCAGACAGTCGTGGCCTCCACTGCAGTGGCTGCTGCAAAGTTCAGACAGGTAATTTTTTACAGATTATAATGCGTTTATTTAGATTATTATTATTTGTGTACTATCATCACATAAAATATCTCACTTCAGTTTACTGTGACTTAAATAAAGTGTTTCTGCTACTACTATCGGGTTTATGAATCTAACTTTTTCATGTATAAACCTGATGGTACGAGTCCTCATATACCATTTGCTGAGGACCTGAACACTAGAAATAAATAATAATGTGTACCTGAAGAGAACATTGGGTATAGCTACACTTTAATACCTGTATTTGATCTGGTATTAGTCTCTTAGCTAGTAGTTGGTCAATTTCATCTGGGCTCTTGTGTACTGTTGAACACATTTTGCAGCTTGTCCTTGGGAGTTGGATAGGAGTGGGGTAGAGTGGGTTATCTCACAATTCGATTCAACGGCTATTTGATCGAATAGGCCGATACTGTTCGGGTTATTGAATGTCGAATTTGAACAATATTAGTTAATAAGGGGAAAATTCGGGTTATTTTTCATAACTGTGTAGAGCTTCTACAGCCTTCAAATACATTTAAAAAGACACGTCAAGACTCCTACAGCTCTGCACAACACTGTACAGGGCAAGAAAAAAATCAGGAAGGCATAGTGGACTCATATGACCTCTCAATAGAGAATCTCCATTGAGAAGTCATATGAGTTCTGTACGCCTGCGGTCACAGCTGTGCCCTGCACCCACGTGCCTCCAATTAGCTGTGACCGCAGGTTCCCACGGTCCCTAGGCTGTACTTATCAATAATCAGTACAGCCCAGGGACTGTGGGAACCTCATTTCAGGTGAGTTACTGTGAAAAATGGTACGTAATAAGTAAGTACACACAAATCACATACATTTATGAAAGAATAAAAACAATTTCACATTAAAGTCTGAACTCATTATTTGCACTAAGGTTTTAACCTTTTAGGGATCCAATAAGGGGTATTATGTACCCCTGTACTTATTCCCCATGTTTGGACATCTGGGAGTCACCTAGTTAAAGGGGGCTTCCGGATCCCAAAAGTCATTGACTTCCGGATTCCAGAGCGCTGTATTCACCCTGTGGAATCCTGTGTTTTTCGGGTCGGGTTTATCCGAATTTGAACGGCCATATTGGGGTCGAAAATAGGGACAACCCGAATTTGAATACCAACACAAGTAGTTTAACATCTTTATTTTCTCTCATCCTGTTTTTGGACTATCATGCCTTGACATTCCATAATAATTGGATTGGGGTGACTGAAAAACCTAATGGCAATAAAAGGGTCATATTTCATAGTACATAGTTACATAGTAGGTTAGGTTGAAAAAAGACATAAGTCCATCAAGTTCAACCACTAGGGAAATAATTTCGTCTATTTGTTTTAGTGTTTACTTGAAATTGTGCTTTAAGTATCTTCAGACTGTAGGCAACATTTTCTTCCAGTATTTATTTTTATCACACTGCTTAAAAAAGCATTTTGGGGCTTCTGTGCAGTCAGAGAAAGAGCAGACAGCCCAAAAAAGCTATGATATACAAAAAAATGCTGCCACTAGAGGGGCAGCATTTTCAGATGTTTCAACTGTGCCAGATTTTTACTGGTACTGTACCATATTTTTGGTTTTAGTACCACCCCGGAGCCCCTGCACTTCATTCTAAGCTACAATGCTCAACTGTTCTGCTGTGGAGATAATACAAACACCTCATAGATAGTGTCCAGGCTGATATTTGTACAAGGATCCTAGTGCTGCAAGGGCAAGTGCTAGCCACGGAGCCAACTGTTTCCATCAGTTGTGATGTTTCCTGTTAGGTATAATAGGGGCTATATTTTTCTACTTATTTACCAAATGTATATTTTATCTCTTTTTACACACTGATATAAAGTTGACTTACTCAAAAAAACAAAAAGTCACCAGTAGGAAGACCTAATTGACAAAACAAACAATGTCTGGCTATGAAAGATCCTGCCATTGCTGCAGGGTGGCTACACACAGGTATGCTGTACATACTTAATATGGCAAAAACTCACCATCCACCAACAGGTTTAGTTCCTTTTTAATCCTATAGTTATTATTACATATAGTTGGGACTAGCTAATATGCTGCCAGGGTAGCATGCTGTTGTTAGCCTTTTAACCACATAGTATAAATGTAACATGTTTCTGTAATTAAGTAACTCCAGCATTAGAACAGTTTGCTCCAACTCTGCTCCTTTTCACTTTTTCTAAATGCTTTGTGCTGCAAATCAATGTAGAGAAAAATATAAAGAAAAAAAGAATGCAGCTGAATATGGCTACAGATTTTCCTCACTTCCCAACTTACCTGCTTAATGATAGCTCACACTTACAATCAGCTCTCCAACAAGTACACTGTACAAGAAATGTATGGCTTCCCTTCATTCTGCTGGATTCCTTCCTCCGTCCTGAGTAACGATCCTCTATCTAAAGTAGCAGATCGATTTGGGTCTGTCTCTGAACCTGTCACTGATGCAGGCTGCACGGAGCTCTGCATACCGGCTCCTTACTAATTCTAATTACTGCTGCTCACTTAATGAGCAATTTGCTTAGTGACCAGGTCATTTGAATGCAACTTGGTGGTTTGGTGAGGAGCATTTGTATTTTGTCAGGTAACAGTGCTCATGTAATTAGCTGCTTAATAATTCAAATAGCCAACAGCCAATTTGAATACACTGTAATCTTTAAAAGCCAAATATCAGGTAAAAATATCTAAGGTGTCACTTTTGACACAAAAAGCAGACATCAGATCCAAGAGTACTTTATATGTGCAGGTGTAATTTTCTACCTTTAAGTATCAATGATATCCTAACTTAAAAATCCAGAAAGCTTAATTGTGAAGGAGACTATTAAGGTCTCCCCCTTTCCAAGAACCATTCTTTCGATGTTATGAAAAGAAAATAAGCCTATATTCTCTCTCTAAATTTTTAGAAAAAGTCTGGAAACATTAGATTGACTGTAATATTGTTTTCTTGACCTGCACAGTAGTGTTCTGCTATCTCCTTTTTTATAAGTCTGTTAGAAGAAGCAACATATTGACAATAAAACTTTATAGCTGGGTATTTTGTTTTCAACATCATATTATGTTTAGTCTTTTATTAAATATTTTGGAACATGTGAAAATGTAGGGTAAGCTAAAATTTAGATTGCAAATGCCTATATCTCCTCTTCTTCTTTCTCTAATGTATGAAAGTTTGGCCTTTGTCACACTGTTTTGCAGAGCAGATTTGTTCTGTATAGGAAACACTAATAGTCCAGTTAAGTCACTAATCTTTATTTAGTGTTTACTGTATTCTAGATGAAGACCTATTGTTCAATATTTTTAGATGCAAGCCCTAATACTGTTAAATATATTTATATATTTATCTTCAGTAAAAAGACTGATAATCAATGACAATGGATCTTTGCAGGTACAGCTTGACCATCTGGGCTGGAAAGGATGACGTCTATTCAGTCGAAGATCTGTTGTACATCCGAGAGCACTCTAAGGAACACCAAATATTTTATGATTTGTTTGAGCCTCAGAAGAGTCAACTAAAAGAGATAGTGGATCAGAAATTTAAAAAGCATCTCTCCTAATTTATGATAAAATCCAACTGTTTGGTTTTATTTCTTTTTTTTGCTGCTCAATTGTGGTGCAGGGACCACTTGGTTTTAATGCCAATACTACTACTACTGCAGTACTGTCTGACATTTTGAAGCAGTAAACGTTAGTGTTAGGGGGTTTTAGGGGGTCTTGGGGTAAAAGGGGACTATTTTTTTTTTCATAACACTTGTTTTTTGGTGCTGTAACAGCTTCTCACAAAGCAACCTGACATTAGGGTCTTCCTAGCAGCATTTACGCTGGCATCAAATTAAAGTGTATTGCTTACACTAAAATTTTTAATAAAAAATCTACACCCAGTCAGTTTTACCTCTGTCTATAGGTTTACACTGCATCGCTTTGCAGTTTCAAACATGGTAAGTAGTGTTATCTGGCCCAGATATAATTGTCTACTGCCCTAATTCTATTCAACAGATTTTTATTCCAAAGTAAATAAAGAATAGAACAGGGTCATCCTGATGGTGAGTAGAAGAATGCCAAGACTGGGATGCAGGAGCCAGAGACAGACTGAGGTCAGTCAGACACGGTGATCAAACAAAGTAGTATTTTGAAAGAAAATCCTTTAGAGTTAGGGAATGGGTGGGTTTTGTTCATGAAGGAGCATCGTAAACAAGACAAGCCAATATCAGTATCACAGATCAGCAGGATATATATTGAGTAAAAAAGACCCAAGCCAAGATACAATTACAGAGAACACAGAAAATATAATAAGGTAACAATTTCTAGCAGTAGGAGTCATATGCAACTGAGCCTAACATTTACCTGCCAAAGCAATCATTGGGAACCATCAGGGGTTTGGATCCAAACATTTATTTTGGTGAAATACTTTCAAACTGGGATTGTCATAAAATATACTGTGTATTTTTATGTTTAAAAATTTGATGTACCGATTTGTTACTGAATTATTTGTTTTTTTTATCAAAGCAAATCCTGCATTTTTTATAATAAATACAGCTGCAGCCTATGTGCAGCTAGAATGCTAAATATATATAGCAGTTAAGAGTTTTGAATGTGCAATATTTACTTATGGGTTTGTTAAACCAACAAAACCATTCCCAAATATAGTTGGATCCTTGTTATTCTTGTTTACCTGAAGTTGTCCGTCTGCTCTTACCTTCCTAAGTGTGGCTTAGGTGTATATTGGTGTTTATAAAGAAAATATTATATGTTTTTTCTACATATTTTCTATGTTAAGGTGTATAATCAAATAATACAGGTTCGTTTTCTAGAAATAAATTGTACTAGAAAATGTTATGAGAACAAATTGCTGTTCTTGGAATGCTTTGTTGTTGACTATAGGGGTGGTTTGAGAAAAATTAAAACCGTAAAATGCGGCCAAGGGTAAAAAATAGCCAACTTCAGGGTTTAATCAGTTCACCAAATAATAGGAAATAAATAATTGACACTAACAATCTTATCTCAAAATTTCAAAACAAAACTTGCCACCCATAAATGTAACTCTATAAGGATAGATAATCAAAAATGACTATAAATCCAATATTTAAAGAGTTCTTTAAATCCAATGACAAATGAATTCAATAAAAAATCAGGAACCCAGATCTTGTACTCCATTACCACTGCAGGTCATATCAGAAAGTGGACAATCCCACTCCACATTGCGGCTTTTAACTTTGTGTCATACACAGGGATGTGGTAAGGTAAGGTGCAGATGAGAGAACAATCCACTTGATGAACCCTCCTCTTCTTTATTCAGTTGTAGTGTAAATCCATTTATTAAAATAACAAAAATAGGACATATGCATGCCCTTTAATCGAGAGCAGTGCCCACGTTTTTTCGCTCGGGTAGAGTTTCCTTACTGCGTGTATTTCTAGCCTAGTTATCCTTTGGAAAACATGGTTACTGCTTTCAATTAATAGGTACGCATATGCACTCTATTGTGTTACTGTTAATACATGGTTTTACACTATTGGTTCCCCTTGATCTCCATGAGGTGTCAATGTATTCGTTAAAAACAGGAACTAAATGGAGAACACGAAGACTTGTCAAGTGGAGAATGCTGTCATCTGCACTTTACCTTGAATAGCACATCCACATGTATGACAGAGTTAGACAGGAGCCACAATGTGGTGTGAGATTGCCCACTTTGTAATCCGACATGCAGCAGTATTGGAGTACAAAATTGTATTCCTGAATCTTTGAGACAGTTCACTCATCATTGGATTTAAAGGACTTTGTGATTATTGGATATATAGTCATTTCGGATTATCTATCCCTATTGAGTTATATTTATGTGATATTGATTTAACCTATATTAACCTAACACCAGAACTAGTGTCTCCTATGATTCATTGTAAATGTCGAGCATTTTGAGCAACTTTTTTTGCTTTTCTATCTATAAACCTCTAAACTTTTTCTTTGTAAATTTCTCTTCTAAATAAACTTTCTAACTTTAGTAGAGGATTTTGTTTACCTTGTAGACTCAGTGTAGACTTAAGGGGCCTGATTTATTAAAGCGCTCCAAGGCTGGAGAGGATACACTTTCATCAGCAAAGCTGGGTAATGGATCGAACAAACCTGAATTGGGTCTGGTCCAGGCTTCAAAACATTTGCAAGCAAATGACTTGAGAAAATCTACTCCAGGATTGCTGCATCACCCAGCTTCACTGATGAAAGTGTATCCTCTCCAGCCTTGCAATGCTTTAATAAGTCGGACCCAAGCGATCTGGTGTGCAGTGACAAACCTTCGCCTCTTTACAAATATATATTCTGCTTTAGGATCAATTTTGTTTTAGAATGTGGCTGCTCTTCTGTTGTAGAAAAATACATTGACTACGGCTGCTCATAGACCAATGACTTCTGCCAACCAAAGAAAGAGCATGATTGTTGCTGCTATTCCATGGAAGAAGGATTAACTGTTGTGCGAATGGAGACTCTTCCATTCATCGTTGTAAAAATAAAAAAAAAAATAGGTATGTGTAGTCTCAAAGAGCAAGAAGTGCTGTGTGCAAAATAAACAAAGCCACTGTTCAGGAAAGGCTGCATATAATAGGTGTGTAACATATAACATACATATTGTAATGGAGATCAAGGGTAGGGAGAATGTTTACTCCACTGTGTGAAAGTGAGAGTTGTAGTTTAAATAGATTTAGGAATTATAACTGTCTTATCTGTGCCTGCATTATAATCGCTACAGGCAAGAGAAAGTTTCATAGCACTTGTTGAAGGTTCAATGGCAATTCAATGATGGAACTGCCAGGGATCCTAATATGACCCCAGTTATTATTATATGACCTTCAGTTATATTCCAAGTAAACTTCCATTTTTTAAGAGTCTTTAAATATAGTGTAGATGCCTTGTCATCTTTGCGAAAGCAGTTTGAGTTGATTTGAGCTTTGTGATATGGCAAGTTATCCTAAAAGTAGCCATGAGAACATGGGTACACTGCAGTCAAAGGAATGGACATGCTCAACAACAAATCTAATGTAGGCTACTGCATTTTATAGAAGCTCAACTGGTCCTAAGGAGTCCAAAGTGTGCCAAGAAAATATCCTCCACACCATTACACCAACCTGAACCACTAGTACAATGTAGGATGGATTGATGCTTCCATGTTGTTGACACCACCTTTCACCTTTAGGCTTAGTCTACACGGATGTTTTCCCAGCGTTTAACCTGAGGCTTTAAAAGCCCATGTATGAAATTCCCATGCATTCCAATGGGCTAATCTACACCAGGACATTTCCTTCAGGCATGTTTATGAGTGTTATCTATTATGCTGCTTGCAACGTTTAAAACATTAAAATACGGGGTTAACGCCCAAAAACGCGGATAAACACAGGTAAACGCTTTCATTGATTTCAGTGGGACGTTTTCCCGCATTTACAAGCATTTAAAACGAAAACGTGTTAAAAATGCAGGAAAACGCGGCATAGGCATTTTCCAGTGTTTTAAAGGCAAGCTTTAAAATGCTAATAAAAGTACATAAAAACAAATATAAACGCAGTAGGAATGTTTACATGCGTTTTTAAAAACGTCCATGTAGACTCAGCCTTAACCATTTCACAGCAGGTTATGGAAAGATGATTTCCCAGCTGCAGTGCTGTGATGTGGTGATCAGCTAACCAAATATGACTTGATGGGGCTGCAGTGGATGCAACTCTAAGAAGAGTAATAGAATTCTATAACATAATATTGTATCCCTGTCCCAGTAGGTGTTTTCTTTTTTAACGATCCATTTTAAAAATGTGAAACTAGGCAGTGCTTTGTTGCAGAAAGGAACAGGTGATGTCAGCTCTGCAATATTGCAAAAATTCTTACCTGTGCACTCACAGTTTAGTATTGGTTTGCAAGGATATCTGGTACATCCGGGCTTCCCTGCAATTGCCACGGCTGAAAGAATTCACACACACTTACATGAGAGTTATGTCATTCTGGCCAATCAAGATAGCAGTGATCAGAATGAGAAAGAGAAGATGGTAACACCTACAATGGAATGGGGAGAGGTGAGAATAAATAGGGTTTAATGCTGCTTTAAATAGGGTGGGTGCTTTAGTTTTTTATCCTTTATTTTCACTGGTAATCCTGCTGATGACACATTATGTAGGACGAGTGTTGTCACCATAGGACAGTAGGACAGTAAAAAAGTAAACCTGAAGAACTTTTCCCCTTTCTGTTCTGTAGAACCATCAGGTAGGGCTGATAACCGTGAAGCATTGCCAGCTCACAACAAGAAGTTACATGAGATTTCTGGCAGGTTCAACAGGCTTTGTTGTTTGCACTTATTAAACAGATATAACTTTACACTTTCTTTGTTATACTCAGCAGACCAACATGACTTTTTATTGTAAGGGTTTATATACATGTCAATATATATAAGTCACCTTATGACTTAAAGGAGATCATTTTTAACACCCCATCTAAATCTGTAAATAGAAAACTGTCTTGTTTTAACTTTTTACATCCTCCCTACACAGGTAACATTTTGTTGAAAACATAAATGTGTAAATAAAAGCTTTAATTAGCTTTTAGATTTATATGATTGATACAACACTAAATGCAGATATTATTGAACCTGACACATGGGCATCAGAAATCTTTTTTGGTTTTGGTGTCTGTCCCTTTAAAGCTTGGCTAATTTTCAGACTAGTTGTTTTATCTTCACATTTTTTATCTTTTAGCTCTGACATTAGCTTGTGTAACTTGGACACTTAGCAGCTCAGATTTAATTGTACGTGCACATTCTGGGTTGGTAACCATGGTTACGTCTCTTTATCCAGTGTATTCCTAATATTTGTTTGTGAATTGATAGTAACTCTGCATTAACACTTAAAATGTGCTCTCACTGTTACTGATGTGAAAACAATATTTTAGGACAATAATATTCCTTATTAACACGATGGAAATAGTTAAGTCCTCGTTTATGTTTTTGGTCAACACCTTGATGTATATTAGTAAGCTTATTCCTCTTCCTCTTGTTTTGTGATTCTCTTTATATTATAACACAATTTTTATATTACACTATAAATAATATCATGCTAATTTAAGTTTTTTTGTCTTTTCCTTTACTTGATACTTTATTACCTGCAGAATATTCCGAGGTTGGGTGAGTATTCCCATGTGTTAAAATGCAATAAATTGTTCATTTCAGACATTTTATTAGTTGCCTTTCATCAACAAAAGGAAGATAAAAATGTAATTGTAAGAATTATGCTAGCCACTCACATTGATATTGTTGGTACAACATTAATACAATGATACAAAACAATAGATATTATCCTTAAAACACTTGATTCAGCATTCAATTCTTTTTTTATTAGTATTATTATCACTTTAAATTTATTAAAATCATTGTGTTAAAAATGCTCGTTTTTTAACACAAAATTGCAACAGCTGTTTTAATCAAAGCTATACTCTAGCCATATACCCATATACTGTGTGTGTGTATGTATATACAGTATATATATATAAAATGTTATGTGTATATATTTAAAATTTAAAAGTAAAAAAAATGCAATTGGTGTAAATACATAAAGGTGACTTTTAGCCTCTT
Organism: Pyxicephalus adspersus; assembly: GCF_032062135.1. NCBI lineage: Eukaryota > Metazoa > Chordata > Amphibia > Anura > Pyxicephalidae > Pyxicephalus > Pyxicephalus adspersus. Next base: position 75,906,771 of record NC_092863.1, on the reverse strand, counting down.
GTCTGAAGATTACTGTTGCTGAAAACAATCTTTTTGTAATCACAGTGACAGATGAACAAACTTTACGCACAGTATCTTTCTGCTCTAAGAAGGGGGGAGGACAAGTGTGTGGCAACCCGCTGCACTCTCCTCTTTAGGAAAGCATAGCAATCATTCATCAATACTTCTGGACAGATTGGTGAATATCAGGGGACTACTGTACATTCATTGTACAATCATCTGACATATGTATAACATCTGGCAGCTTGATAGTATTTACATTTTTTAGTTTCTGAATATTATTAATAAATGTAGAAAGGAGGAAGAAGCAGCACAAAGAATCATACATTCAATGTACTGACAACATTTTGGGTGGAGTTGTGTTTTGAGGTACCCAAAGACAACAAATGGCAGTCAATCCAATGGTCATTCTGTTTGCAGTTTGATCAGTGCATACATTTGTGAATAGAATTTTATTTTATAAACTGTTGATGCCAGCCTCATTCTGCCTAGAGAATCCTTGCCACATCCTTTGGAGAGCCCCAAAAAAGGAAACTTAGTTATTATTAATTACTTAAAAAAATAGAAAAATACTTTGAATATAAACTTAATGCACAAAATGTACCTGTTGCTTCTGGTATTCAAAAATGTAACACAAACATCAATAAAATTATTGTGAATGAATACATCTATAAGGTGTTATTTTTAAACATTTCCCCCTCTTTTGTACAAAAAGTAAAGTATTTTGTACTTTTGAGTTTATGATGGTTCACTTGCTGTGTACTCATGTAAAGAGTGTAACAAACTTATGTCTAAGTGTTTCCTAAACATTTTACAGGACACAGCACCATCTAATTGTGTGACTAAACTGAGTAGTTCTATAGGCATTTTAGAGGGGAAAAACATCTTAGTTTATAATCGAGTATTTACAGTATATATGATTCTGTGATAAAATTTTTGGTTTTTAATTAGCAATTGAAATACTGAGGGGATCATGGTTCACTTCAGAACTGCTCCTCTTCCCATACAAATCTATAGAAAACACAAAGGCAGGTAAAACAGGCAGCTTTCAAGTTTAGCTATACTAAGTTCCCTAAAAGATCTCAGAAGAATCCTAAACTTTTTTCTTCAAATCTTGTCAACACAGTCCTTCATACTGCTACTATGACTTGGAAGCTGCTGGCTGGTCACAACATGAGGATCAAGGATGAGTTTTTGAATATTGCAAACACTCTAACACAATACCTAAAGGAGGTTTTTAACTGTTTGCCTGATGATCAAACTGTATTTGTTCAGTTCCCCAGCATTTTGTTTATCAGCACTACTAGCCATCCTGGATTTCACACATGAACAATGCAGTTTGTTTGCAATACTCTTCTGCATTTTTTTATGGTTTTAGGGAAAGGTTATGCATTCAGTGTATATATTGCAGAATAGTACATTTTCAAATCTAAGTTTTATCCCCCACCTATCAGGAGTGTGGGTGGGTGGCGGCTTATAAACAGGTTTCTGTTTTCCCTATAAATGAGGAAAAGCACTTTCATACAGACCTCCTTCATTTCAGACATCAAGGATTTCTGATTTAGATAAATTTGTTCCCGTCTTGCGTTCATTAAAATGCAATTTAAAGTTGTAGAAAATAGTGTTGCATGGAAACTAATCTTTAAAAGCAATTATCCTTATACTAATAAAAAGAATCCTCAGCCAGCTGTTTCAGTCCCAAATTCTTTGTGTAGTTGGCATGAATTAATCTCTGTACTTACTGTTCAATTTAACCTCCTTGATATTATCTGAACACCTGCAAAACAAAGATATAAATATAAAATTTCTGGAGCAGTTTGCAGTATAGGAGTGGGGTGCTGGAATGTTTTGTGCATTCCAGTACCTGGCACTTAAAGAGAACCTGTAGTACTGTGGGGCAGAATAATTCCACACCAATAGTACAAGCATAGTCTCAGATCGGGGGGAGAGAAAAGGTGATAAGGACTAGATTAGACTAGGAGAATGGGTTTACCTGTGTTGCCAATGACCAGCAATGCATATTAGAGGGGAGAGTGTTAATTGCACTGACCAGTAATGCAATAGTTGGTGTGGAGTAACAGCACTGTCTCTGGCACCAATGCTGTGTTAATATTGCTGCCACTGACAAAAATGCTAGAGGGTATTATTTGGGCCACTAACACCAATGTTCAAGGTTTTTATTGCAACCATTGGGAACAACATTAGGGCATATTTTACACTTGTCAATTATTTTGAATAGAGCGCCTATTTCGATGTACGTGCAATTCAGTGCATGAAAACAGTGTCAAGGGTCAACTTTGAGGACCTCTATAATAATTTATTGTAATCTGTTTAACTACTGTTAACATACATGAAAATATATACATAAGGAAATATATTTGTATACATTAAACAAAATAGAAGCAAGCAGATGTTAATACAAGTTGTTAAGACTAGTGAATTAGATCAAGGGGGTTAATGTACTAAAAGAATATAGGCTATTCACTTTGCAAAACAAATAATCACTCTGCAAATAATAATTCGGTTTGTGAATTAGCTGAAGCTCTGCTGACATCAGCCATTCAATCATGTGCAAACAATGTGTTTTTTTTTTCTACATTTCCTTTCATTGATTGGACGTTTGGGAAATGACTTTTAACCAGATCAACCTCAAACTGTAAACTCGTCCATAAGTATGTATACCAGGCTTTTTCAACCTTTTTAAAGTGGGGAAAATAACTTTCACAACCCTGGTATGACTACCTTTTCTACCCCTCACATTTTATTAGTGTCAGTGGGAAAAATGTCTCCTACATTAGTGGACAGTTTTACAATTGTCACCCTTAGCCTGATTTCACACTGGCAGTGAGGTTGCAATGTGTTTACTGAAAATGCTGCCGCTCTGGGATACGCTACATGTAGTGTTTCCCTGCCGCAGTCCTATTGCGAATGGCTATCTGTCAGGCGCTGGTTCTTTTAGAATCAGAGCTGCCAAGCAACTCTCTATATTACAGATAAATCAGATACAGATCACTGATGTCACCTTAATTTACCTGAGAGTCACCAATGCTCTATGAACCCCCAGCAACCTCTGGAGGAACCCTGGTTGGGAAACACTGTTCATTGTTTAGTATGAATTAAATTTAGCATGTGGCATTTCTCTTACTTACAGTTTTGAATGTTAGAAGTGACAGCTGTATTTTGTGTCCTAGGTTTATACTTGAGTCATTGTATTTCTACTGTTCTTTTGAGTAAAAGTAGGTACCACAGTTATATTTGTATGGTTAACAATTAACATAAAAAAAATAAATTAAAATGTATTTAAAGAAGTGTTATGACTCACAGGACTAAAGTCATTAGATCTGCATAACAGTCAGGCACTAATATTTGCAATGTATGGGCTCAGCATGCTTTTCCACGATCAAGTTTCTTTTAATTGATGATATTAGTTTAATTTATGTTATCCATACTAGTAAACATCAGATTTGTGGTTTTTAAACAATTCTAAAGATAGAAACATCTTCCCTTCCAGCTGCCAGTAGTGTGGAGACAATCCTTATTCCAATTTAATAGGAACCAGGAACTGTTATATTATTTACAGGGAGCAATTTAAGTGTTCTATATTTAAATACCATACGGAAAGATCTTTTTTCTTTGTCAAGCTTTACCATAAATCCCTTTTCTACCATTTAAGATATAACAACAGATCAATATTACAAGTATTTTAAACACATTTTTTTTAATCAGGTCTTTTTTTAAACTGTTATACTATATGTACTGTATATATTAAAACTGCTTTCCTGTTATAATTAAGGTTTTCTTTGTGTGGTCAAAACAGACCCATTGAAGCATGGACTCCATAAGACCACTGAAGATGTCCTATGTTATCCGGTTTCAAGACAATAGCAGCAGATCCTTTAGGTTACTTTGCTTTGCCAGCCTACCTCTTCTCATCCTGCTGCCTTCTCTTCCACAGGTAAATGACTCACCCGACTAGCCACATAACCTACTTCTTAGATGTGCTTCCAACACATCACCTTCAAGAACTGACTGTTTATATGCTGCCTAATATATCCACCTCTTGACATGTGCCATTGTAACAAGATGTTTAATGGTATTCACTACCTTTGTAAATGGTTTTAATTTTTGTCCAGGATCAAAATTTAATCAACCATCATAGAAAATTAGGAGGGTCTTGTTCAATTTCCTTGGCTTAGAATAGCTTTATTAAAAATCAATTACTATTAGTTTGCAAATGTTTTCAATTCTGAATAGCCCAATTGCAGGTTTGCTGGATCAGTCAGATATTTTTGGGTTGTGCTGTTTAAATAATTTGGAATTATAAACAGTAATATTATGTTACTATATTGAATGTTATCAGAATATGAACTGATGTCTAATGGGGAAGGAAGTGTCCCAGCCCCTCAATATGGACAAAGAATAGGTAAGGCTTAAAAAATGGCTAAGCTTTGGCCCACATGTTTAATACTTTATAAAGGACCTGGATGCTTGTTTCTCTATGTGGTGATAAAAATGTTCTCCCTCTGAGTGTGGACACCACTGATGTGTGTGTGCTTAGCTTGTCAGACTTAGGGAAATTATTACATGTCCTGAAAATGATATGTGGGTTAGGTATGGAAAAAATACAATTTAGGACACTGACATGGATTGAGCCTGCACAAATCAAAGAGAAAGTAAGGTTGGAAGTTCAGATCTGCAGGCTTGTGTTAGTTCAGTAATTCCAAAATAACACAAACCATTGAAAATCATGAAAGCAAGGTAACTATATTTTTTAAAAGGAGGTCAACAATGGCAGCTTTTTCAGTTACCAAAAACATAGACAAAGGATGACATAATTCCTTAAACTTCCTACCAACCAAACATCTTTGTCAGACCCGAAAAAATCATTATCATGTTTGTATACACAATATGAGCATCTCTGTCCAGAGCCCATTGCATCTTCAGGTTCAGTTTCAGTTTAAGTTTAGGGATGGAATCAGGGTTCCAGTTTGGAAGGGTCAGGTTATAGCTGAAATGTAGTGGTTATGTTAAGGGTTAGATGAAGGCTGTGTTTCTTAGCCAGGGTCCTATGGAACCCTGGGGTTCCTCCAAAGGTTGTTAGGGGTTTCTTTGAGCAATGTCCCATTTGTGACACTTAGGTCAGTTTAATAGATACCAATTATCTTTTTGACTATCTGTGACATTCTTCCTAATGGCTAGCAATGTAAGAGGCATTCTTTCCACTGAGCACCACAATTATATACTGTGAGCTGTGGATATTATTATTAATAAACAGGATTTATATAGCGCCAACATATTACGCAGTGCTATATTAATTATAGAAGGGGTTCCCTGAAGGGGTTCTTCCATATTAAAAAGTTTGAGAAACACTGGATGTAAGAGTGAGGTTAATGTTTAGGGGTTGGGTTTGGGTTAAGGGTAGGATTCAAGATTTAAAAGGTTATCTAAGGTAAAGGCAGAAGTTGAGGTTAAGAAATTTATGTGGGCTTCCATTGTTGACCGTCATTATTAAACATGTTGGTTCCCTGGCTGCCGTGCTGGTTCTTTGGCTGTTAAAGTTTCCTATTTATGGACCTAAAAAACCATAGAGGCAAGGAATTGTAGACCTTTTTCAGGCCTTAATATATAACATACATGGAAAATTGCTATTCATACTGATAACCCACTATTTCTTAATTTATTTTGTACATGAGAGATATGGAAACAGAAGTTCATTTGTCAAGTGTTGTACTTTCAGGTTCAGTAAATTAGTTTTTTAGTTTATAAATTTAAACTTTGATGATAAGTCTGGCAGAGAGTTGTTGCTCTTTGGACAATAACATTTCATTTGTAATGATGTCTCATTCCTTCATATTTCATTCAGAAGTGAGACATTTCTTCTTGTTTCAGTTTTGTTCAACCTGCCCAATCTGCAGTTAGCTATATTGTCTCAACATTTTTCATTCTCAGAATATTAATATATAATATTATATAAATATTATATAATAATATATGATATTATTTGATGGTGTCAGGTTCTCCTTAAAATGTCTTGTGCACAGTGGTGGTGGTCACTGCAGAAAGGAATTGAATGACTTCACAACAGCATACATGTCATGACAATATTTATTTACATTTAAAAATATAATTTAATTTCCATTACACAGCATGCTGTATTTTCTTGTGTATATCAATTTAGTCATCAACAAGTCTTGGAAACATTTTACATGGCCTCTCTGGTAATAATAACAAGTATAATAATAATAATAATAATGATAAATTAGCATTTTTACTGTTATGGAACTCCCTAACACAAAATAGGATTATAACAGACTGAGTACACATGTATAACGTTTAGTTAATCTATAAGACAATACCAGGACATAATATAAAGTACATACAGCTCCTGTCCTGATATATTTCCCAGTATTGACATCATCAAATACATCAGATTACTATTTACGTTTTATTCTATTATATGCTAGGTTAAACCTAAGCAAGCAAAATCTTCAGTTATTTCACCCTGTATGCAGCAACAATTAGCCTGCACTAGTAGCAGTATCTTCTTTTTTGGTAAGTTCATTGGACAAGTTCCACGCACTTTATGGGCTTTCCAGGCACCTCCCATTCAATTAGAAATAAAAGTGATTGACTTCCTATTGAGATATCTAATGCTACATATATATATATCTACAGTGATAGAGATCATTGGGATACCCCAGCATTCATATATATTTCTTACAACATTGTCGCTGATCTGGTCCTACTCTAGGATCTACCATTAGAATAGCTGGCAACTTTTGGATTTTCCATTTATTTTAAATATATTCAATAGGCTATTTTAAATTTGGTACCAGTCTCCTAATTCCTGAAGAAGCAGATGTTGTGAAACACGTCAAATAAATATGAATCATAATAATAATATATGAGACTAGCATGCATGTAATGGTAGATGTAATCCTCTTTAATTGACTGAATAAAAATAATGTTTTTATAACTAAACAAAAAATGTTTGTGAGATGTACCGTATTTTTCGGACCATAAGAAGCACCAGTTTTTAGAGAAGGGAAATGAAGAAAAAAAAGATTCTGAAACAAATAGTGTCCTAAAATATTTTATGTGCATTAAAAACCAACAGCACAGTCATAAACACATGTAATAAACCCTGTAAAGTAAACAGCAGCATTTAGAACCATTATTAACAAAGTCAGCAAAAGACAAAATTACTGTAAAACACAATAACGAGAGACTTCAGTAATAAAATAGTTTGTGTTGTGTATGTGTGTGCTTTCACTGTGTTTGTGTTGTGTATATGTGATTTTACTATGTGTGCTGTACCTCACTGAAGATCCTGGTGAAGAGTGATCTTCAGTGAGGTTCAGCACGCTATTCAGGGAACACTCTCAGCATGATTGGCTGACAAAGTCATGTTGGGAGAATTCTCCCAGCATTCCTGCTCCCAGCATGACTTTGTCAGCCAATCATGCTGAGAGTGGGAGGACGCCGGGAGCAAGATACAAGAGTGACAGGAGTCACAGTCACTCTGGCCGCGCTGGACAGGAGAACAGGGTAAGTAAAAGGCGGAGGGGGAGGAGCTATACAGGGCAGACAGACTGGGCAGGCTAGTGCAGCACTGCCTGGCGTGGTCCATACCCGTGCTCAAGCTCACCGCTCCGGGCACAGAGGGAGAGGAATGGACTGTGGAGAGACGGCCCGGGCAAGCTGTGAGGCGGCCGCGGTCCAGACCCGTGCTCACCGCTTCGGGCACAGAGGGAGAGGAATGGACTGTGGAGAGACGGCCCAGGCAAGCTGTGAGGCGGCCGCGGTCCAGACCCGTGCTCACCGCTCCGGGCACAGAGGAACAGAGGAGAGACAAGTAAGAAACATATGTTTAGGCTACATTTGGACCATAAGACGCAGGAACTTTTTCCCCCCACTTCTGGGGGAAAAAAAGTGCGTCTTATGGTCCGAAAAATACGGTACATTTGCTATTAGGTGACTGAAAAGTTAATAGAGTGTGTGGAAAATGTTTTGGAATATAAACTTGGATGAGGCACCATATTTTATATCTGTCCTTATTCCATATGAAACAAATGTAAGGTTCATTAGATATTGCATATTAAAACCCAAGCTTTTTAAGGTTTTTTTCCTGCTTCCTTAACTCTAGTGTTTGGCAATAACAGAACACCCTTTGACTCCAGCAAAGACAATTGTTACAAGCTGTACAATTTCTAGTCAAAATGTTTTAAAACTCTAAAAAGCCTAGAACTGGGGCACTGATTTAAAGTTCGATTACACAACCATGCCTATATGATACAAAAATTCCACACCTTCCCCCATAAATTCCTTTTAAAGACTATATTAGTCCACAAGGGTCAGTCACTAACACAATGAGGTTTAAAGACTGATTTTTGCTTCTCATTGGAATTCCTGAAGCAGTATAATAAATACAGATCCATTAAGATATGTTCAGTGCTAATTATTTACTATATACATCTAAGGGACACACTCACCATGACATACCAGACTGCTACAATCTTGCTAAGCAGGCATACAGTTTAGACAAAATTATTGAGTTGAATAGTCAATACAGACACTAGTAAAGTACATTTATTAAACAGTTTATGGCCAAAATAATCAAATTAATAATTTAAAAAGATTAATTAATTAGCAAATACAAAGTCAATACTGTTTCAAATTGTTATCTTTAAAAAGTGATTTCTACTTTTATGAAAACTGTCTGTGCCAGGGTTGTTCATCTCCAGTCCTTGGGGGCCGGATTCTGCACATATTTTTAGTAGACAGCAGTGCATTTAGAAATGAAGACTGGAAACGAAGACTGGAGTTGGACAGCCATGGTCTATGCCTTGCCTGTGCTGGGCAGATGAGTCTTTAGCGAAGGAAATACATATTTGGTCGGTCTATTACACTGACTAACTTTGCACTGCAATATCTGAATATGAGGAGACAAAAACACCCAATCAGCGTATACTGGACACATCTATGATATAAAATAATTAAGTTTGTCATGCAGCATTAAAAGTCAGGCTTAGGTAAGTCCCTGACCACATGAATGCATTAAAAATGGAAAACCATACAAACTTTTTTTTTTTTTTTTTTTTAGAACCTTTGATTAGTTTGGTGGAATTTATTTTTATTTGTTATAATACGCAGTGATTTACAAAGTCCATTGTTATATCACTAACTATCCCTCAAAGGGGGCTATCCCTCAATCTAATGGCTCTTCCATAGTCATATGTTAGTAACACAGTCTATAGACAATTTTGAGGGGAACCTCAAATTAACCTAACTGCATGTTTTTGGAATGTGGGAAGAAAACACACACCAACATAGGGAAAACATACAACTCTATGCAAATAACGTCTTTAAATCTGTGACCTAGCACTGCAAAGGAAGAGTGCTAAGCACTGAGCCAACCACAGAATTAAACTAAAATAAATTTCTTATTATTTACAGATTATTAATATTATTATTAAACAGGATGCATTGAAACAAGAAAAAGTAGCATACTTTTGGCTATTAGGTTTTTTTTTTTTTTATCTCCCTCTTTTGGTGCCCCAACTTTCTATTGTGTCGCATATGAATCAAAGAAACAAGTATATATATTATCAGTTTTCTAAATATAGTAACAATATACAGTTATTAAACAGCCTAAAATCTACTTCAGACATTCTGAAAAAAAAACTGCTGTTTAACTCTGTAAGCTGCAGAAAAACAAACACCAACAGAATTTTATTGGTTGCCCCCACTTCTCTTTACAGCACCCAAATATTTAATTTTTATGGGTTAAATTATTTATTTTTTAGTTATTCTAAACAAAAAAAGATGGCCTCGGATACAACTAGTTACAAATATAATACAAAGAGATATGAACTGACAAAATGCTTTGCTACAGTATGGAGGACTTACTTTTTCAGATGACGGTCTTTACAATGTGCCAATAAAAAGGCCATGGTCATATGAGAACCTAATTAAAAACAACATCTATTTTAGGGTCCCAAAGACCTGTTCAAATTCTGATGTCGCTGACCATATCATTTGTAAGTTTGATTTGAAAGCCAAATGTTCATCACCTTTGCTTGTTATAATGGATAGTAAAATCTATTACACTTTGGGTCATCTGCACAGAAACCCAATTGCTTGATTATTGGGGTTACAGGGATGGCTCAGATTTACCTATTTCCTTCTATGCAAACATACAAATACTGGTACCACTATATGTGCAATGCATGCAAGAACTATGGTAGCTATCATAGTTTAAAAGATGTATTTTCCTGAAGTTAAAATTGTTTGTCCCCTTTTAAGGTATACTTTTACAAAATTGGGAAAGGGTAATATATATATATATATATATATATATATATATATATATATATATATATATATATATAAAATGAACAGTGGCATAATTTGAATAATTAGACACCTAAAAAATGCAATATGTGCAGCATTTGACAGGGCCCTCAGCTTCTCAGTATCAGTGATCACTTCAAGTGAACAGACACAATGGAGTGTAGGGATCATTGCCCCTGTAAATTACCTATATATAATGTACCTATAATAAGCAGCAGCCTTTCATTAATTCACTTTAAACCTTCTAAACTGTCAATAGACAAGATCCATATTCCAACCATCTTCTGCATTTGTGGGTTCAGACATTCCACTCCATGGAACTGCTAGTAAGGCAATGTCAACCACATAGTAATGGACCAATAGTGGGGTACAGGAGGTGGGCTTGAGTTTTTCTCCATAGGAGCTGGTTGAAAATTGCATATTAACATGCCCAAGGTTCTGGGCCCCCAGGTTGCTGTACAAGATCTATAGATTTTCAGGCAGGTACCTGCTTTTCATGCCTGGTGAAAATTACGAAGATTTGAAGTGATTTCAGATTCACTTTAATTACATTGTGCTCATAAAACACATACTTTGTAAAGCCTACACAGCTAAGGAATTGCACCAAGGCTAAGCACTAATATGCTTTACATGGAGTACTATATATATGCAGAGCCCACCTAAGCTTTTATATATTACTAAAACATGACTGTGTTCATGGCTTACAAAATGAAAGCATTATTTCACTCATTTGTTTTTGGGTGAATTGGATCAGGGTTTTGTCCCCCGTCACATTTTTTTCAGCTATGTGCAATTTTGCTTAAAATACAATACTCATTGTATGACTGTAGCAGTTTGCGCTTGGCTGGGAGATAAACTTTATCAATGGATTCACCCATTTATCCGTAAACAGTCTACTAGAGTTTACACAGATATGCCACAAGCACACATCAGCATTTCTGTGACATCTGCCTACTGAAATCTGCAAAAAACTATATGGGAAACCATCACCATTCACCTAACCAGGTGTGGGAAAATATCCCTATTCAGGTTACATAAAGCAATAAATATTCAATTACACATTAAACCTTATCATATTCATCATTAAACTAAAAGAACATTTAGTGTGGATTTTCAGTTACTGAAATCCCAACCTTTGTACACATTCTTATTATAGTTAAAACAGTACCAATGTGTATCACACATAAATAAATAAACTTTTACATTTAAAATATGATCATAAAGATTTCTTACCATATAGCAATAAATAATTCATTTTGTGTAGCTTCTTCTTTAAAATGAGTTAACACTTCTAGGCGTTCAATAAATAATATATGAACATTTGTTCTAACTGAAAAAAAAAACATCTTCTATACCTGTACAAAGTATATAGGACAACATTTTTACAGTTCAGTTCTGCTTTATCAAATGGCCATTGGTTGATTCTTTAGAAGGATCAAATCATGGTACAGTTATCTGGCCTTACAGCTTTCCAAAAAAAATGTTCATCAGTTTCTTCCGCACTTTTACAGCGGTGTTCTTTAGTTACAATCATTATTGTAATTTTTTTAAACTGCACAGTGTTGTATTTTGCAAATTATTTACAAACCTCAAAATGGAAATGATTTCAACATCAAGTCAGAAATACCCTCATTATTAAGGGTAATAAAATTCTTCACTGACTATAACATATCTGTAAATAAGCAGCAATAGCAGAGTGCCGCAAAAACAAAAAATAGCTAATAAAAGACACCATGAGTTTTCATTGGAAGATGAAATGAAAAATTAAGCTGCAAACACTATGTATCTTATGTAGAATTAGGAAAAAGTATCAATACCTTTTTCAACCTTAACAATACTTGTAAAGCATCATTGTGTTGTTAAAGTTAACTAGAGCTGATTTAAAACTGAACACTCTTTATATATTTTGGTATTTTACGATTTCTCTGACCAGCCCAGTGCTCTTTGGTTTAAATCTCATCACAGCATAGATCCATGTTAATTGCTTCTATCACTCAGATTAATATTGACAGAGTAGTTGACCGAACTACTGAAATGCGATGGTATGCATGGCAATCATTTAACAAAATCATGCTTCACCAACTTCAGTAACAATTCATACCTTGAAATTGCCCTGGGGTTACCCGTAGAGGGTACAAATTTCTACCTTGCCAAGACCTTTTTTCCAGTGCCAATTGATAATAAAATAAAGGCACATCATATCTAAATTCATGCTCATGATCTTCTCAGGAGATATTCATATTCAAAATGTTTTTTTATTATTTTTAGTTTTATTTTCTAAATAGAATCAATCAAGCAGCTCCTATCCTATAATTTTGTAATAAAAAATCTCCTTAGTATATACAGTATATTAGTATATTGAGCCATATACATGCATATTGTTTTCCAAAATGGTTTTACAAAATGTCAAATTCCTGCAATCAATATACTGTATTTGTACACTCCCTAAATAATAATACCGCTGCCACTCATCCATGAGTATAAGCATTTTAGTTTATATTTCATCTATGCTTAAAAAGTATAAGCATTTAAATAAATAAATCAATAAATCAATGCAATCTTGTGCTTAGAAACCAAGTGTGGCCTTAAATTATAGTCTGCTTAGTGCAATCACTTGGGTGCTGTTTTTTTGGTTACTGGTATTGTTTAAAAGGATATTAAGTACACTCCTAGATTCACCATAGTATTGTTCAAAAAGCATGTTCAATGCACTAAACAAAAGGCAGGACTGATTTTTAATATTCCATAAATTCCATAGATAAACATACTGTGCTGTTTTATATTTTAACACCTCCAGATTAAGCCTGGACCAAATGGCCCAAATAGTAAGATGTCCAAAGATCTAGCTGTAGCCCCATCCATGGTTTTCCTATATTTAAATACTACAAGATGGAGTCAACTGTGACTCCATACCTTCTTCATGTTCCTCGTGCCTGCTATTACACTGACAACTGCATATGTTGGGCAGCAATTCATTTATATTGTAGAGAAAACTGATTACTGCTAACTAGCAAGCATTTTACTGCTTGAATAATTTATCCAGCATAAGCTGAACGGATCTGTTTTCTTTACAGAAAAGGTCTGAAGCATTGTGTGCAGCAGGTGCTATCTGGAGAGAAAGCTTGTAAAACACTTTTGAGACGAGTGCTTCAAAATCCGGCCTTAGCCAAGAATCTCTTCAAAGTTAACAAGTTGTTTAATCTGTTCTGTGTGCATTGAATGCCTCCTTAGTAGCATTTTTTTGCTTTTTGACTCTTTTGGAAAGAGAGGAGCTGAGGGCATGAGCAGTTTTGTGCCTGGGTAAGTAACACTGGTTACTTTGCTGTGACCACTAATGTCCGGAATAGGAGGGTGGGGATTAACATTCAACGGTGGAAGAAAGCCAGGTCTGGTTTGACTAATGTGATCTAGAAGTAAAGCTCCAGATCCACGCCTTTCAAGAATTGCATGGTTCCTTCTACTTAAGGGTGTAACAGACACACTTTCAAGAGATTCCCTTGAACTAGACAATAGAGAAGGTGGAGAAAACATCTTCTTTTTCTCCAGAAGGGTTTTGCTGTCCTCTGTTGCCACTGGGCCATGGCACCTAGTGAGCTGGGAATCTGAACTGTAATGATTGGCTCCTAAATTTCTTCTTTGAACTATGCTTTTCAAGCTTGATACTGATATTGTATTTACAGAGTCAGGGTCTTGGTCTACTGGGATTTCTGATTTGTTTGGTGTATTTTCTGTGTACAGTGATTGTGAATGAATTTCATCATATGAAAGTTTTCTCGGACCAGACGCATCAAATGTTTTTAAAAGATGAGTAGGATCCTTTACATCTATGCTCTGATGTCGAGTAAAGTAACGCTTGGAATACACCAAGCCATTCATTTTAAGAGAAAGTTCCTCTTCAGGGGAGATATCTTGAAGCTCCTCCTGCAGAGAAGATACTTTATGTTGATGTAGAAGAGATGGTGGGATTTTTAACCAGGGCTCAGAATGTAACCTCTGTAGAAGTGGTAACTTAGCTCCAATATGCATCATATGGGGCTTCCTTGTTGGAGAACCGGGCTCGGAGGAACCTTTGAATTCAATAGATTTATCAGCCTCTTTAAAGTTAAACAGTTCCTTTTCTGCTTCAAAAGCACTTGAAATTGGTGTTGGAGAGGTTTTAAGCTCAATTTCCGATGGTGATGTACATGGAGTAGGAGAACTGTGGTCGTCAATCCCTGGGGAGGGTGGAACATTTAAATACTGTCTTGTTTTCTGTCTTCCTGATGGGGATTTATCAGTAGTAATAATAATAACTTCTTTACCTTTAGCCTTGCAAGCATTAAGCAGAATTCTCAGTGTCTCTTTGTCCTCAGAGTTAACTGCATATACCAAGGCAGAGAAACCAGTGTGGTCTTGAAGACTGGGGTCAGCTCCACTTTCTAGCAGAAGGGAAACAACCTCAGAACCTGCATTCTCCAAACAAGCATGCATTAGTGCTGTTTTTCCAAACTTATCTTGAATGTTTGGATCTGCATTATTTTCCAGAAGATATTTAATCATTTTAACTTTGCTTACACTTTGATGGTCCACATGCTTAGTTTTGCAAGCAATCATTAGTGGGGTTTCTCCACGATCATTGCTCTCATTAATATAAGCACCTCCTTCTAAAAGAAGTCTTGTGAGGCGCAGTCTGCTCTGATATACAGCTTTAATAAGAGAGTTGCCTTCTGTTGTCACATCCAGACTTTCATCCATTGTTAGCAGATCTTCACTCTCACAACTGTGGAAAAAAAAATTGTTAAGACGTTACCATAGGCCTTATAAATATAACATATATTTATATATCCTGTGTTTATAAATTTAGCCTTATGAGTTTTCTGGCTTTAAACAACATATCTAACCAATTCCAATTTAATCTGCAAGAAACCTAATATTGTGGAATATCATTTCCATCACCCAAAGGACAGTGCAGTGCAGAGATTTTTTATTGTGTAAAACAAAAATGCCCAGGATATACCTGTATGACTATAACATACAGAAGTGATTGAAAAGCATACATGAAATGTATGCCTATACCATGACAAATTAGGACTGGTGCCCAGCCATTCTCAATGCTGTTTTCAAAGCGTGCCATCTGAATCTGCTACCAAAAATAAATATTGTTTTCTACATAACTCTATGAAATCTGTGCTGCCAGAATGTTTTAATAAGCCAAACATAGTCTTGCAAATACCAAGACACCTGCAGTAAAAGAAGATTTAAACAACATTTGTTCATCTCACGAATTCAAGTTTTTTTTGTAAGTGTGTCAGATGACAAGGAAGGAATTCTAATTTATAGAAAAAAATGGAAATTCAAATCCAGAGCAGAATAGGCACTTTTATAACCTTATATTTATAAAACAGAATGAGCTGGTGATCAGACGTCTACAATTGTGGAACAGTGGTATTATAATACCTTTAAAGTGGAAATGCAACTGATCAGGATTATTTTTAGTGGTAGTATTAGTATGTAGCCCATTGACCATTGCAGCTGCTTTTTTCTAAGGTAGAGATCAATAGCAAAATGAATGGTTATTGTTAGCTATAGTATAAGCCACTTAAAGGGAATATCGGTCATTGGGTTTACAAAATTGTAGTCAAGCTGATTAAAAATGGCGATTGCCATTAAAGAATGCATACATCGTAAAATTGTAGGTCTTGGTCTTTTTAGGTGATTCTAGACAAGTCCTTTTCCAATTACTGGATATTTATAGAATGCTTTAAACTACATATAGGGTAAGCTTTACAAGCTTTGCAAGTTAATTGCATTCATTAGTAATGCCGAGAACATTCATTATCATTAGCTCAGGCTAACAGGTTCACACAGATTGCTTTAGTAAGCAGTTTCTCTATTGATTTCCATTTGTACTAACAGGAAGATATATATAGCACATTCTGAAGTTTGTATGAATTTATTTTATATCCTGTGAATGTTTTTTTATAGTAATAAGTACTTAAATAGCATCACAAAAATAGAAATAATTATATTAATTATTTACTACTAGTAGTATACTATACTACTGGGAAAAGCACCTGCTACTTGTGTGCAGAATGAGGGTCATCAATTATAAAGCAATAAATTGGAGAAGAAAAATACAGTGTAGTATAGGAAAATTGTAAAGTAAAACACTCTATCATATAAAAAAACCCAAAGCAATGAATAATAACAGCTGTAAACAATAAATATATTTAATAACAGAAGCTTAAAAAAGGAGATTGTACACAGCTCATCCACACCATTCCATTTAGTACTAATGTCCTATGTGCCACAATATAAAATGTACTGAGTTATAAATCCAGAGTGCTGAAAGCAAAAAACAAAGTTATATTCTTTCTGTATTTCACTAACCCCCCATTTTAGGGAGGTGAACAAAAGTAGACATATTTGATGTGTGATGCCATGTGTATTCACCTCTGGCAAGTTCATGGCACAGCTTCTGCATTTGGTTGCCCTGATCCTGAATGTTTGCTCCCACTATGGTATCCTTATATCCCTATCCATGTAATGGCATCTTCTGTGTTTTTCTTTGCACCCTAGTCCTAACTTTGTCATGTGTTTTGTCTCAGCTGCTGCTTTTCTGTCTGTGCCATCCATCTGGAGATACTCTATGCCTCATTTACAGTGTTCCTGTCCCTGTACAATAATTTTGTATTTGTCTAACACTGCAGGATCGCAGTTAACACAAGCCCTTGGCGGATTCTTGCTTAGTTCTTCATTCAATACAAGAAGAGCAACAATAAGTACTGATCAGTACCTGCAGATCATCCAAAAAGAGACTGCAAAAGTTCACCTGAATTCCATCCCCTCCTCCTTGACCCATAGCTGGATATCATATTGACCACCCACTGTGTATTCACCGAGAAGGAAAGAAAACACAATGAACTGAGGAATAAGCACAAGATTGTGCGGCTTCATTGTCCCGCCAGCAAATTATGTTCTTTACTAAGCTAGGCTAATATTGCAATGAATACCAAGGACCAGGCTGTGCTATTAGACGAGGTGTCTGGATTAACATTGCCTGCCTAAACTGTCTTTTTACGCTCATCCTGAAAACATTACAGTTTTATTTGTCATAGTCACTTACAGGAATGTTGTCATTCACTTCTCTACTGTAGATTTTTCTTTTGAAAATAAATTCTTCTACAAGATTCTGCAAGAGACATCACAGACATGAGAGAACACACTGGCCACACAGCTCGCCTCTGCTATTTCTATCTCACATCAAACACATTTTATCAGCAGGAGATGCTATTATAAGCACAGAGCCCAGTAAAGGTCTTTTTCCCCTTACGCTTCTCTGTGAATTCATTTTTCAATAGCGCTCTGACATAGAAGAAAAAGGCTTCATTAACATTTAACCTATTCTTGTTACATTCTAAATTCAGATTTTACATTTGTTAAAAAATACTTTAACTCCCATTGAATCCATTGTGCTGGAATTACCAAATGGATTTCTATTTGCTAATAAAGGACAACTCCTTTCCTAATTAAATCACAATAACATTTACCTGGCCTTCTTGATGTTTAGATTTTTTTTTTTTTAGAATTTTATTTGGGGTTTTATATTTTTTGTACCCTGCAACAGTTAACTACAATCAACATTGTTAATTCCTTGCATGATAGCAAATTCCTTTTATTACAGGATGGGGATGTAGTGGAACTAAACTTAACGTAGAAAAAATAGTGATCGGACAGGCGATTGTCTAAATGTTTTGTTTAAAATTCAATAAGCTGGAAATGTGCAGCTCAGTGTACAGTCTCAGGTATCCCAGCTTACCCCTGCCTGCCAGGAATAAATGATCTCCCTGTGCATGTGCAGGTGTTAAATTATCCTGGCTTGGCCAATCAAGATGGCTGAAGATCTGGAACTTGGAAGAAGAAAAGTTGAAGATGTGAGGGCGAGGACAGATGAATGTAATTAAAAAAGTTATGATCAGACTGGTAAATTTTTTATTACAGAAGAGATATTGCCTGTCCCATTTGCAATAAACAACCTGCCAGCTAGCCATTTTTACTAGTTAGGTTTAGTTCTGCCTTATCTGGATTCACATGGGTGCAGAAAACTGAATGTGTAGAAGATGCAGCAAGACAATGCTAACTTTTTGGAGTATTTTTCTTCATTCAGTCATTTTCAAAGCTGACAGTTTAGATCTTTTGTTTGTTGCGGTTTTATTGTACAGAGGCATTTTTGTGGTGCCTGTCATTTCTTTGTTGTCCATGTGATGGAAGTTTATCTATACTGACCCTTTTGGGCATTCTTCATTACCACCACATAACTTTGTCCAAACAAATCTTCACTGCAAATTGAGATCACCCACAAAGTTTCAGTATAGTTTAGGTATTCCCTTGGTCTAATCTCTGCACTTACATGCAATGTATGTATGATTTGTTTTTGACCCAAGTTAGAACTATGGCCTCACATTTAAAAACAAATGCATGTTTAATTATAAGTAAAGTCTCTGCAGAGTCCTATAAATATTATGGATGCAGGTTCCTGTGATTAAAAGCTACTATGCCGCACTGCTCCTGTATTCAGTGCAGAGTTGTCACACTCATGTAGGCTGAGTCTGCTTGCACTACAGTGCGATGAGAAGATATTGCAGAGTGCAATGCTGTCAACATTGTCACTTACTATCCAGAAACCTGAAGCCTGTCAATCAGCACCTGGCCAACCCTAGTTCTACCCACTGCATGCTGAAATGACAGCCACAATTGTACTACTAGAACCCTTCCACTAGGAGCTGCAATGTCTGGAATGGGGAGCATGTAAAGCCTAAATAAGGAAAATTTGTCTCAGACAGCGAAGGTAAAGAAAGTTTTTTTTTTGCATCACAAGCCTGTAATACATAATCCTTTAGTTGCTTACTTAAAGAACGTCACAAAAGCAATATGGTTTTAACATATTTTAACTTTCCCTAGGGATTTTTTCTTATGTCAATCTATGTATATAGATCTATTGATGCATGCTGTATATCCCTTAATCATGACCTCAAAAATCAAAACTCGGCAGAAAAAGTGTTTTTTTCCCAATGATTATATATTTGGTTTCTGTAGATTCTATACCAACCAAGGATATAATTTCCTTTTCTTGGCTGACAGCAGTAAAACCAGGCCAGGTCTTTTTTTGCTGTAGTCCAAATTGTTTAGTGATACCCATTTTCACACAATCCTCTCTACATGTACTGACTCCAAAGACAGCTCCATAGCATTTCTCATGGTAGTTGTCCTGGTGGTAGAAACGCCTAATATTTGTTGAAAAAGCCACGTTTATTTTTAATTCGAAGCCTGAAAAGAAAGGATTAGGGCTGTTGCTGCAAAGATGTCATCAGTGCATTGAAGTCCAGGGTGAATATGTGAAATGGGTAATCCAGGAGTTACAAGAACCAATACCACTTAATTCAAGTAAACCCAAACTATTTCAATACGACCCTCACATATGTAGAAACCATAAACCTTCCCCATAATACCATACTATTAATGAATCTGTCTACTTTTCTGCATCTCACATCAACACAAGAAAGTTATTTGATACATAATGAATATTTCAAAAGTGGTTCATTTATCAAGAGTAAAGCTTAAAAGAGAAGCGGTTCTATGAATTAATTTGTAAGGGGCGCAGCACACACTTTGTACTGAAATCCTCAATCTGCTGGTGCTCTGATTTCTGTCCCAAATGTCATTTCGAAGTCAATGGTAAATTTAGATGTGAATGTTAATAATTCATGGATAATTCATACTTTTGGAGGTTACCATAGGAAATAGTACCAAAGTATGATTTTCCTAAAAGCCTAAAATATGCACATATTTATGTGGATAAACATTAAAGCACAACTAAAATTCCACTTTTAAAATTCCCCACCAGGGGAGTATATTTAAAAAATGTTGATCAGACAGGAAGGTTATTTTATTGCAAAATTGACAACCCTTTTGCAATAAAAGGACTTGCCTCATCCCAATTTTTATGTCTACAGTTTCGGCTTTAAAAACTATAATTTCTATTAGAAACCACTGTTGCAGCTCCTGATTCTAAATATGCACTTCTTACCAGGCATCCACCAGCTATAACTAAAGATTGGATCAAACTGTTACTACAAGTTTTTACTGCTGCAAACAAATATAGTGACTAAACATTACAGAAAACTAATACAGAATAACCCAGGCTATGGGTTACATATATAGAAGGAAAATAGAAGTCATTAATAGTTTCTTGAGTTTTACCAAATCATTTCAGGCCTTGGTAGAAAAGCTTTTACCCCTTAACGAAATTGTAACTTTTTATAAATTAAAACTTGGTCTTTGAATTTTATGAATCTTTTGAACTTCTATAAATATTTCACAGTTGGTAACATAGCAGTTGCATTGTCAGCTCTTGCTATAAGTTTGATCTTGGTGACCATTGTGCTTCTATATTGACCTACAATTAGAGTAAACATGTCAAGCTGTAAGATGGCTATAAAGATTTTGGGAATTTGGTCGTTTATATAAAGATACCGCCATCTCAGCATGTCACATTTCTTTGACAATGAAGATGGCCATAATTATGCTTGTAATGAGTTCAGTTCAACACCAATTGGTAAAAAGAAAATCATTCTATATTATTCTAAAACAACACACTGCTAGTTTGCTTGTATGAGACATTTCATACTTCTGTGTAATTTACCGTAATAGAGTGACACTTCATGAGATCTTGGCTTGGGTACAAGACACGGTTGCTAATTTAAAAGATGATTCCACAAGCCTTATATTTTATACAGTAGGTGAATATTCCTTCCTAACAGATGTTAAGGATGGATGAGTCAGTCATTTCCATGTGAAGACTGAATGGATAGCAGCAGCAATATAAAGGCCTCACAGAGATAAACACCATAACTGAAGCAGCACAATTATATGACTGAAGTGAGGAATGGCAAAGACTCCTTTTGTAATTAGTGATAATATAATTCAATACAAATAGATTGCATTCTAGAAAACACAACCACACAATTAAATTTAGGACCTGAACAATTTTGTTTCCAAATGTTAGCAAAGAAATCATTGATTTCACTGCCCATCGTGCATAGACCAAAAACTATGCCAAAAAGGGTTTAACCTACATACTTTATATATTTACTTACGTACATATTGCAAATAATGAGGAAAGGGTACACATATTGACAGTAATCAAATAATTACAGTATATACTTGAATATAAACCAATCCAAAATTTCAATCACGTGATCAATTTATCTTTTTTTTCCCTTTTGAAATTATTTAATACATTTTTAAATTATAAAATATTTTGTAATTATGAGCTGATTGATTATGATGGTCCATGTACTCCTAAATTATCCTTTGTATGTTTTTGTTGGCCAGTAAGGTGTATAAGAAGCTCTTGCTGTCTGATAAATTATTAGTTTGTTACACATTTTGCATCAGGACACAGAGCCATCTAGTATGTGACCTGAATATAAACCAAGGTTCCTTTTTTAATGGCATTTTCAGGTAAAAAAAAAGTCTCCATTTATACTTGAGTATATAAGGTACAAAAATATATAGACAAATTTACTGAATATGAATGTGTTATAGCCAAAAATACCAGTTTGCAAACCAAATGTATAAAATAACGAAGGATACAGCACCAATAAATAAATGTGCATAAAAAATGCTATTGCATCACGTGCAACTGTGCTGTGAAAAAAACATGGATCTTTTACATTGCAAAAAGGTATTACAAAAGTCCTACGTACAGAAAACATAACAGAGTATAGCAGACTAAAAATGCTGAATAGCTGAGATCTAAGATACTTCAGATAATTTGTTAAGGATGTACTGTTGATTCTATGCATTATCTTCAATAATGCAACCTTTAAAATGTTAGTTCTCTTTTTATAAGTGTACAATATTGATTTGCTGGTTCAAGAGGTGTTATAACTACTGTCCATTGCCACTTCTCTAGCCAAGAACACTCTTACATAAAAATATTGCTTGGAAATTCTTTGCTACATATAGATTATTTGCTCTACACTGGAAAGACTGATTTCAGATATATGTCAAGCTTTTAAACTTTTCTTGCAAGGCATAATGGCACCCACAACCTTCTTTCTGAAGGCTTTGGAGTTAGAGCTGTTTTGATCTTGTCTGTAGCGGACCCTAGATTTCTGTGGTTTAAATGGAAGTGGTTGCACCAGCATAATAATCGTTGGCACCTCATCTGGGACACCTGATTCGGATTTGGATTTGATGGATTTGTGGTAATTGTAAGGGTGTTCTACTTTCTTTTGAGAATGAATGCACCATGTTAATTTTATGTGTCCTTTTAAGTAAATCATTTTTATCTATAATCATTGTATAAATGCAGATTTATTGTTTTCTTGTGTATATATATATATATGCTTGGCAGGTGTGATTTTAGTTTCCAACAGGTGAATGGAAGGTCACGTTTAATATAAAATATAGTTTTGTATTTTCTTGCTGATGGAGGTTCCAGCTCCCAGGGTTTCTTTTTGCTTAATGACTCAAGCATAAAAATACACAATTAGGCAAGTCACAGCACTAACCCGTGTCCCTTTCTTCACTGGAATGACTGCCAAATGAAGAGACAGGGACAAATCTAAAGGGCATTCCAAAGGAAATGTTTTGCTTCTCTTTAAAAACCCCTAGTGCTCTAGGAATCCTATTCTTTGTGCACTCCTTTTATAAAATTTGTAAAATAAAGTTTATATAAATAGTAAAGTAGATGTAAGACATCAGTTTAAAATGTCACATAAAAAAATATTGTCAGAATTATTCCACATTTATCACAGATTCCTTTAAATACCCTGGTACCCTAGAAAGTTATGATAAATGTTTGATTTTAAAGTTACAATACACATATACTATAGGGGGTTTTCCAAAATATTAAAATGTGGAAACGCCAATGACAGATAAACTAAATACCAAAGACATTATTTTATGAAACGCTGCCTAATTGGTACATTTAGCATTAGTAGACAAATTTTCCATCTGCACTGTAAGTCTACAGAAAGTAGCTTCATCTGCCTTTTGGGTTATTTGCCTAACAGCAAGTATGTGTCTGTTCGTTCATTAGGCATTAATTAATCTGTTTACTAAAATCTCTAAAATATCTGAAAGGAAACAAAAACTTCCAAATGTTTGGCTTATGGGCCTTTTAAATAAAAGCATTAAATGATTTGCTTTATAGCACGCGTCCTAAATTTTAAAGCTGAACTGTACCTAGGCCAGTGTCACAATATTTTACTTTTAGATGCTCATATATGTTGGAAATTGTCTTACTATTATTCTATTCGAATTTTTTGGGCACCAAGGAGCGGGTTTTTACCAAAATATTCATACCACAATTTGTATCAGTTAAAAATCTCAATTTATTTATTCCAACATTTTTTTAAATCCACAATCACATACAAAAAAGGGGAGGGGGGATAAAAACAAAATTCCAACTGACTTATTGTTTACAATCATATTTATCCATAAGGAGTTAACAATAGTATCAAATGGTAACAAAATAATTTGTTATTGAATTTTCTAGAGGTGTATACCATATTACTTATTTATTGTCCTAATCCCAGACACCCCTGTCTTTGTATATTTTATAATGCAAAGTGGTCCATCTGCGGCTCAACTGTGGTCTCAACCACTTTCATTCAAATGAAAAGAAGCAGTTGAGAACATTTTTTTGCAAGCAACTGATCATGGCATGGCTGACAAGTTGCTTTTGATCTTGAGGTTGCTAAAGGAAGGTTCACACTGCAGCTGTGTGCAAATGCAGATACCTGTGGTGCACTTTTCTGCTTCTAGGTGCACAGTAACACTTTGCTGTGGGTTAGGTAGGGCCAACCATGTGTTTTTTTTTTCTGTGGGGTGTAAACGGGACCAAAAAGATATCCTACCACTTTCTGATCTAAAAGAGAAACTGTAACAAAGAAACAAAAATCTGATTTTACTCATTCTTTATTATATAGAAATTTTAAAAAATAAAGTTTTGATATACTTGAACCCAGAAGTACACTCCCACATTTTTTAAAGTGCTAATTTTCAAGAACAAATTGGATAACAATGAAACGGTCTATGCAGAGTTTGAGCTTTGCAAACAGATGGACAGTAAAGGTTACCACAGGCCACACCAGGTCTTTTCAAAAGTGAAAACCAGTTTTAAAGATATGATGCCAGTTGTTCATGTAAGGAAAACAATTTTTATATTTATTATTGTATAATTATAATATATATAATAATAATAATAATAGTGGTAAAAGATCCTTTCCAACGACAAAGGACTGAAAGATGCATGAACGAGCACTGTGCATACATATATGGAAAAGGGAGGGGAAAATGATGGAGCGGCACCCCTCTGTGCTCTCTCCCCTTCACTTTCATATCGATTGTTCTGCGTTCGTCGTACGTGGATCAGCCAGGAGAGGTGTCGAAAGGACGGACAATGAGCACTGTACACACACCAGATTCTCATCCGATATCAGCCCCGATCTGATTATCGGCCGAGAATCATCTGATGTGCGTAGGCCCTTTGCAGGGAGACTGTGTTAATCCTTTAATTCACTGGAGTGTAATATAATTATCAAACGAAACTTTATGCAAAAAGATAGAAACATTGTGGTAACAGAAATGATCTTGTAATTTATACTCATGTACAAACCCATGTTTGTACATGAGTATAGATTGTGCTTTCAGGATCATCCTTACTGTTTCCTGTGTCTGTGCCCCCCCTTCCTGTTTGGATGAGACAATGAACTTAATTCCTCGTCCAATAAACAGGCTGCAGAAAGAGTCACTTAATAGGAAGCTGCAGAAATGAACCAAAAAATAATGCCAGTGCAATATGGCAGAAGTGTGTTAATCACATTACTGGCTGGTCAAAATAACAAGTAAAACTAATAAAATACTGTATATTTATTTCAGCTTTATTGGACTGAAAGCCCAGAGCTCTGCTTTAAGCACGACATATAAACAGTAAAGCCACTGCATTCATGCTGGAAACAAAAAAAGACTTTATGAACACAAATATTGCTCTTATTATCTTCTGTACTTTCTAGTATCTTAGCACTGATCAGAGGAGCCTTCTTAGAATTCTCAGGAACTCATTAAAACTCTCCGAATAGCATTTGAAAGGAGCAAAAATGAATTCCCTGTTGTGACGACAAAATATATTTTGGATGAAGACAGAAATCGCTTCTGATAAAGGACAATGAAGGGAAGTAAATTCATGATCCATTGTTCTTCATAAGGAACGATTCAGAAACATTCTTGTATCTGCTCTACCCAAATCCGACTCATTTGTATTCCACAGGTGCAGAAGGATTCTCAGCTTAGACTCCCATGTGGATTTGTAAATTAGGTAACAGAAAATAAGGCCACAAATCAAAGCTCAGTGTGTTTTATCATTTCTTCTCAGTACTGATGGATCTCTCATACTTCAGCTTCAACGCAAAGACATACAACATCTGGACAAGACAGATTCACCCAGGACACACATATACACATGAACGTCTATGCTATAATAAAATGTGACAACAGCATGAGTAAAATAAGCTATTTGATGAACTGACCCCTATGTTTTGATGTTGGAGTGTACTGGAGTGTCTTATAAGCATTTTTGTTATTTGCAAAATAATGTAAAACAATTTAGATTTCAGCACATGTAACCCCAGATATAAATAGTATGGTAAAAACTCTGCCATTTGCAATGCTGACACATTTTATTCAATAGGTCACATTCTGGGCAAAAGTTTGGATCACCATGGGGCAAGGTTGGAAATTATTTAGGTTTTTTTTATTGCCTGTGACCCCACAGAGGGGTACTATGGCAGGATAGCATGGACAGTGAAAAGTTTCAGAACTTCTTTTCAGGACTATCCAACTATAATGGTTATGGGGAAGGGCTTTGCTTCCAGATATCAGACCTGTGCCTCTGATGACTGGTGATGTGATAACTAATTGGGGAAGGGAATCATGAAAAGAATTCAAAGATCAATGAAATCTAGAAATTCAACTTCTCAGGTACACCTTCTTCCTGAGCAGACCCTTAGATGAACAGCACTGACATCACAAAAACTCACTCCAAACTTACTAAAAATAGTGGTCATCAACGTCAGTGGTGGACAGGATAATCACGCTGAAGATATGCAACACAACAGTGTCTGATTCTAGGCACAAGGTAGATGTTTTTCGGGTTACTGTTTAGCCACTAAAAACTATTCCATATATTTTGCATACAATAGCAAAACTTCACTTTTCAAATACAGGTCCACTTTACCTGCAGCAAAGCATGAATGTAAGTGTCTGGCTTTGCTGACTAATATTGAAGTTTAGGGGATGGGGCCAATGTCTTGACCTAGCATATCATAGCAACCTAACTGGGGACTCGGCACAACTAGAGTACAGGCCTTATCAACTCAGAGTATAGTTTATTCTTCTCTTCTACAGTGACTAACCCTTGAAAATAAATCAGACATTAGAGAACTGAAAAGCATTTATGGCCTTCATACAGTAGCCTTTTGATCCACCAATATTTGCTTCTACCACAAAAATCCTAGATCTGCTTCTTAGCCATTTCTTGGCCACAATCTCGCACAGTGATTTTCCACTAGGGTTCCTCCAGGGGTTGCTAGAGGTTCCTTGAGCAATAAGATAATTGTGCCAATAGGGTCAGTACCACTGACACAAATTAATTTTTTGGCTATCTGTAAGGGTAACATTCTTCCCACTGGCCAGGTGTATAAGGCATTCTTCCCATGACCAACGTAGCAATGTTCTGCGATCTGTGGATATTGATATAATTGTCTGTGGTTCCCTAAAACCGAACAGTTATTTCAAGGGTTCCAACCAAATTAAAAAGCTTGAGAAAGGCTGATCTGGCCCATGATCATCCTCCTTGGCTTCATGTGTGAAAAATATGGTTGGCCAAAACTCTTCCAACTAGAGAACCCCCCATACATAACCACATGATTATTAAGCTGGGACACACAGCTCTGGAATCTAAAAAGGAATTTGGGAGAAGTTGTCTTACATAACATTACCCAAAGTTGAGAATTAAATTGCTTCATACATTTTTCTGTTAGTGCCATATTTTTGTGGGAGATGTTTCTTTGGAAGCCTACCTGGCTCCTAGTGCTGACACGGTCTGAATGTTGCTTTTTACAACACAACTGAATAACTACTTTTTTCATAGTAACTTGTCTCCGGATTTCATCTCTGTTTCTACTTAAAAGACACACTTTATATTTTGAACATCATCACATTTGTGAAAAGTATAAAGTTTTGTGTGGCGTTACCATGGTTGTCAGTTTATGAGTGTATCTATGTAGAAGATCCAAATGAGGGAGGAGAAGCATAATTATTACATTTTCAAAAACAGAAAGCTTTCATGAGGAGGTACAATGTGTTTTCATTTCTCATTTTTGAAAATGTTATCACATTTACACGAACTTAAGCCATTCAAAGCTCAAGTGGGGACTGAAGGGTGGGTTTAAAAAAGAAACACAGATAACTTATATTAGGCAACCAAAACTTTTACCATAGCTAGATACAAAATGCATTTGTGACCATCATCAGCTTGAGTTTTTCTAAAGTTTCTGGAGTCCTGTATGAAGCCAAAAATATGGTTTTGGGTTACCTATTAAACACAGGTCCTTAAAGGTGATCATAATAATCTAATTTGGAATGGATTAAGAGCATCAAGCACACAAATATATAAGAGCAATCTAATTTGTTTCAAAATATGTGTTCTTGCTTTGAAAATTGTTTGTCTATGCAATCAGACTGTGAAGATGCTGCTGGTGGTTTTTACTATTTCTGACCAAACACTACAGTATGGCAGAATGACTGAAATGTCAGCTTCCTCCTAATAAGAAAACTACATGTCCTATAATTACTTACATTTTGTATTATGTATATTTATACTTGTAGTCTCAGCTTTCTACAGCACAATGTGGTGGCTACACAAAAAGACATTCTGAATGCAGCATGAATTGTAGCCAAAGTTAATACGGATATGCAATTTTCTTTAAACGATAGAACATGTTTTGGGAGCGCAAGATTTTAGAACGGGAGGAAAACATCCATATCTAAGACATAAAATATGATTTTTTTTTGCTTTTGACTTTGGCAACACTGGCAAAATAGATGTAACATTTTTGTGAAGATGGTTTGGAATTTTTTTATCACCTTTAGTAAATCTTGTAAGCATTTTCTCCTCCAGACTGCACTTTTCGCCCATATAAATGCAGAGATTATGGAATAGATTATATAGAGCAGCAACAATAGTGTATATGGAGGAGACAGGATCTGAGAAGTAGATTAAGCTTTTTCTAAGTCCCTGTTCACAAATTAACTCAAATGGTGACTGGTGTAGCTCATTGTTTTCATGGTGAGTTGCTAATGGAACCACAACTGAGCATTCTCAAACGAACAAGCTGCCTTCAGAGCTTGTAGGCCTAACACATAGACTATTTGGGTGTTTATTCATTATGGGTAAATTAATAGTTGCCATATGTTGAAGTCATGCAGGGTATGAATGGGTTTGGTGTTACCAATCAATGATATCAGAAAAATGTTTTCCATATGGAGAGATGAAGTCTCATATAGTACTACCAAACATTAAGAGTAAAGTGTGTAAAGTAAATAACATCCCAATTAAACAAAAGAGATTGATTAATCCATAGTAGAAAATGTTTGAAATGTTCTGTTGACAGTCATGTATAAATTGAAACATATCTTTCTGGAGATGTTCAATGCATATTTTGACCAGTGAGGTCCACAACAAATACGATGGATTTGGCAGTAAGTTAAACAGTAAGTCAATGCAAAAAAAACAAACATGTTTTGTAGATCTTTAAGTACATGAACATTTCCCTACAAGCTCTGAAGCACCCTATTTGTTTGGACTGCAAACACCACATTTTTGTTGAGTGTGGTCAACCCTGCTCAGCTTTCTCTTGTCAAACTCCTCAGAACCACGTATAGTCAGGGGTCCTCCCGTACAACTGGGGAGGCTTTAGTGGGAATCCAGTCCTCAGCGTATATTTGGCAGGGTAACCTGAGGTTGTGTCATACGTTACAAAGTACTATTCACAAACAACAAAAAAAGTATATTTCAGGTCATTGAATATGAACTACTCAAGGTTATTTTGTATGAATGACATCAAAGACCCTAATGAAATGGTGATAATGACAAGAGACAGCCATGCCTTGTGCCATAGGTATTGAAGAAATTTTTACCAGGGTTTGAAGGGTTTTTATCACTGTTTCTTGTACTGGAGTAAAACAACCTATATAAATAAAACACGCGTCCCTAAAAACTATAACTTCCATTTGAAGGAACAATTTACATCAAAGGTGAGTATATTAGTCCCCACTCCTGATCTCTCCTTTCTAAAATGCTAGCTGCTCATTTGTAATGCTGATCCAAGATTTGTAATGCTTTTAGAACAGGTATACTTTTTTTTTTTTTTTTTTTTAGTTGTTTTAAACTAGTTACTAAAATATGGAATGTAGAGCCCGTCAGCATTTCTATAGAAGTTCAAAAATGGTAAGATAGATAGATAGATAGATAGATAGATAGATAGATAGATAGATAGATAGATAGATAGATAGATAGATCTGCATTTGTAACCCTTTTTAATGAGTTATCCAGTTCTGAATGATTTTTCCGTGTCTATGGAATTCAAGCAATTACAGCAGAATATGAAGCATCATTCTGTAACATCCAGGCAGAATAAAATATTCCCTGGAGCCTTCATCATAGGTATGTAGGAGTTGGTGATCAGTGATCTGGGCGTTCGCTGACCTTTCCTTGTGTGCTTCCTACATCTAAAAGAAAAGACTGTCACTGACAGCAAAGAAGGTGGTGGGGTCACCATTTAAGCTAGATAATAATGCGTGGTTACAATTCTCATCACAATAGGCTCAACTCACAACGCCTTAACACAGGAATAAAAATATTGTTATGTCATGTGACTAATCCAAACATGGATTCCAATCCCAGCATGTTAGATTTGTGAATTGAGCCTGCAGTCATTCAACAATATAATACAATAAGTTACTCTTCTCACACAAGTGAGCTGGGTTCCTGAGATGAAATACTAACCTTACTTCTAATTATAACTACTAATTATTGCAAAGTGCAGTAACCTGCCACAGCCCACCAACATCCAGCTTTCATTGTTCAGACTTGTTTTTTGCAGTGTTTCAATAGGTAAACCTACTTGGCTTGTAACCTGAACATCCACATATAATTAGAAAATCAATATAAAGTAGTGCTTCACGTTGTTATTATACATTAGAAAATAAATTGAAGATTAAATCAAAACAAGCGAATGCAAAGGTAAATGAAAATAAGATAAAGGTTTCTATGGTAACAGCATATTTTATTCTACATACAATACTTCTAGGAATTAAAGGGTGTTAACTAAATGTGGGCTTCCCTCTGGCAAATGGTCCGAAAAGCGGATATCCAAATTTCGGTAAGGGCTGGAAAAATAAACTAACAATGAGTTTGCAACATCTCTAGGTCGGCACTTTTCATGGTTTCACTCCAACCATGGCCATAAAAAAGGAACCTCACGTGCTGCATTGGATTTTTCTAATTAAGTTTATATTATGAAGAATTGCAGCAAGAGGAAATTACCAAAATGGAAAGTAACTGTGTGGGAAGCTGCCATCAATGGAGTACCCTGGAGATATAAGAAGCCAGCCCAGGACTTTTCCTGTAGACTGATGTCTCTACAACCATTGCCGAACATCTCACAGAACACCTATGCTGTAGTGTTATATGTTTGGCCGGTTCATGAACTGTTTCACTGCATTTTTATGAAATAACAATGATTACATGATAACAAAATTCTACATCACAACAATAGTAACCATAGGAATGTAAAGCTCCAATATTCTTTTTATCACTCCCTCAGGCAGTATCCAAAATGACATAATTTTAATATAAGACAATAAATGATATCCCTGCAAATTTTAATCTGACTTTCTGTATTTATTATTTTACTTTTCAGCCACTAGAAAAAAATATTTAGCATTGTCCTGATCTCATCCATTTAAAGGGTACCTGTCATTTATTGTTATTTACAGGTCGAACTATAATACTATATTTTAGACTTGTGATAATATTGCAAAAGGAAGTAACCTAATATCTCTCCCATTTCTGGAGCTGCTGACCTAGCTCTGCTTGCTAAGATTCTTCAGCATTGGGTGCCGTATGCCTGGTCACCTACTGCATGCTGTGGTTCAATCCGCTAGTGTCTACATCACTACAGGACATAGTAATGACGTAGGAGGTAGGCAGATGGAACCACAAAGCATGCATTGCTCAATGCAGAAGACATTTTATCCGTGTTAGCTTTGCAACAAAATGAAGATTAATGGCATGGGCAGGTGAGTGTTAATCCTTTTTTTTTTTTTTTTTACAGGCTGGGACTTTTTACCCCCAAAAACTTTTTTCTTATCTAGCATCATAATTGCTTTGAGGAAATCATAATGCAAAAGTTTTTTTTTAATTTAAAAGGTAAGTTTAAATACAACCAATACCTCACAATAGGATAACTTTAGATGGGTATATGCCAACCATGCAAGTAACAGCTCCTGGGTACCCAGTAGGCATTTTGGGGTAGGCAGTAGGCATTCTTGGCAAGCATTCGTCAAAGTTGGAGATCTATGGAAGCAGACCACCCCGTAACGATGCATGAAACATCTAACAAAAACTAAAGCACAGGTAAATGCCTGTACAGAAAATGGATTTCAATATGTTTGTTCCAGTGATAACCATGGCTAAGGGGCAGTAAGGACTGGTTCATGGCATTTGACTGCTGCGGTCCAGCTGTCAAAAAAAGCCCATCTGTGTTTTTTTGAACCAGAACTTTGGGGGAAAAAAATCTTATATATTCTTCACGTTTTATTTAAGTTTTCCCCTCTTCTTTTTAGTCTTTTTTTGGTATTGTCATGTACTCTTTCTTTAAAAATTTTCAATAAAAATTTACATTAAAAAAATGCCTATCTGCTCTGTGCCTCATAGGTATATAATGATGAACTAAATCAACTACTGGCTTTTATATCTCCTCCCTATGGACTTCAAAGAGTAATATAAGATTATTTAACCACTGCCCATTCTATCCTCTTCTATAGGTTGTGCCAGGTGGGCACAACTGGGAACTCAGAAACAGAGCTATTGCTGCCAACCCTGGAATTTACCCAACCCTAACTCTATCAGTTTTGGATGGACTATTCCTTTAAGCAGGGATATGACTCACAAAGCGTCTGTGAATTTAGTAAAGTGTCACCTGTTCAGACAATTTTACTGTGAAGCTTCGGTAATATCCAATGGCTGGACCATAAATCATTACAATAATCCCTACATATATTCAGATAAAACATTACTGAAAGCATTATATTATGGCCAGAATTATTTTATTTAGATAACAGTTTGGTTGGAGCATCAGGTCACAATTCAGTTTGCTACCTGTTACTATATATTTAGATATAGAGAGCTATTTTTATTATATATACATATTTAATTATATATATATATATATATATATATATATATATATATATATATAATGTCCTTGAAGATGTACTCATCCAGCCAATGTATATAAATTATTATATATATAATTATATAAATCTCAAACATACAATACATATAATAAACAACAAGGTAAAAGTTTCCTGTGTAACTCTGCAGATCCCCCCAGCAAAGTAGTAAGGATTGGGGAAGCATCTCACCTGGATTGAGGTGTCAAGCAGCTGACATGAGCACCGAGTAGATGTCAGTCCCTGCAGGTCAGACTGTTGGGGAAGAGATGCAGGAGTGAGTGCAGGAACAGGCTGGAGGAGCAGTGCTGGGGTCACTGGCAGGGATTGCACTCTTGCATTGCAGTGGTGAGTCTCGCAGTCTCCTGTATCTGCAGCCCAGCACCGCCTCCGCTTCCACCTCCGCCTCTGCAAGCCTGAACATAGGAACCTGCTGCAGCAAGTGGTGAGGCTGGTACAGGCTGCCAGGGAAATCTCCTCTCCTCCTCCTCCTCCTCCTGGGGATGCAACAGGGATCTGGGGGCGGCACAGGCAGACGGGGGACGGTGACTTAGACTCTCGCCCCCATTCCTGACACAACTGCAGTGATGGCAGCTCATTGACCGCTGATCACCGGGGGGGACACCATCCTACTCAGTCATCAGGAGACTTGGATGGGTTTAGTAATTAGTTTTCAGTATAAGCTAATAATAAAGATTGCCTAAGGGGTCCAAGGGATTTAGGGGCCCTTATAGTAGTGAAGTGACCCCCTTACTGTTGTTGCATGGACACAAGGCAAGGGTAGGAGACGTTCTTCATAATGCCATAACTGCTCTTTTGAGGTTGATAAGGTACTGAGGAACTCCTACTATATTCAATTATTGAAAAATGATATTTGCATTGGGTAGGGAGAATTCTCCTCCATTGATTAGTAGGACAACTAGTCTGACAGCTAAGAAGGTTCTTGGTTTATTGCAGTTGGTTCTGCCAAGTGGTATTGGTCCTGGTAATATGCAGGTACAATTCTATGGGAGGTCAATCAGCCACAGTTCAAGGAACCACTGGAAACCCCAGGGTGAATGCTAGAGTTCCATAGGAACCTGGTTGAGTATGGCTGGAATATGGAGTAACATTCCTTTACACATAGAGCCTGTTTTTGGTAACCTTTGGTGACCCCCTTTTTCCTAATCATATTCGCAATATGAATGAATAGGTACAAAGTTCAGAGCAGGGTTCTAGGCTCCAGCATGCCCTGACACCCAGACATATATATATATATATATATATATATATATATATATATATATATATATATATAATTCAACTAGCACAAAAAGAATCTATTTCATATAATATATTATGACCACTATATTATCAGTATGGTGGTCATAGACATTGATGACCATCATCGAGTCTGGCCAACTTCATGTTCATGTATATGGAGACCCAGTCAGCCAATTGATTGCTAGTAATAGGTAATCAAACAATTAAGATCAGATCCAATGACATACCAAGTCACATTCTAGTATTTACACTGCTTGCATTTCAAATACATGCAGTAATATAGGTTTTTATATCTTAGAAGCTAAACGCAAGCCTAATCTTCATACTTGCAGTTGTCCAGCTTTTCTCCTGTACATAACTTGTTTACCCAGATTTGATTTCACTGCACACTGTCAACTTCTCACAACATGCTTTGGAAACTGCAGCAATTCATAGCCTACCTTGTGTCTTGGCTGAAAAATACCCAGCATCACTTTTCTCCCTAGTAGTTGTTTTTACATTTTTTTCAAGCTGTCATTGAAAGGTAAAAGATGTGGTCTGCTTTTTTTTCCCTTTTTTTTGTGTACAGGTCTGTGGGCGGAAAACTTTATTAGGACAGTCCCAGATATCCACCCTGGGAAATGAGCAGAGATAGTACAGGTACTATTCATCCAATCCAGCAAGGGGCAGACAGGTACAGGTGTCCCCAGCTGCCCCCTTGCTGGATTGGCTGGACATAATGACAGGTGCTCCGCCTATGTGAGCCCCTGTCATTATTCAGTCAATCCAGCCATCAGATGATGACAGCTATTTTTCTTATCAATGATTGGTATAGTAATGTTGGTTGTGTAACTTGAATTGCTTAAATTCAACTCCGATCAGAACACAACCTGACCACCGATAGTTACAATGTTGTAGTCAGTAGTGATGGTGTAAGGAAGAATAAGGTAAAAACATAAACAAGTCACATTACTGAATTTGTTATGTAATAACAAAAACAATAAAATAAAATGTTAACTGTTATATGGTGACAACAATTTATTCATGCAAAGTTACAAAGTTACTGTAAAAGTGTAAACCTAAAAATCCATCTCATCCACTTGAGTCAGGGATGCACTGGGAAACCATATTGCTAATTAGTAGCTAGGAGTTGCTGCATTTTATATATTACTGGTATTCTAATTAAATAAAACCTGTACATTTTTTTACACATTTCACCCATTAAAATTGCTTATATTGTACAACAGCTTACACTCATAAACGGTTTCAGCACCACGGACAGGACAGCTAAAGGAAACAAATAGAATCCATAAACTACTCATACCTTCCAGCCAACACAGCTACTGGATTGCAAATCTGAAAATCCACGCAATTTATCTTAATCTGAATTCTCTGCAATCTGCATCAACTAGGTTTATGCAGGTCGTCATAGGCATCTCTGGGTGTACTTCTAGAGCCTGTGATCTATAATTATGTACAAATACTGAGTGGCATGGCATTTGTCCCATAGCACTAAGTTACTTCATATAAATTCCAAAAAATACAAAATCGCATATTACAAAAAAGCAAAATTGACAAAATGTATAGATGCTTATAGCTTGCATTGCATGCTGCCTTTGATCTTGAACTTACTTGTGGCATCAAGGGACAATGACAATCTCTGGTTGTTTGGACATGAACAGAATATTTTTTATCCCAGTTTACCCCTCCAAGGAGGCTGCAGTCCTAATGTGTGCACACTTTATAATAGCCGCCATGAATTTGGATTAGGGTGATGCTATACAGAGAACACTGCTTGTGGTTAACTTAGATTATCGAAAGAACATTTTTTATTAAGAATTGTTAAAGATCTGTTTCCTTGATACAATGATATATATATAAACATGGGTTATGTGGCCAGGATTCTGAACGCTCCTATTTAGATGCTGGCAATGGCGATTAGTCTGCCCCTGTGCCTGTAATTACTATCAGCAGTCCCCGGCAAAATCAGATCATTGAATTTATAAACTGATACAACACTGAATAAAAGGATTTGAAAATGGGTCAAATAGCCCTCGTACTAGGACATGATCTCTGTATGAATGGTCTGTAATTGGGACTAAGTGAACGTTTCCTACAGGCACAATAAATAGTATTAAATTTACAGTATTTGATTGTGTATGAGAACATTAGAGTTCAAGGATTCTGTAACATAACTTGCAATATATGTGGCTTATACTGTATACTGTCAGCCTAGGCTATATGATATGGCATGCATTTATGGTTCCTGATTGTTACTGGTGTACTGAGTGGGTAAAGGCAGCTACACCACCAACATTTTATATAAGACATGTTCATTGTCTCAAACTGATTGTACTTGTCACTTGTGTATGATACTTCACAGCACATCAATAATACTGAGGCTTATCAAAGAGGAAAATATATTTGAAGTTAAGCATGTATTTAGAATAAATGTATCACATCTGATGTGCTTTTATTTTGTGCACCCAGGGTATATCTGAGGGCCGTTACTTCATCCTTTTTACTCAGAGGATTATTTTCTTTTTGCGATTTTAAGAGATTCTGTCTTAGAGTCATACACATGACAACAATACAGCACAGTAGTAGTATTTCCAGTGATTTACATAGAAGATACTCCTGTGGGCTTTGGATCTAACTTCTAACTCTATCTTGCCTCTACTTTACTTTAGGCACCGGCTATTCACAGCAAAACAGTAAAGCTAGTTTCATAAAAGGGGAAAGTAATTCAGAGCTTTACCTACTGAGTGCAAGAGAGAAACACCTAATATATCATATTTACTTGCCAAAAAATATTTATTTTGAAGGCTTGATATCAATAAAGACAATTTATACAAAAAACAGTTTCCATTCATGTATCCTACTTTTCAGGGAGCCTACATTGGCAGAGTTTCCCCAGCGTTTAACCTAAGTGTTTAAAGGCCCAGCAAAACAAAGGCAGCTACCTAATGAGGTCCCATTCATTCCAATGGGTCAGTCACACCAAGAAATTTTATTGGTGTATAGAAAACACATCCTTCTATCCTTTGAAAGGCATTAACGTGTCCATAAATGCCCAAAACACTTTCCAAAGACACCTTACAAATGTCTAAAAATGCTCACAAATCCTCCAAACAACCCAATAATATGAATAAGCAGTTTTGTAATTGTTTGGGCATTTCGGGGATTTCAGAGGTATTTTTCCTTTTTCTAACTTTACTTCTCAGATACCTTGGTGTAAAACGTCTTTATAAATGCTTACAAAAGCTGAATGGGGAATTATAGGTGTTAAGACAGTGTAGACTTAGCCTTAGGATCACTTAGCTACATTACTACTATCTCTTGTCAGATGGTATAGTCTATACTAGTCTGCGGCCGTCTGACAGGTGGGCCGTGAGAGCACAGAGACCAGCGGTGGTCCGCGGTTCTAGCCAGTGCACCCTCCAGCAGGGTCAGGAGAAGCACCCCGCTTGGGGGAGTTCACCAGCCAGAGCCGCAGACCATGTCCCCCGTATGAATAGCAGAATTAGGGCGGTGGGTGGTTTGTGTTTTTGGACCCAACCCGCTTACTTTACCATCGTAGGCTCAGACCGGGTTCTGGCAATATAATGTCACTCGGGAAAGTTTCTTCCCCTTTGAGTGATACAGGATGCGCGATCCGGAGTCCATAGATTTAGTGATCCGCAAGCTCCTAAAGGTTGGGGACCACTGCCCTATACTACTGCAAACTATGGTTAAGTTTTCATATAATAAAGACTAAGGTGTAAACTTGCCTAATTTCTAAGTATTCCTGTCCTGGGGTAACAATGTTGGTCCCCCATGGATAGAGTACAATGAGCAAGCATGATCTCAACCAGGGTTCCTCCAGAGGTTGCTAGGGGTTCTGTGAGCGATGAGCAGTTTGTCTAGGTCAGTTGATCTTTTTAGCTAATTATAATGGTGACATTCCTCCCACTGACAAGCAATGTAAGCGGTATTCTTTCTACTCACCATCAAGCTAATAGACTGTGAGCTATGAAAATAGTGGTTATAGCAGGAGTTCCCTGAAGACCCAAAATTGTTTTGCCCTCATTACAAAGGATGAGACAGGCTGCACTAGGACAAGAAATGTGTTACTGGCAGGGATACCAGATGAAATACAGCAAAACTAAGACAGATACCTAATTTAGGACTGGTAAGCTGCAACAAAGTTTTGCTAACTTCCTTTTGGATCATTTAATTATAAATTTCTATTAACCATTCCTCGTAAAATTTTTGCATGATTTATAA
This sequence comes from Pyxicephalus adspersus, assembly GCF_032062135.1. Classification (NCBI taxonomy): domain Eukaryota; kingdom Metazoa; phylum Chordata; class Amphibia; order Anura; family Pyxicephalidae; genus Pyxicephalus; species Pyxicephalus adspersus. Next base: position 75,868,344 of record NC_092863.1, on the reverse strand, counting down.
ACTCATTTACAGTAGGTGTGCATGTCCAATATTTGTTTACAGTTCATCACAAAAATTTGGGGATTTTGTACATGGTTTATTATCATCACTTTAGCAAATACCAGGAAATACTCCCATGGAAAAAAAAATAACTACATGAGTTGTATTTTCATGCAGTAAAATTCATGTGTTTTGCTGCAGAAAAATGAACAAGTATGAATGCGTCCTTTTTTTTATCTTTACCTTGCAATGGGAGAAATTTTATCAAACCCCCTACTCCATAATGCTGACAGCACAGCTTATATACAACAGCATAGGGGAAGCACCTGTTGCTTTATGGAAGCAGAGATTGTCTTATATTCCTCATTGGACAATATAGATACCTCAAAAGCCATTACATGCATGAAACAGCACAGGAAAGACTATATCGCTGTCCTGCATCAAAACATTTTACTTGTCTCATGGTGGTTAGCCATTAAAGGTTATGTTGTTTTTACACATAACATTGACTTAACTTGGAATTCCTTGTACTCAAACTGACTCCCTAAAAGCAGGGCTCGATCCACTAACATGGCATAGATGATAAAAATATGTTTCTTTAATAATTTAATTACATCAGCTTTATAAAACATGCCAGTGTATTTATTTTAGCAGGGCTTTTAATAATTGAATAAGGTGGTTGATACGTTCTCAAACTGATTTCCTATTCCCTGGTATTGCTAATGAATCCATTATTGCTAATAAATGTCAGAGTAACAATACAAAGTACAGATGGGGACATTCTAGGTTAAAAAAAAACAGAATGCTGTCAGGCAAGTCCCTGACGACTAAGAGATGTTCTCCAGGCACATATTTTAAAAACTACAGTTTTGTATATTGTATTCTGTTGCATAGAGCAGCACTAGGAGCCAATCTGGTCCTGCTTTATGTATGGAGGTTGTTAGGCCAGTTTGCTGCTGCGTTATTGTCCAATCAGCAAAGCAGGAGTGTGTTTTGGTGTTGTATTTGTTAAACTACTGCTATGGTGAAGGTTAAGAATGCAGTTATGCCTATAAATTTTTATTAAGGGAAGGGGTTCTCCTTTACCTATTTAATCAATATATTATATTTTTGGCTGCAAGAAAGGCAAAGATGCCATTTATCACTCCAAGCCCATGCAGCACACAGGACAACAAAGAGCCATCTAACATAAGTAAGGTGGAGATGGTGAATAAGCAGCACGCTAGCATCATGGCAAATTTAGATCCAGTGCTGCCTATCCAGAAGATAACACAAAGGCCTCTGTATTTTTCTGCCCAAGCTCCTTCCCCGCTACCTATCCAATACCTCATGCCCACTTATTACTCTTCATCCACACCCTACTCTCCATATGCAATATACATTCTATCAACTTTTTGTGGCCCACGCATAGTTTCTGAATCCTCTTGGGGTTTCTTTTAACTGAGACTCTTCTTTATAAAAAAAAAACATCTTTATAAATAAATATAAAAAATGTTAATAGAAAAAAAGATAGGAGTAAATGGTTTAATCCCAGAAAATATTGGTATAAAACCTACCATCTGTTATTAGCCTCGCATGGCATTGTGTTAAGTGTACCAGTGTGGCACAGTGGTGACTGGTAGAGGGGTGGGTGGGGGTTCTTGGCTCAAAGTGGTATGAAGCTTCTGATACACAGCTGAGAAGTCATGCCCAATACTTTGCAAACCCCTGGAGAATAGTGTTTCTAATGTACAGCATATTTTGCCCAGTCCCCTTACAGTTTCTATTTGAAATTGTTGTGAAGTATGGTATGAGTATACGTCATAAAAGTCTTTACAATTTGTACACGTCTTTTTACAAGACTTTATGAGTAAGAAACCTAAAGCACCATAGCAATTAAGAACTGATTTGATGAAGTTTAATCGATTTATTAAAAATCAGCAGAAGCAGTGTCAGGCATAATATACCATTAGAACCATTTCCATACTTATCTCTGACAAGTTGGATATGTCCCTGAGCCATATACATATACTAAGCATCAAGTGTCAGAGAGGGCTGTGAAAGAAAAAGGTAAACCTTGTTCATGAGCATTTTGAGATTCCTGGGAAATAAAAAAAACTTTCTCAGTCTAAAAAACATTCAATGAAACAATAATTGTTTTGGGTGACTAGAACATTCTTACATTATGTATGGTTTAAAACAGCACTTGGCCTTAAACAGATGAGTTTGTACCTGAGAATGATGAACAGGGAGATATCTGTCGCTGCCTAAACTGTAGACTGTATCTGGTGAAGAAACTTGTTAGCACCAAATGGGAACACAAAACAATCAACACAATGCTCTAAACTCAGACCACCCATTACCACCCCACTACAATGCCAAAGTTAAAGAACACATTAAACACCATCAGGTTCCCCAACATCTATAGTGACCTAAACAAAACTTTCTCATCCATTCTCCAGCCTGTGCACTTGCCAATGCATGCATTTTGGAATGCAGGTGCAAATACTACCATTGGACACACAGAAGTCCATCAAGTTCAACCACCAGGAAATAAACATATCCCAGATAAAAAAACCCTATAGACATAGTTGATCCAGAGAATGGCAAAAAAAAAACCCTGGTTTAACTTGCTCCAACAGGGGAAAAAAATTACTTATTTCGTGAGACAATCGGCTGTTCCCTGAATCATATATAGTGTTACAAAGCATATCATGGCCAATCAACAACCAGGGCAATACCAACTCTTTATTGGCATGAATAATGTTGATACACTTTTCCCTGCCCACCTATTTATTGCAATTCATGACACAAAACCCCTTACACGGAAGTAAAGCTTGCTGTATGAAAGTAGATAATGCATTCTGTCACCTACTAACAACTTAAATGACATATGATGTGCAAAAAGCCAGTAATGTGAGAGTTTTATGATCCGAGGGATGGTGCTATGACCTGATGTTGTTTTATCATCAGTTTTAAATAACAAAGCATTTCTAATTATTGAAAAATGTACACTGATGACGTTTGCTGTTTGCTGGAGGGGTGCTTTGGCCACAGCCTTCCACAATGACAGTGACTTATTTGAGTTAATGATGTTAGTGATCATTAGTGTTGATTGAATTTGCTTCAGTTTAAAGATCCATTTTGAGGATCAGTTGGCCAAATGAAGGCAAACAAAACAGTAACCATTGTATACATTAGTAACCATTTACCGGAAGCCTGCTGTGTACAGTGAACACAAATTAACCAAATTTTGGATGTTTGGCCCAATTTAGCAATCAGGTCACAAACAGTAACACTTGTTATTGTATTGTTCAGTTTCTAGGCCTTTATCTGCCATTAATATTTTAATATGTGAGCTATGATTTACATAATACATAATTTAATGCATTTGTTTCTATGCCTATTCCTATGGCTATAGCTCACGGGCTTTGCACTCAGGTGTGCTTACCTGGATATCACCTGATTCAGCCAAAAACACAAAGTGGTCAATGTAGAATAGCATTGTCAGCCCATGATCAAATTGCAGAACACCTTAATGTTATATGTCAGATGGCTTTGTTTCTACTAAAGATTGGTATGATAATCATAGAATTATTTCTTATCTCAGAGTACTTGCTCCTGTGTTAAGTGGTCTGGCTTTAAGCTAAATTGCCTTTAATGCCGTATAAATGACTTGAATTTCAGTGCAGAGTGTTTTGATGCCATGCAAAATGTTTCAGGGCAATTTTCTTTAATGCATAAAACACAAGTGCCTGTCTTTTAGTGAACTCGACTAACATATGTTTGACTCAGTGTCGATTATCACTATCAATTTCAATTGTAGACGCCAACTGCCATGATAACAATTTACTGGGGTAATATGTCATAATATTGCTGCTTACATGATGGCTTTTGCCTAGATATTGATTTTTCCTGGTTACTAATCTTTGTAAAATGCCTCCTCATCACTAAACCAAATTACATCTCCAGCCTACTGGGCCTCTAAAATAAAACTGTTTTATCTACAAATAAGAACATTATTTTTGCTGTTTTTTGGCTCTGGTTTAGCAGAAAGCCCAGCTATAAATGCTCATACAGACAATAAAGGTGCTTTGTAATATGTATGACATAATTAGGAACAATGTTTGTGTTCAAAGCAAATGCTGCCCATTCTAGATTAACTGATCTGATGCAATATTATATGGGAATTCACCAAAATAAAAATAATGCACCCCCTGGCGTCAAGCTTTGGTCAGCTGGTTTAGTGGGGCAAATAGGGGGACTTGCCTAAAACTGCATAGACAGTGATCAGTGTAAGGCTTGTCAGCATTGGCAGACCTTTTTTAAAGCCTATATCCAAACAAATTAAACCTCCCTTCTCATCCCCTCATCCACTTCTAACCCTTGCTTTTCTCTTTTCTTACCTTGTGGAGCATTATTCACCTAATCCAGTGCTGCAGATGATCCTGCGGGTGTTCATTGACATCACTTCTGCAAACTTCTCTTTTTGGAGGTCCCATGTCCATGTCACACAAGCATCAGGCGACCGCAGCAGTAAAATGGGTGTTCAGTTTTTATTTAAATGTCAGATATCAATACGAGATGGTTGGGGGAAGGATGGGGGATAAGGGAAACCATTGCCCTATACAGCCAATGTACAATATTTGTGACAATGGCCTCTCAAATAATAGACTGTAATTTCTATTTCATACAACTCTCCTCCTTTCTCTTTTTTATTGCAGCCTATCCAATCTGTTAACATACTGACCAACCACTGAACAATATTTGTGACAATTGTCTCTCATGTAATACATTCTATTTTTTTTTTTGCACATCAAAACCTGGCCTTGTCTTCTTCTGTTTGCCGTCTTATTAAGTGCTTTTCTGACACTGGGCAATTTTAACTAAACACATACATGAAACCCTTATAATTGGAAGTTTGAGGATGAGCAGGGGATTTAGGGAATTTGGAGATATATTTATGAAATGTGTTTGTGTTTTTTATCTAAGCCAAGCTAAACAGTTCAAGCTAACAACCAAAAAAAAATGAATAACATATCCAAGATATATGATGCCAGAATGCAATGTCGCAAAAACTCTCCATTTAAATCTGTACTGTTTTATAATACCATATACATTAAAAACTCCTAAGTATATCAAACGCTAAAAGTAAAAATTCAGTGAATGTAAAAGCTTTATTGTGCTGGAGAGCAAAACTAAAAGCCCCGCCTGGGACCACTTCCACACGCATTTCACACAAAGGCTTACGTTGGGTGCAATGTTGGGAAAAACACGGTAGAGAAGGTCATTTTGCTGTCTTGAATAAGAAAGTTTTAACTTTTAATGGATATCATTCGAGTGATGCTGCAATTTTACTAGATTATGTGGGGACAAAGCCCCAGCAAGGGGCAGCAGACAAACTTTCCTGCAATGTAATTTAAAAGATTGATGTTTTTCTATTTTGACCTTGAAGTCACATTAAAAGGACTCTCTCCCTCCTACACAGTATTTATTGACCATAGCTTGTCTATTAGCCTTTTAAATGGCCAGGAGTTATTATCATGATTTGCCATTGCTAGACTCTGGCAATGGAAATTTGCCTTTGAAGTTCAGTGCACCCCTCTGCCATCTATATATAATGTGAAAGGGGTTAAGCATTTGTAGGGGTTTTTATTAAAAAAAATCTTTCTCTTAAAATGTCACACATATAAAGTCTCATATTTTTTCTTTTGAGAAATCTGGATTACATCCATTTTAAATATACACTGCCACAACCTTCTTATATTCACCCTGCCTGTGTTCCCTTACCACTCCTTCCTTGTAGCTGCCACGGAAATCACTCCCTGGCCAGAGCCATGGTGGGTATGCTCCCCTGTACCCAGAAGCACTGGGTAGTGTTTCTGGATGTGGCAGAGGAAAGAACATCAGGGAAGCACAGGTAAAATGAATGTAGAGGGTTGGGGGCCCTATGCAGAGACATGTTACCTTTTCCTTGCTTAAGCATAGTGACCAGGACCCTAGGCAACAATAAAATATTCAGGAGCACTGTACCTAAAATTGTCATATTATAATAAATATGGTACCCAGTAAAAGACTACCAGATCGTGATTACAGACATAAATTTGTATCTTTTATATCTGTCTAGAGTTAGGTTTAAGGTCTAAAAGTATTCCTAAAGTAAAACTAATCACTGCTACACTCAAATATAATATATAATCACTGTATACACTCAAAAGCCCTGAATAGTTTAGAATATAAAATATTTTATTCTATATTTTACTATACTGCCATTCTGTACTTTGATTCTAAAACCATCTTTATTCTCAGAGTAATGCTATCTTTATCACAAAGCTCCTTTCAGTAAATGCTTAGAATATTGATGATTTATCTGGATGTGCCATTGAAGAATTCTTGTTGAAAATGGCAATTTGATTGATTTAGGTATTAGAACTCTTTTTGGTATTTTGATTTACTCCTAAATGCTGGTTTATGGAGCAGTTAAATAAAATAATCTATAGTCATTGAAACACAATGCACATCCTTGTAATAAGTGGTGAAAGTGTGGCTGACAGAGAAGCACTGAAGCAATTTAACAGGAGGATGGAATTTCTATCTGTGACTCATCTTTTTTCATAATTCGTTCCGAGCTGGATTCAATATAAATTTCAGCCCTCCACCAAGGTGACTGGCAGCTTTAAAGAGCTGGTTCTAGATCTCAGCCTGAAAACTGTCTGCCTGTTACCTGGATTTTTTCCTTTTTCATTTTATTATTAGGTTAGAGGGAAAGAGAGGTGAATAGATGAAGTGTTTGCACATTTTAAGCTTGTCACTCAACCCTTCTATGTTATCATTTCATACGTGTCCTATTGTGCTCCAGGCGATAGCTAAGACAATACATTTTGGGGTGGTGCCCATTACCATGGGGAAAATTATTACTGTTTAATAGGACAAAATAAATTTATTTGTGATATAATATTTAGAAGCCATAAATAAATAAATATATATATATATATATATATATATATATATATATATATTATTTAAAGTCATTTTGGATAAATTTAGATACATCTACAGATTGCTATAAGATCAGTATGTTGCAGTTTTAATTTTCATGGCTGAATTACGCTGACAGCAATAATATAAATTCTTATGCAACAGAAGGTTAAAAAAAATAGTATGGGTCACCATCATATATAGGGTCCTTAATATGGATGTTCATGCACAGATATTTCGCTTACATGTTAAAAGACCTGATAATCAGTTCTTCTTAAAAAATAAGTAAATAAAGCTATTGAATGATAAAAGCAGACCATTATATTCTTTTTGACAACAGAAATATGGCCAATGAAGCAGTCCATCATAGTCTTGGGACAATAGAAATATGACCAATGAAGCAGCCCATCATAATGTTTGGGCAACAGAAATATAGCCAATAAAGCAGTCCATCATAGTGTTGGAACAATAGAAGTATGGCCAACAAAGCAGACCATCGGTAGTGATGTGGCTAATGAAACCACCCTAAATTACATTTTCTGTCTCTACCCCCTGAATGGTACCCACCTCATACACACAGCTGAGCAGCAGTCTTTTTCTAGAAGAGCCAACCTGTACTATTTATATAAACTTTGGCCCATTCATTCCTATGGAAAAAGCAGTACTCAAGGTGGCCTCAGGTGGTCATTTGCTCAGTTGCTTGCTAGCCAGTTACCAACCCAGCTTGTCCTTGACCTTGGCCTTCCTCGCTGCATTGGAATTATGATGTCCCCCAGTTATTGAGTTTGGCTTGATCTCTGATTTTTGTTCTGGCTGTCTAACTCTATCCAACTTGTTACTGGTTGTCTGCTGCTGACCCAACGTAATTCACATCTGCTGTGGGTTCCACTGGTTTATGCAATACTGACATAGTCATACAGTCCCCACAAGTAAAACTAGCTGCTACAGTCTCCAAATCTCGAAGACTCTCGCTACTGCTCCAGTACATTACATTAACAGGGACTTGGGACTGGAGTAGCTAGAAAATCCACCCCTGTCATCTCATCACATATGTGACAGGTAGTAATGGTGGTAGTGAAGCCAGCGTTGTGTACTATCTCATTAATAAGATAATATGATCTCAATTACTAAGAATATGAATATGTACAATATATAGCATAAATAGTGCTTTAATATCTCTGTGTGGTTTAGTTATAAAGGAGTAAATATGACATTCACTAAAATATTCCCTGGTGGAGAATCAATTACTGCCATTAAAACACATGGACCTAGAAAATTTTCCACCAGAGCATGTTTCAGTGAATGTCAGATTCACAGCTTTATAAATTGACCCCTATATTGTGCCTTTACTCTGTTTAACTTTAATGCTAAATACATCTAAACATGTTAACATAACGGTTGACGCTTTCCTGGAGAGCGCAGCTTTGATTATACTGTGTGATCTCTCGATCAATAAAACTAATTTCTGCAGTCCAGGCTCTATTCTGATAACTGCTAAGTGTGTAAGCGGCTCTATAAGCAGCAATCATTTTTAAGTAGAATTTAGAAAAGAACAAAAAATGATAACTGTATCAAGTCCAAAGAGATAAATGATATTAAATGTCATGTGAAATGTAAAATGATGATGTTTTGTTATAGTGTATATTACAGACACTGAACGATTCCCGAAGGTCAACACAGTGTAAAACAAAAACATACTTTGGTTCATTTTCTGTACATATTCTTTGAGTGTCATTAAATATGTATATATACAAGGGGGTGATGGGAAGTTCCTGGCTTTGCCCAAAAAGAAGAGGGCCAGAGTTATGAAATACCACATTTATTCAACATATTCCCCCCTGAGACTGATGCACTTGGTCCAGCGTAGTTGCAGCTTTTCTAGACCGTTCAAATAAAAGTCCTTTGGTTGGGCGGCAAACCAGCTCTTAGCAGCATCTTTGACGTCAGATATGTCCTCAAAACATTGCCCCTTCAGGTGTTTCTTCAAATTCGGGAACAGATAATAGTCTGAAGGGACCACATCAGGTGAGTAGGGTGGATGGTGGACCAATTGGAAACCTAGGGTGTTTAGTTTGGAAGCCACAACATTGGGCGTGTGCGCAGGTGCATTGTCCTGCAAAAAAAGGATCCCTTTGGTCCATTTTCCACAGCGTTTCGTCCTAATTGCCTCCTTCAGCTGGTCCAGGAGGTTAGCATAATACTGTCCGGTGATACTAGAGCCCTGAGGTAGGTAGTCCACCAACAGAATACCGTCTTTGTCCCAGAAAATGGATGCCATTACTTTTTTGGCTGATTTCTGGGTTCTAAACTTCTTCGGCCGTGGGGACCTGCTGTGGCGCCATTCCTTTGACTGTTCCTTGGTTTCAGAATCATAGATGTGGAGCCAGGTTTCATCCTCAGTCACTAACCTAGCCAAAAAGTCCTATGCAGCTTCAAAATGGGCCAAAACGGCTTTGGATCACTGTTCAAACATTTCGGCACCCACTTTGCTGAAAGCTTGCGTATGTCTAGGATAGTGGTGATAACAAACCCAACATGCTCCCATGAGATGTCAAGTATCTGGGCTATCTTTTTTGCGGATATTAGCCGATCCTCAATAATCAGCTCATGGACAGCATTGCAGGTCGCAGGGTCAGTTGAGGTTGGGGGGTGCCCACTGTAGGGCTCATCTTCAATGGTGAAATGCCCAGTCTTGAAACAGGATATCCAGGTTTTCACAGAGCTGTAGGAAGGACACTTCTCCCCCAGTGTTTGTGACATCTCAGTGTGAATGTGCTTTGCTGACTTTTCCTGGAGAAACAAAAACTTAATGACGGCCCGTAACTCCAATGTTGTGAAACTTGCTTGTGCCTCTGCCATCACAGCTTTTCACTAAAAGAAAAAACAGGTTTAGGAATCGCAAAGACCTGATATTTGCACAGTTACATACTAAGATATTAGGCTGTCATATGCCCCCACACTCATTTTTCTATTTCACCTGAACGGGGGTAAAGCCAGGAACCTTTCGGCACCCCCTCGTATATTTAATTTTATTTAGCTAATGTAACCTCTGTTCATTATTTATTAGTATAACTGATGCCATTAGGACAAAAATGTGATAGAAAATATAAATTTTTAGAGCTGGGACAGAATATCTTTTGTGAGCAGGAGTTACCAACCAAGCCTGGCCAATCAGCATGGTCAATGACTCTAGTACCTGCAAGAAGACTAGAGAACAGAGAATAGAATGGATATTGGGGTGCTGGAGGGGATCACTTTGCTTGGTAAGCATAATATAAATATTATACAAATATGATTGCATACCTGCACATTATGGCCAAAACCTTCTTAGGCACCAAAATTGCTAATTTTGTTGTGTAGTTGATTGCTTTAAAATATGAGACATGCATTCTGTGCATTTATTAAAATGGATTTTACATAAAAATGCAAATCCAGCCGAATCTATTCATTCATTTCATTTATGGGAATACAAAAGGACAATAAAAAAATTAGAACTTGAATATTGTAATTGAAAAAAAATACCAGACTCCTAACAAAGTCTCACCCAAATCCTCTGATCTCCAACCTCATTGATTTTTACATATCCTTAGAATCCTTTATTATTAGGCAACATACATAGGCACCTAAACAGTTTCACCCAGCAGGCTCATCTAAAAATGGGTGACATTTTTAATCCTTTTTACCAGATCCTGGCAGATTGAGCTGCTGCACAGAACTGGGACCCTATGTTAAAGGATTTGGGATCCTCAGCTCTGTTCATGTTCTCCCAAAAACCCAGCACCTACCAGCCAATAATTTAGGGTGCAAGTTAAGTTAATTTACATTTTCTTTCATTTTATTTATTCTGAGTATTTCTTAACTAGAAACTGAAGGGGGGGGTCCCATATAAGCAGACCCTGCATTCTAACACAAGCTCAGTATAGGTAGGCCAATCGTAATGATGAGTATTTCACAAAATACATGTATTGTGCATGAAATATCTTTATCTTTTTTTTCCCTCATTTTGCACGAATAACCAAAAACAAATTAAAGTAAAACATGCATAACTGCTATCAGTCACCAGCATTTCCTTCGTGTGCACAGGCCTGGAAGGACAGATTTATCCAAAAATTCTACGGAAGGGAGCCATGAAGCTCATATCAATTATTCCGCTCTTTTGTTTCATTTAGGAAAAGTGTTCAATAAAACAGTATCTGCTATATGGTATTACTGAAAATTGCAGCCCTTCTGCATTGTACTGTTTGTTTTAACCCGTTTAGAACATTTTGTCCAAAATAACTGAACAAGGGAGGTGAAATTGTATCTGTGCTGTGCTGGTCTTGGAGACTGATAATTACTCTGTCACTCAATATAAAGGTTTCAGTGCCTACCAGGCTGTGAATGTGTTACTGTCTAATGTGTCCCAGCAAAGGCTGCAATTAATAAATTGTTATATCAATGGGGTATATGACAAACACTTTTCAAAACTTTTACATGTGTTTGTTCTGTTTTGCAACTAATAGCCAATTACAGTTATTTAAATAATTTAAATTGTAAAATAAACAAGGAAAAAGGTTTAGAAGGATTAATGCAGTATATATCCTTTTATCTCAGCTCTGCATGGGCTGATAATATCACTAGACGCATATTAATACTATAGGCTGTGTAATACATCATTACTAGAGAAAAGTAAAGAACAATGTGAACGTTGCAATCATTTGAAACTCATTTTGTTTTACATTGCATCTATTTGTTCCATATTGTGAGAATATAATAAAACCAAATTGAGTATACCTTGCACAAAATGTGTTAAACAAAAAAACTTTTTGAAGCTGACTGTGGGCATCTTGTTTTAGAACTTTGAATATACCATCACCTTTTCCAGCACTTACCCTCTATAGGGACTACATTCTTTGTCCCCCAGGGATAATAAAATGTATCTTTGATTGGAACCCTACTTCCTCTCTGCTTTATTTGATGTATATATTTATATGATCATACTATCATTGGCAGCCTTAACTACTCCTTTTCCACTGAACAGTACTTCCCAAATCATTGATAACCTTACAACCCTATCACTGAACAATGGAGAATACAATCTACCTCCAACCACATTGCAATCACAACTTTTACTCTATCAAGTATGTATTACCAATATAAGTCTCAAAGAATCCCCCGAAGAAGCCAAACGGCGAAACACGTAGGGTAAGAGACCTGAATATGAGCTATACCATCACCCAATCTGATTGTTAAGATTGCTACTGTAATATACCACAATATTGTTACATCCTTGTACATAGATTAGTCGGGCTCTGTTTAGCCTAGAAGTGAATAGTTCAAGTAAATGACTTTATTGTTGCCAAAAAAGCTGTCTTTTCTCTATCTTTTACCTTATTGGATACTACTTTTAGGCTTGGCAACTAACAACTTTGAAATATGAGATTTCCCTAGCTCCCCTCATCATTATTACTCTACATTAAACAAAAGTATTCTAAATGCCTATCTAAAACATGTTGCAGCTTAGCATTAGATTTCATTTTACAGTCATCTTTTATATAGTTCCAGGATGAAAACTCTTCTTGCCTTTTTAATCAGAACCACAGAAATTAAATTGGACTACACTTTCATACTAACTTCTATCCTATGTTTTATAACATGGACAAGTGTGGTTTTATAGTCCACAAAAATAGTTGAGAACAATATGAAAAAAGTAATAGCGCATGAAAAGTGCACAAAAAATAATTAGATCCCAAACACTATTAACAGGTAAATCTCTAAATCTTATTCAACTGATATAACAAATTAATTCAGTGGTATATTTAACAGACCAAAAGAAACCAAATAGGAGGAGATCCTTGTTAGAGTTTACTTTTTTACTATATACAATTTATACTAATCTGCCTACATGCATTATATTCTGACAGTATGGACTTTATACAATTTACTTTAGATTCAAAAGTAAATAATTTAAAGCTCTACCCAAACAACATATTCAGGTTGTATGCAGTCAAACCCTGTAGTTGTTGGTAGATGAATATACAATTGCATTTATTGTAAGCTGTCAGTTTTACATATTCTTATTATTTTACTATATATTTACTATATATATATATATATATACTGTATATATATTATTTTACTATTACTATTTATTATAAAGGCACTTGTGCCTGTTTTCTTAATAAATAATTCAGTCCTTCCTATTGCTGCTGTAAATCCTAATCCTACCTGAATCACATTTTGTTTGCTGGAGAACTGCTTTGTTTTCATTTGCTATTATTGTACAAGAAAATTCATTACTTTTTTGTATCTAGATGTTGTGGAATTCCTGCAACCTTTTTGCATTGACTTACATGCACAGGTTGATTATATGTGCAGGATGTACTCCAGCAATGGTTGCATGGCATTTATCATGATGGGTTTCCTTATAATGACGAAAGTGGACCATGCCTTCATAATGTGCAACTGAGGAAAAGAAAACTTGTAGTGTCCATTGGAATCTTGACATGGTGAGAATGCAAGTGCCCACTTATGAGACTGGGACAAAGCACTGTCACACTACATCAAGACATAAAAGGAAAATAATCAGGTATTACTTTAATAAAACTTTCAGATTTATAAATACTGATAAATAGTTTTGAAATGTTTAAAATGCTAAATCTTATGTTAGATTTTATTGATTGTGATTTATAGATTGTTTGCAAAAAAAAAAAATCACTGTCCTAATTAGCACTACAGAAAGTGAACATAGTAATTTGCTTGATACAGAACAGGAAGTTGTTCCAGTCCAAGAACAGAATGCCCGGGTCAATGAAACCTCAAGAGCTGTAGCACTACAAAAGCCACAAGTCATCATCACAGTTTTAGCAAAACTCCCTTAAAACTGAACTACACACAGACATAAAATACACCATTTATTGCAGCTCTTTATTCATTACCACACCTTCAATTTTATTTATACAAGAAGTGAAAATATCTAAATTGCACTTCAGCTGAATGAACACGCTTCCAAAATGTTTCCATTAAGTTGCATTGCCAATAAAGGGTGATAGTTCTGGTCACAGTCACATGATAGAAAAATAAGGAAACTACTAAGATTTGTATTGCCTATTAGTATGTTTTTGACGCAACCAAAGGGAAATGGCCTACAGCCATGAAACACGTTATTTCTGGAACATTATTTTTTAATTAATTATTATTTTAATTAATAACATTATTAATTTCTCTAACCCTCCCAAAAAAAATTCTTATGTCAGCTCTGCTGCTGCGTTCACCTCTTAATGATTCAAGCATTTATCCAATTTAAATTATGTTTAGGTTTGATTAAGTCATATGGAACAAGATCTGATACGAAAAGTGGATAATCTATGCACTCAAATGCACCCAACATTTCTTCTTCTTAATATTATTATTACACAGTATTTATATAGTGCCATCATATTACACAGCGCTGTACAAAGTTGATAGTCGTGTCACTAGCTGTTCCTCAAAGGAGCTCACAATCTAATGTCCCTACCATAGTCATATGTCATTAATGTAGTCTAAGATCAATTCTGAGGGGAAGCCAATTACTTATACTGCATGTTTTTGGGACGTGGGAGGAAAACAGAGTACGCGGAGGAAACCCATGCAGACACGGGGAGAACCTGCAAACTCCATGGGAACTCCAATGGGAAGATTTTTCTTCAGCTTTCCTCACTGTTTTTGTTAATTCTTACTTAAATCAGCACAGCAAATTAGTATGGTATCCTATAAAACCTTGTTCTAACAACAAATTATCCTCCCTATCTCAAAATGTATTTGCCATGACTTTTCTTCCTGACATTTGGATTTTGAATTTCTTCAGTAATTGAACACAAGTGATGCTACTGCAGGGGGTGTTCTTTGGTCCCCAGATCGCAGTGGTGTAGTCATGTTTTATCAATAGTAAGAGTCATTCCAAAGAATTATTGTTGAAAACACGGCCAAATCAATTTTGTGGTGTCCACTTTCACTCCACTTCCACATTTTAGCCAAGACTTTACAATCAGTCAAAATCAGGTCATGCATGTGTTCAACAGATTTAGGAGTTGACAATGTTGAAGACCTCTCACATTGTGATGCATCTAGATTTATAAAATATCCATGGTGAAAGCTGGCATACCACCTCTTCACAGTTAGGTATGATGGGTTCCTAATATGTGTGTCATACACCTGTGGAGTTTTCTTTCCAGGAACCAAACTTCAGAATATGATAATGCCATGCTTTCCACTGAGAAGACTTTGTCAGCCCTTTTTTAAATATATAGAGCTGTTATCCTGCAAATGGGTACTTGAAGTTGAATAATACACTTTTAAGCAAAAATGACAAAATTATGATGAGAATTTTAGAAGCGGGTTGGGTCAAGAACTTTTCATCTTAGTGTCCCACTATTCCTTACATTCAGAAGTACATTCATACAGAAGTATGGGGAACAATAAAGCACATACAAACCACATAAAGGCACTCTGACTCTTAATCATGACTGCAACAGAGTAAAGTGTTGCTTTACAGAAGCTCCACAGAAGCTTACTATCTTATATTTGACTAACCCAGTCTGAAGGATGTTGTTCTAGACAGTATCCTTTGTAACAAACCATGTTGGCAACTATTTCATAGGTCATTTATAATCTTAAAACCATACATGCTTGCTTGTTTGCATGCAAAGTAACTTTACTGGTGACTTATGGTATTAGAAATTACAACATACAACATACAACTTGACAACAAGTTGTCAACTTGACAACAAGTTTTTTATGTTTTTTCACTAAAGTGGATTGTATTCCCAAATAATTTTTTTCTTTTTTCTTTTTTTCAACAAGTATTGAGTAGGAAGCAAGCTATTGTATTTAGTGCAGATCTTGCCATCTTTTTTTTTGTTTTTTTTCGCCACTGTCTTTCCAACCCCTGCACTGGAACATCCTTGACAGCTTGCTGTAAGTTTCAAAACATCTGAGATAGATTTAATATTGTCACTGCAAGTTTCTCTGCTACTTGCTTGACATCGGCTGACATTTGTGCTCCGACGATGAAAGTATACCAGAACTTAAGGAATACATAGTTAAACCTGAGACCTACGACTGCACTAATATACCATGTAAAGACTGTTCATCCAAAAATGGCCATTTTTAATTTATCTAAAACTTTTCTCTATTTGACTATTCTAAAAGTAATAGTCACACTTAACAGTAGCCACTAAATGATGAATTATAATACTTTTATAAGCTAGATGAGTTTTTCTGTTTTTAGTTGCTTTTAAACAGCAGCTTTATATGTGTCTTAGTCATTTTACATACCTCTGTATTAAACAGATTGTTTTTTTTCTGTAGACACTACAAAGCAGTGTTTCTTGACTATTTCAACATGGGGAAACCCTTCAAATAACTTTCATCTCTTGGCGAACCCCTGCTATAATTACTATATCCACCGCTCATAATATAGTAGCATGGTCATTGAAGAAAGATGAAAAATACCTAGTGGGAAGAGTATCATCCTTAAAGATCGCCAAATAGATAATTGGTGTCAGTTAAACTAACCTGAGAATCACAAGATGCTTATTGCTAAAGGAACCCCTGGCAACCGCTGGAGCCTTAGGGTTTCATGGAACCCTGGTTGAGAAACACTGCAGAATTTATTGCACTCATAAGCCCCAAAACTCATTTAAGCAATCTGATATGGAAATTTAAACTTTTTTTGTAAGTAATAGTTGTCCTTGACACCCTAACAAAAAGTTCTAAAATGTTGGAGATGGGCCAGCCTTTGGATTTTCTCAAATTGAGATTTGCACAAGTTTTAGGCTCACAAGTGACTGTGGCATTAAATTGGACTTACTGATGCTAGTAGTGTCCTATAAGGTAATACCTACTGTGCTGATTAATGCAATGTGGCATAGCATATGTCATGCTAGTTTTCTGAAAATAGTTAGGTGTCTTTATCGTTGTGCCATACACAAAAAATCTGTCCTGATGCTCTGCATTGATTATCTTCTTTCCTTGCATGGTCAGACTATTTCATGATTGCACATTAATATGTTGTATCATGAGATAATGTGACTCTGTGTATGGCTACCTTAAGGCAGGCACACAGCATACTGCAGAAAGATGACTCACCAGTAGACTAATCTCTCTTGTGTATTACTGCATGTGGATACACCACTGATAAAAGGGCAAGCAAATTCATCCTTTATTGAGATACATTACTGTTATTTGTCAAGGGAATAACTATAAATGATAGAACTCCTTAACAAAATCATTATTGGACTCTGCAGATCTGCTTTCCCAGTATTAAAAGCAGCTAAGTGTCGTGTGTTAACCACACACACATACTGTATATATCTATGAAAATTATTCAAATGCTATTATTGTCTCCTTAAATACAATGGTAGATTCACACTTCATGAAACAGCAACTAACGATTCAACAAGTGTAAGGAGCCAATTGACATTTTAGGGAAGGCAACATTGTAGGCAGCATGATGGCCCAGTGGTTAGCACTCTGGCCTTGGAATCTTGGCCTGGACACTATCTGCATGGAGTTTGCAGGTTCTCCCTGTGTTTGCGTGGGTTTCCTCCCACATCCCATGTTGTTAGGCTATTTGGCTTCCCCCTAAAATTGTCCTTAGACTGTATTAATGACTATGGTAGGGACATTAAATTGTGAGCTCTTTTGAAGGACAGCTAGTCACATGACTATGGACTTTATACAGCGCTGCATATTATGTCAGTGCTATATAATTACTGTGTAATAATAATAATAATTGTAGGCGATGGTGGGCATGGCAGCTCCAGCCATAGGAACAAATAGGGTAAGTGGTGTTTATGTGCAATAGGAGCTAGACACAGCCATGAGCACAAAGCAGATCTTAAGATAATTGGCGTAATTATTTAGTAGGGATTGGGGGTCATGTGTGTGTGTGTGTGAGAAGGTTATGTTTAAATTTACCAACTTCACAAAAATGTTGTCTTTTCAGCAATAACCTATTCACTCACTGCAAGATGTCCTAGTTTTAATGGAAACATGTTCTGGTTTGGATGCTACCAGCTTCATCCAATCTTGTAGACAAAAATGAATACAGATGTAGGCATGGTTGTGCCACACTCTGAGCATGGGGACACTGCATTCATAGTGTGTTGGTGCATAGAATGGTGCAGCTATATATACATCAGCTTTAAGGATGGGTGACAAATCTGACAAACAGATCCAAGGAGTTCGGTTTCTTTCAGCCTTCTATCAACATCTGAGAAATAGTGGCCAGACATACAAAATATGTTTCCTTATTGTGTGGCAAGCTGTTGGAAGCATGAGCAACATTTGTTTTCCCAGAAGTGATATTTTTAATATAAATAAAGATAGGTTGAATGGCCCTTTTACTGGGAGCATTTACCTGCAACATCTTCCCTACTGACCCTAGCACATGCTAATTCCATACTACACACAAGCTCCAAGACCAGGTCTTACACTCCCCAATATTATGAACATCTATTACCATCAATGAATTCATCAAACAATTATAGTTCACAGCAGTGATCTGGTATGTCAGCATTCGTCTATTCTTTGCAAGTTTGAAGTGAATAAGCACTTTCAAAATTTACAACATTACCAGCATGGAATTATTTTAACATAGGTAGAAGCTGATGGACATCTGTCTTTCCCCCATGATACAAGACTTTGTTACTATAATAATTTACTGTGTCGACAGTAACTAAGCAACTTGGAAAGGAAATACCGTATGTCACACTGGAATATATTTAAGTCTATGTGACAATTGTCTTGAGTTCTGGAGCACAAGATATTTATAGAAATTTAGCAGGATATCTATCGCTACTGCTCACGTGAATACTTAAAGGTATACATTCCTACAACATTTGCTGTTCATTATGTCTAACAAAATGACAGAATAAGGGGCAGCTGTAATTTGTGCTTTTTAAATAGTTACCTTAACTATGTGCTAATATAACACCTATATACCTCATACCATCTATTTTCTGTCTTTTAGAAGAGAGATGCATAAAACATACATAACTTATGCTAGCTTAACCTCACAAGATAAATTAATAAACATGAAATAACCCCAAAATGAACCAACAACAGGCTATTCTAGCTCCAAAACATTGGTCCAGAGAAGCCACCCAAATAAGCTCATATAAGCTGTGCTCATTGAGTACTATGGCTTAGGATCAAATCAAGGAAAACCCAACATCAGTCCAGCTATATAAATGCCATTAACCAAGGAGGACAACATTGTCCAGAGGGCCCATATTGAAGTTTTGAAATTCCTTAAAATAAAACCATGTGGCACCAATTCACTTCAGAAGGCTGAAGGTGAGGACCTCCATTAGCATGATATCATTCTCAAATCCATAAACTAATTGGAGTAGGTATGGTCTTCTTCTAATACAAGAGAACGCAAGCCTTTGCAGCATTAATCAAATTGATTGAACTCAGAAACACAATATATTATTGTGCAGTAAGATAAAAGGATTGTTCTTTTTGTCTCCATGAATTCATGCCAGATGGAGTGCACCTGATCCTAGAAACCTCATAGCCTAGGGGACTGCGAAAACAATTGCAGCAAAGTACTGGGGGTCTACCCAGAATTCCAGAAGGCTGCTGAAGCAGTCCTCTTACTATTTGCTGAAAATAAGCTTTAGAGGGTTACTTCAAAGGAGTAATCAGAGGTTTGTTGATTATGTCTGGCCAGAAGAACAAGACTGAAATGCTGTGGGCAGATGGCAAAAATGGGCAGGGGGTATAAACATATACGAAAGAGGTAAAGAGTCCTTAACAAATAATGGCCGAATAGACCATCAACAGCCTTCTATATTACCAGAATAGTTGAACAAGGCTGCAAAGTAAAATCTTAAGACACCCAAAACGATGCTCTTTCAGGAAGGAAGGGTTACTATAGGGTTACCTATGATAGGAAAAGGAGGGAATAGAGAAGGGAAATTTTTCAACTCAAGAAAGGATGTTTGGCAAATGTGACAAGTAGGGACAAGGGTGCAGTGTGAATATAGTCAGAAGGGAATGTTTAACCTGAAAGCCTCAGATTTGGAATAGTTGATCTAAAACGTTACACATAACTTAATATATTTATGGACTTTATTTTTTTGATTTCTTTGTATGTGTGGATTACTTGGGTTGTTACCAACATAAATATCATGTCAAAAGCTCCATTGGAAAAATATTTACTAATAAAAATGTTGATGTGTTTAATATGTATTTTCCCCATTGTATGTTGGGGAGTTAACACATTGTTAATGTGGGAGAAAGTTTACTGAGGAGGGGAGTAAAAAGTAAAGTCCTTAATGGATAGGTGGAACAGTTGCCATATGTCCATTAACTGGTAGCTGTGAAAGGTATTTTTGCCCTAGGAAGTGATTGAGAGGAAGCCTTGTATGATGTATGCAGTCACGGTTCCAGGACAAAATTAAACCTCCCTAAAATTACAGTACCATCATTAAAATTGCAATAAATGATCCAGAATGAGCACCAAAAAATGTACTTGGCCTGTGTTAGGAAAGTGGACTGTAGCCAGCATTACCAATTGGTGATGCAGGTGCAGGAAGCAGGAAGTGAGAGTGGGAAAATGAGACCAACAAGTGATAAAAGGCAAACGGTTCAAGACCCCCCTGCCTGAGTAATAAAATATGAAAAAGATACAGAACTATCTGTAGAGCATATTGGGCAGTTACAACAACCAAACATTTATTATTTTTTATAACTAGTAAAAATATAATACTAAAGTCGATTTAGCATAGATTTAACTTTATACTAGTGACACATTGGCTGATAACAGATGATGGCAGACAGAATGGCATAAATAACATGGACAGAAACAATGCTACTGTTGAACCCCTAAGTACAGCTAGAGAGTTCACAGCGTGGAAATGGATAACTGAATGAAGGGAACCGAGACCCACACCATTAATTCAGTCTAGTGCAGCAGTCGCCAACTTTTCGGACCCCACGCACCACTTAATTCTTAATTTTAAATGCTGTGCACCATTAATATGAATTTTTTTAAAACGATAAATACATTTGTAAAATAATGATCTTCCTAATGGTGCCTGACAAGGACTGTGGAGGCTCCGATTCATTGATCAGCTCACGGTTAAGTGAAGTATTACTATTGTTGCTATTATCATTAGTTGCATTATATTTGGTATTACTAAAGAAATGCAAAATTTTTGTTTGCTTTTTCTCACTCATTATGGGTTTATTTCATTCGAATCTAAGACCAAAGAAGAAATAATAGTTATCAAAGTCAAACAATTTGATGATAATAAATATACCAGGTAAAGAAAATAGACAGTTAAGGTCATACTTACCTAAAAGAGCATCAGAGAAATAAACAAATAAAATAAAACAATCCGATGAGAATCGGAATTGGAGGAGCAGGGTGACTGTTGTAATGGCCGAAACAATACTGAAGCATACAGCTCGTACTGACGTCAAGCTGCGCCTCCATTGTTTTTCCGTCTTTAGTACAGTTTGTGAGTTTAGTGCAATATAATGCCAAAAATTGTCATTCAGAACATAGGAATTTAATAGATTAATTTTGTTTTATTATTATTAAAACATAAAAATTGCAAATACTGTCCAAATTTTTCTGTGGACCACCAAATTTTCTCGTGGACCACTGGTTGGTGACCAGTGGTCTAGTGGAACAGGAAAGTGTCTTGGCAGGGAGAGAGTATCCTGCAGCGAGAAACCAGTCATCTAGGAGACCTCTAATGTTGGGGAGGGTCAGCCAAGGGATGCAAGCAGTTCAGCAGCAGGATTGGTTTCAGGTTTAGACTGAGAATGGAAGGCATGTCAGGAGTTTACAAAAATAATGACGTGCATTGCTCTCCAATGAGGGTTCAGATGGAAAGGAAAACAAAAATTTAATAGGCTTTGCTCTCTTATCTTATCCAGAATCAGATTCAGCATCTACTTAGCATATAATAAGTATTTTTACACGTCAGGGTCAAACATTCTCCATAAAAGTCTATAGGCTGTTTTTCCCATGCAGCATGTATTTTGGAGTACTTCATGTTTTAAAAACGTGTTCTAGTGTGCAGTGGAAACAAGTACCTTTTGATGTGTTGTGCATCAGCAGCTTCTGAAATATTCAGATCAGCCCACCTGGTAACAACAACCATGCCATGTTTAAAGTCACCTAAATCACCTTCTTTACCATTCTAATGCGCAGTTTGAACTTCGGCAGGTTGTCTTGACAATATTGACTAAAATGCCTTAATACATGGGGTTGCTTTGTTTTTGTTTAAGGTAACCAAAACATTTTGTTTGCAGCAAATCTGCAGAAAATTTAACATTCCGTAAGGTTTTAAACGTTGAAAGGAGAAAATGGAAGGAAGGAATGTTTTCATGCTGATTGTGTACAATTCACATATTTCTACCATTAGAAGGTCTTGTGAACAATGAATATAGTGATTTGATTTCTGTGTACAGAACAAGATTAAGCCTTGAACAGGGCTTGTGTCATACCATCTTCAGTAATTGTTTCAAAGTAATTTTTTTTTTATTTTAGGTTAACAAAACGTTAGTGTAAAAAACAAAATTTATGGTTGAATTAATATAAAAAGTAAATGTTATTGACATATTTATCCTATACTTCATTGGTTTTCAAGAATGTTGAAAGGATTTTTTTGCTGTGTACCAACCTCGAGATTCACCCTCTCTATTTGTTCTGTAAGTGTTGTCAATGGGACATAAATTGATGGAATGTCTACAATTTCACAATTGAAAAAGAAGGTGAAGCGACATCTTTCAATGGGTATAAGCTATTCCAAAAACCATAGTCAAATGGAAGCAGTGTTCTATGGGGGCCACCTTGGCCAGAAGGACCACCCGGCATATTTTTCCAGCTCTTTGTGGCAGCTATCTGACACAGTTGGGGTATTACCAGCCAATGAGACAGCTGTTGCAAGAGGAGGGCAGAGAATCATACATGTAACATGCCGCCAGTAGGAAGGGCTTGTATGAAGGGTGTAGAGATCAGTCTCACGTGCTTCAAGGGGGAGGAAAGCAGGAGGTCTGAAACATTGCCGACCATTGCTCTAGATAATCTGTCCTGCTAGCCTTTCCACACATAAAAACATGTTACACTCAACCAACTGTTTTAATATTTGTGTTCTTCATATACGTCCAGATGTCCGTGTTTTTGTGCAAAATGAACTCTTCATGTCACGCTTACCTCTTCCTCACTAAAGCACAGATGCCCCTATCCTGCGCATGCGGGCAGTTCTGACACGGGACGTGACTCTGTTTCCAAGCTTAATTCGGTCCAATCCACTGGCCAATCAGAAAATAGCCTCTTGACCAGCCCTGGCTATTTAGCTAGCTAACATTGCATTCCGTGTTCCTGAAACGTGTCTCCATTGTGCCGAGCCCCTAGTTCTGTTGAGTCGCCTGGTGTTTAATTCAGGGTTTCCTCTGTCCAGCTCTTGCATTAACCCCTCCTTGTCCAGTCTGTCAGTTCCCAGTCAACTTCCCCATGCTGTTCTAGTGTTCCTGTCTGTCTGTGGATATCCCTGAGTCACCTGTGCCTCCTGTTGCTTCCAGTGTCTCCTGTGTTCCCTGTGCCCGCAGTGGCCCGTGTCACTAGTGTCTGTCTCCTGGATCCCTGGCAGCTGACCTCTGGCGTGTTACCTGATCTCTTATGCTTGCTGCCTGCCTCAACCCTGGCCTTCCTCGACTATTCTTCTGCTTTGTGATTTGGTACCGTGTTTTGCCCACCTCAATGTGCTCAAGGACCGCAACCTGGCAGTAACCAGCGGGGCAACATTTTCACCACCAGAGGCTCTGTAGAAGACCTTGTTACTGCTTAGACTCTGTGCCTTGGCCCTTCTCGGGGCTCACACCACCTTCGTTTCGTGCAAGCCGTAGCACCACCTAGTGGTCCTGTCTCTCTGTGCGTGACCCCTCACATGAAATGATGATAAACAGCCATTCAATCAGTAGAAAATCACTTTATTGAACAGAAAAATTACAATAACCACAAGCAAATTACAGCAGCTTTTCATAGACCTCAAATTTGTACTGAATACCATTTTCCTCTTGCATTTCCGAGGATATTCCAGGGTACCTGTTCAAGACAGAAAACATTTTTTTATTTCATATACATACTTGTGTCTGTTTCGGGTAACAGGCAAACAGGCAGATCAATATTGTTTAGATCAATCCTAAAACCTTTCCCAGTACATAAATACAATAATATACAAAAATAATACACACACACATATATATATATATATATATATATATATATATATATATATATATAGCTTTTATAAAAAATGCTTTCTCCTGGCAATATTGTTTATAAACATTATTTTATTTTTAATGATCTTTAAAAAAATCAACCTGTAGAACAATATCGGAGAGGAAAAGGTAGTTCATTTCAGGCTGCTTATTAAAAGCTTGGGGGTTAATTAAAATGCACTTTATTTTTTTAACATACAAAGCTGCTTTAACCACCAGAATATGCAGATCAAAGCTGCCATGAATATACGAAGTAGTTATAATGAAGCAATAATAAGCTATATCCTATCTCTCATTGACTCTGTAGATGATGTACTGCAAGTGTCAATGTACAGAGAAGCATAATGCTCTGTTCTTGTGCTGGACAGCACGTTCCAGCTGTCACTGCTGAAAAATGCAATGAAAGAGCTACAAGAAGGGAAGAACAGGACATATATTGTGAAGGGAACAAAGTATTTTAAGTGTTTTTGGCCATGTGTAGCAGTGAGGTTCACAGCTGGTGAAAAATAGTTACAAGGTTTCAAAATTAATATTTTTGATGAAAAGAAATAGTGGCTATATTAATATTTAGATTATCTGTTGTATAAAAATCAAATTCATAATTGACTCCTATTGGAACTTTACAGACACCACAATACCCTCTTACAGTAGTAGTCAGAAAGTAGGACAAGATGTAAAGATTTTAATCTTGCATAAGAAAAATAATGACTAGTTGCCAATCAGCTTATGTCAAATACACTGAAATTCACATGTATTTGAGTTTCCAAGGAGATAGCGGTCAAAAAAAAAAAAAAAGAGACACCAAAATCTCTTGTTTAATGTCCTATAATGAACACGCACAAATTATATTAGTAAATCCATTCCAGGTTTGCTGGATCACCCAGGTTCACCCATGACAGTCTATCTTCTCCAGTCTTTGAGAGCTTTTATAAATCAGAACCATTGAGTATTAAAACTTAAAATATGAAATCTGTCTTACTCTGGCAGCAGCTTATATGACTGGATATCGATGTCTGGCAGAAATGTGTCACATTCAAACTCTTGTTGAATTCTGGTTACAAACAGCCTTTGGCTAACAGGTTTGTCCATAAGTTCCTGTATAGAAAGACAAAGGAGAACAGTGTTATTAAGAAGCCCACAAACTTGTTTAGTAATTCAGATAATATGTTTTATGGTTAGGGATTAGCTAAAATATGATTTATAGGCGTACTACACCTTAATTTATTGCATGCAAACAGTAGAAACGTTCTGTTAGACCAGATGTACACGGTTGTTACCTCAACAAGTGGCTCTGAGCCTTAAGCCTCTGAGCCCATTCATTTTCAGAGCCTGGTACTGTAATAAAATTCTAATGCATCAATCCACATTAAAATCAGTTAAAAAAAAAAAAAGTAGTACTGTTTTACCATCATTATACCTTAAAAAAACAAAAGAAGATGTAGGGCTATAATTCATTTAAAGCGCTAAACTGGGCAGAGAAACACCCATGGGACACAGTTTTGTCTGGTTTCCACCTGTGATTTTTTTAAACTCCACAAAAAGGGAGGATTTTGGACATGTCTACGCTTACAATATGTGGTCAGTTTAGATACAAAAAGTGCTAAGACTTTAAAATCCATTGCTGCATGGTTATTTTATAAAATAGCACATAACTATCCTTATTACGACTGATGAAAGACATAGGAAGGGAAATATTTTTAAACACGAAGCATCGCCTTTTAGGCAACAGGAAATCAACATTCTGGGGCTCCTTTCATGTTTCACATCTCAGAAGATTGAGGAGTTATTTACATTAAAATGGCTTAAAGGCATGGGGGAACATTCACTCTTGAAACACTTCAATCACTGAAACTTTCCCTTCATTGAGCAGCTCTATAATAGGCATAAACACACTGATTAGGAGCACATAAAATAGCAAGTAAACATATTCTTCTCAAAAAATATATTCATCTCCGTGCTCTGCTAGCAGGCATTTGCTACTGGTACAGGTCAACGTGACAGATGAAATTTAAATGGGTAATATCGGAAACACATTCACGTTTTTTTGGGTTTTAGGTTGCATCATTGAATATATTACCTAGAACGCTGTGGTGTATCCACAGCCCCCTATACCAAATTCTATTCTCATCAAATTCCACCAAGACCTAATTAGCTTCAAGTCAGTTGTAGCATGATACAGTAAAGAGCACTTAGAAAGAGGACTAGAAGGATTCTGGTCTTATGGAAAAAAGAAGGACATTGTTTTAAAATGGTGATGAAAATGTATGCAACATGTACATCCAAATAACTGCTGCCCCAACAAAGTTATACTTCTGTTGTTGTTTTCAAATTGCTGCAATTTCAAGCAGCATCTGCACAAATGTAAAAATAGTCAGGGGAAGGCTGGGCTGAAGGTCAGCAAGGCAAAGTCTAAGAGGTCAACATGACCTGAAGTCAGTTACACATCAGACCCGAGATCACACTACCAAACAAATGCTTGAATATCAACCTCTTTTGTGGCTAAGACAACTAAATGCAAAAGAAGTAGGTTCCTGAAGATTTGAAAAGCTGTCTAACAAAAACCTACATGATGTCCTTTAAAAACATCATCCTTTTACACGATAAATGATACTACAGATTTGTCCCTACCATTAAAGGGATAGTTAATTGTGTTCTCTTCTCATGGCTAAAGGCTACTGGTCTTACAATGGTCCTATGTCTAAAACCCCGAACCATCAACCCTAACTTATGGAAAAGCGATCTTAAAGCATACCTAAATAAAACATTTTTACTTTACATAGAAGGGTAGACAACCCTTCTAAATACAGAAAAAAGTTGGTGCAACATTCTTTTTGGGAACGTGGAGCCTTCTGGGATACCTACATCATGCATCTCAGAAGGCTCTGGCTGCTCTTCTGTGCATGCCCTGATC
Source organism: Pyxicephalus adspersus (assembly GCF_032062135.1). Lineage (NCBI taxonomy): Eukaryota > Metazoa > Chordata > Amphibia > Anura > Pyxicephalidae > Pyxicephalus > Pyxicephalus adspersus. The sequence continues at coordinate 75,841,232 of NC_092863.1, read as the reverse complement.
TTGAACATGCACAGAAAGGGCAATTTTCCTCCTAGGGGAAAGAGATGACGATCTTGTGCATGCGCAGTGCATCAGCTCCCTTTTTTCCCCCCTTCACAGCGGCCGCGTCACCAGATCTCGCACCTGCGCAGGTGCGAGGTTGGGTGACGAAGAAAAAAGACCGGAAAAAAAGAGTGAAGTTGGCAGCGCCCGACGCCGGGATGAAGAGGAAATCCCAGGACAGCGCAGGACCGGATCGTTGGAAGGACCAGCACCATTGAGGGACCTGCAGGATTAAATTTAGGTGTAATTTTTTTGTTTTTAGTTTAGTTCCGATTTAACTAGCAGTGCTACAACAATCATAATATTTTGCATTAAAAAAGGGTTTTGGATTTTACTTTTACCACAGGGCTTAAATTTAGCATAGTTATGATAATATATAATTTGCTTGACATGGTATATAATTGTCCATAGACAAAAGGTTTACCTATGGACAAAATATTACTGTTTCTTGGGTACACACAACTTTAAGCTTTACTTGATTTGGTAACTACTTGACAGTGTGTTTATGTGCACTAAAATAAACTGTGTTAACAAGAATAAATATACATATTATACAATAGTACTTAATTTTACTGACATGGGGTAAGCTTTCACTTTTTTTTTTCTCATTACCATTGGGCAGTAAATTATTTGCATAGACAATTTAATTTCCTCCTGAAGAAACAAATACTCGTTTGCGAAATGTGTTGTACTTTTCTAGAGGACTGTCTTCAAATTCAGGATTGTTCAACATGTACCATTGATGATGACCAGTGCTTGAATGTTTCTTAGGATCTGGGATGACATTTAATTAACTCTCTGATGCTGCCAAAACTATGTCCCTATATGAATTATACATTTATGTCTATTAGTATTGTGGCCAGTAAATCAAGGTCCAACCCTGGTCAGAGTTTTATTTCATTTGTTTTTTTATAATTAATATTGTTCTTACTGATATAGTTTTTGTCTGCAATTTTAACGCATTTGTGACTAATATTTATGCTTAAATCAAATGTTATATGATCACGATTATGATTACCTGTAATTGCAACTCTTAGAGGGTTTCATTGGGCAGAGATGAATGGCAAATTTGTAGGGGAGTTTTCTTCTCCTCTTTCAATGCCCCATGTAGCTGGAAAGTGGCTTCTGGTCTACCACTGCCCCACAGCTCCAAGCTTTCCTATTCTTTAATGAAGGACAGTTTGATTTTGGAGTGGTGCACATGGAAGTAAACTTATGTTGGCTTTTTCTCTTATTAAAAAAATGCACATTTTCTGCCAGGAATGCTCATAGAAGAAAAATGTCCTAAACGGTCTGATGTTGTGACTTTGATGTTGTGACAAGATAGGTAGGTCTGCAAGGCTTTTATAGGAAAGTATCCACATGCATTTAAATAATTTGTTCAAAGGTGTATAACATAGTTGCTTGCACAAACCATTAAGTAAATTGCAACTGTTCCAAGAATTATCTTCACAGCCAGAAATGGTAAATAACACAATAGTGACTAGTTAAACATTCAAGAGTGCAGTGCAAACTTTATTCTGAATTAAAGATATGGAATGTCTAGCGCCATAGTACAAGCAACATACCAGCACAGTGCATTATTCAGTATTCATTGTGCAAAAGTATAATCAAATGACTGCATAAAATGTCTAGCACAATCTCCAGCTATTTGCTAACTGTGTAAATTACACCTTTTTATATGAATGTATAGACAGGTATTTAAACTAAAAAGCTAACGTAATTGTCACACCAGTTAATCACCATTTTAAGGTTTTTCCATCCCTTCGTTTTAATTTCTGGCAAGAACAGTTAGAGAAGCTTCATGCCAGAAAGCCTTTCATATTTACATGCATTGTGCTACTGCTCTGACTCATACAATGACCTTTTCTCTTCATTATTTTTCCAAGAGAAAGTCAAATCAATCTGACTGTTTATACAAAGATCCACTAACAGTTTATAACGGTACTCCATCTAAAACATATTCTTTAAAGACCAACGGAAAAAAAAAAACTGCAAATGTTCTTTATAGAGAAACTTCCAAAAATCACTGAGGTCTTTGATAAGTTTAACCAATCCTCTCTGTTATTTCTCCACTGTACAATATCATTTATTGTGTTACTGCAGATAATGTACTAATTTCAGAATTAGAATGGCTGAATATTGTAGATCTGACCAAATGCCTTTATTGTCAAATGTAATCAGTTCCTCTAGTTGTAGAACAATCTGGTAGAGCAGTCAGACCTAAGAATCAAATGGCATCCCTAAACTCTTAAAAGTATTTGTAAAAGTGGATAGAATAAAGTCACAACTGCAATAACGTCAAACTGTCTAAAAAAAAAAAAAAAAGCCTGTATAATCTGTTGCTCGAGTTTAGAAAATATTTATAGGGGACAGTGAACCCAAAAGTGAATGTGGTCTTCCAAGGAAATGTGATTACTTTACAAACTAAGCGGCCTGCTGAAGGTATACGATATTGCTATAAGTCTATACAACCATTGTATAAGTCTATACAACCATGCTGGTACCCCAAATAAACACCTGGGAAGTAGGAATAGGAAAAGCTTGTGCTTAAACCAGATCTATCACCATAATTCTTCCTTCTCTATAAAGTAAAAAATGCATTTTTTTCTTTTCAGTGAAAAAAAAAAAAAGCTAAGCTACTTTAAAGACTGAATGGGAGCACAGAGCCTCCTTGGATACTCGCGTCACAAATCCCAGGAGACATCAGGGTGCTCCTGCCTGAAGAACGGGAGAGTGCAGAGAGTCTTTAAAAAAAAAAAAAAAAAAAAAAGGTGCCGGTCTCGCGTATGCACGTTTTTTTTTCAACTACAGGCTATGTCACCCACTCTCACACCTGCGCACTGTGAGATTGGATGGTGTAGCCCAAAGAAGAAAGAAAAGTATGTCAGCTTCTCCAAGCTGGGACAAAGCAAGAAACCAGGACAATATGGGACTGTATAGAAGACAGCTCCAGAAGGATCGAGGGATCTACAGAAGTAAAGGTAAGTTACTTTTTTTTTTTTTAGTTTTTACTTTAGTTTTGCTTTAAGAACTACTCGTGTGGCAAAACATCCACAAATCCTAGTGCTATTTTAACAACCCACACTGGGGCAGTATAAAGAAACTCAGAAAATTTAATTTTAAAAAGTCTACCTTGCTGGATTGCATGGAGCCCCAACGTTGGTCCTACCATGCTACCATTTCTGCTTCACTATATAAAATTGGTTACTTAGGTAAACAGTATTGTGTACTAAATGAGGGCTGTACAATCACTGCTAGTGAATTTTCCATTCAGTATTAACTTTTGTTAGTTGTCCTTAATATTTTCTCTAAACAAACTGATGTGAACCTTAGGAGGTGTTTCCATTGTATCATAGTGACGGGGACATTTACACAGTGGATAATGGATGATGCATTAACTATATTCTGCAGTGCCCTGGCCAATATTTGGATACACAATGTCTAACTAGATTAGGTGTCCATCTGCAGAGAATTCCTCAATCAGCCTGCTGCAATAATGAGTGCGAAGGGTTTTGGTGCAAAAACATTAGTAGAAAAATAACACCCAAATCATGCAGGTCATAACCGAGAAAGAGATGGACAAGACTTAAGTCAATAAACCAATAATAGCACAAATCTGTGCTCAGCAATCTACTGGAGTGAGAACATTAGCAGCTGCTTGTATTTACCACCAATGTATTTCCCTTGTACAAACACTCGACGAGGCAGTAAATTACAGTTAAACGTAATGCAGCACCATCTATATAAAACAAAGGACTAAACTGATCACATTGCCTCCATAGTAAATACCCAAGAAATTAAAGAGTACTTTGACAGGGATGTGATCACAGTAAAGGCAGACATGCAGTACAAGGCAGTACAGGCTCATTTACAGATGAATAGTGCTTTATTCACATTTTGTTCTTTTTTTTTTTTTTTTTGACATGTGTATAACAGAGACAAAGGTAAATGCCTTTATGGGTGTATATTATGGTTAAAGTGTGCAGGCAATGAGAATATACTACTTTTTACTGCTATTAAAAAGCCTAATTTACAACATCATACTGAACTTCTAGCGCCCTTGGCATCTGCACTCTTGTGGTTGACATTTCACAGGAGTATAAATCCATTGCAACACAGCAGTTCAGAGGAACACTTAATTGAATTGTAATGCTTCATCTAGGTCTGCCATTTCACACTGCTTGTATTATTATTATGTACCTGTACGTATAAATTGGGAACATATTAGGCAGTGCTGTGCACAATATAGGTTACAAATAACAGACAGGTACAAACAACTTGCCAAAAAGAGTACAGATCTAAAGAGTAGATCTAAAATCTACTGCAAGCCCCATCAACACAGGACAACCAATGCAGCTTGAAGCATGCTGTAAATACCCACCAAGACTTTAAAACTCAAAACCTATAAATCAAACAGGCTTTAGAAATAATACTTTACCTTTTTAAATAAAGGAGAGTAACCAAATTAAAATCAGAGCCAATGACGCTGGAAAGTAAAAATAGGAAAATCTGTATCTTGCTGGTGATTATAATGCAAGACAAGCCATTCTTATTGCAGATAGTTTAATACATGCAGCAAAAAGTTTCTTGAGGTTTCATTATGAGATGAAAAAATAACTAATAGCGTACATTTTAAATATGGCACAAACATTTTGCACACTGTCCCATCAGTGATAAGAAAAATCTGGTCCCACGGTGTATAAAAATGAAGGGTGAGCATGTAATTAGTCAAAGCCCAGAGGCATTTTATGTGAAAGTTATGAGAAGAATTAATCCACATTACTCGGGATCAAGAGTAAGCTAGTGAGTCATTTTGAACTCCCTGCAGGTAGCTAGCATCTATGGAAAAATAGCTGCCCACGCGTCTCATAAAGTAGAAGTGTTTGTACCATGGGATTTTTACACTCTCAGTGGCGAGTTTATACTTTTTCATGAAAACATAAGCATTCCCAATATCAGAAATTCCTTATGGGTCTGCTCATGCTTCAGTGCTTCCCTACAACTGACCAGATATCCTCACTCCATGTAATTTAGAAAACAGGATCCATAAACAAGTCATGGTACCACCACACTGTTCTGTATCTTTTTAAATTGCATTAGCTCACACTTTGGGGTTAAGAGGGATAAACAGTTATGGTTAATTCATTTTCTGTTTTTATGTTCTTTTATTGTATTTAAAACAAAGAAATGAAAAGGAAAGACAAAAAAGCTTGCCAAGGCACCAAAATAAAAAACACTTTATGCCACTCAAACTAAAAAGCCTGAACAGCTTTATTTAAAAGAAACTTGTCATAAAAGCAATGAGGGATTGCAGAATTCTACTTGGAGTCACTTGGCTGTAATAGTAAAACTTCATAATTCACATATCACATCACACACATGAACACAGATAATATGTGACTTACTTTCATATCAGATACTCAAAGAATTCAAGTCAGTGGGTCAGAATAACAGTCATGCATTTAGTATTTTATGAGGTGGCCATCTCTATATTTTCTGAAACATGTACAGCAACTGCAATTACAGCCCTTTAGTGCAAATCTCTACAAGCCTGTAAACTGTATCCTGCAGTTTTTGCCCATTTTACTTGATATAACTTTTTAATCGGGGGAGGAGGGCTACTTTAACTAAAAACATTTTTCAATTTAAAAAAAAAAAAATCCTAGAGGTCTTGTGCACAATATTTTCCAAAGGCTGTTTCATACCGAGCTTATTAGCTTTATATAAAAAAGCAGATGTGGGCTGAGAAGCTGAGCGAGAGCTGGAAATGTGCTACAAAGATGCCTATTTAGATCAAAAGCTTTAAAATGAGAACAAACAGTACTGGATAAACATTTGTGTAAAAGGTATGATTTTATGTAACCGTTTATATTCTAGACCATAAAGTCATTTAGAGAGCTTTGTTACTGACAGTGTTCAGTCTTGCAGCTGTGAAATAATCCTGTAAATAGCAAATAACTGTAATGCCTGAAGACAGAGGGTGTACCAGCTTCATTATACAACACTTTACTTCATTGCTACATGATTGCACTCATCACTAGAACTACACATCATGTGTTTCTGTCCATTGCCAAGTTAAAGCGGAACTAACCCCTTAAAAAAAAAATACTCAGGTAGGTTCTTTATTGTAAAAAGAACAGGTGATGTCCCTTCTGCAATAAAATAACCTCACCTGTCTCTGTTCCATCAAGGACACTTGGAATAATCAGCAATATTGCAAACGATAATTGGCATACAGTACAAGTGTTCATTCTTTCACATGTTTAGTGAGTTGTTTTAGTTCTACCACAATTTTCTAATGTTTGAGGTTTTGACAACTGTTCTTGCCCTCATGCTATTGTGTTTCTTCTGATGATGTATTTTGTAACTGTTTGGAATGTCAGACCGATTTCTTTCTCCAAAATAAAGAATGTTATAAAACAAAAACAACTATTTTCAAACCAGATACTCTCTGCCCCACAGCCAAACCTAAGATATTTGTACTTTTTGTTGATCCTAACAAATACATAAAAAATCTAATTAAAATAAAACATTATATAAACAAATTCATCAAAGGATCAGCAACATGAAATACTACCAATCATTACAAATATGCACGATAATCATTCCAATGAATATTATTTAAAAATAGAGAATGACTCAGAAAGAGAAGTCCTCCTAGATAAGAACATCTCCACAACCCTGAAAAGCAAGTCCAACTTTTTCCAGTACAAAGAAAAGGAGGTTCCATTGATACTTTTTTCACAACAGTAATATATGAATTTCAAAATCTTATTACAAATCATCTATACAAGACAGGTCATAATAGGTGAAGAGAAAAGCCTTAAAATCTATCAACATAACTCTAATATTGTCATTATAGCTAATAAAGGAGGAAGAATTGTACTACAAAACAAGAAAAAAAAATGTAACACATTCTCGGTGATACAAAGTTTTTTTTAGAACTAAAGTGAGTTGTTTGTTATATACATCCCCAATAACCATACATACTGCAAAAAACAGATACAATCATGGGCCTTTTAAGGCATAGTTAACCAATTAGACTAAACAACTATCTTTTTTTATATAAAAAACTTTTAAAACAATTTTCATTATGAGATTTCAAGACAAAGGGAAAAGGAAACAAAATAAAACATAATACAAAACAACAAATTACATTGATTATTTCCTTTCCATATTAACAATAGACAGAAACAAAACAGTGGTAAGAAAATCGAGAAACAATAGTACTAAAAACATTCAAACTTTATTTAACATATAAATTTAAAAGCTGTTAAAAACAAATAACAAAAAATAAACAACAATGCTCCCAAACGTTAATCTCAGTTGATATTCGAAGCGTTTCGTAGACATGGTCCACTTCTTCAGGAACTTTAAACTGAGATAACAAATATCATAGCTCCTTTATGATATCAATCTTCCCAAAAAACAGCTTCTTAGCACCCAATGTTCAGAAGTCAAGGTAAGGAGCAGCAGCTCACTCCAAGACTGTTAAGGTTTCTATTTTGAGTTCAGAAGTTAGTTATGCCCGGAATGCCCGCATTTAAAGATCAGGCTATTCCCAAAATGCTTCTGTGGGAACATATACATATTCTTGGATGCATTATTTCCCTCTGGTCCTATTTAAAACATCCTCCCCAGTCATAAGATTAAACTCCTAATCACACTGCTAAATAGGAAGTAAATTAAATACTTAGCTGTTGTGCCACACTCTGATCGCGGATGACAGAGAAAAAGGAGAAGGTGATACAAACAATAAACAAAATCTATTATTATCCTATTATATCGTACCAAAAAGAATATGATAAGCTAAAGACCAAATTATAAAATTCTCACAGACTCTACTGCATGTTCATCTAAAATGAAAGAACTTTATCTCCAACAATATGCCAATACACTTCTGTCATATTTTTGTGATTCCACCCACCTTACTGAGTGCCTTCACCGCAATACAATGGAAAACATCTTAGGCTTACAATGAAAAATACACCACTATCTACAAACATTCATCACACAGTGCCACAATTTAAGTTCATTCATTCTGTGATTTCACTATCTTACAATATACAAGTATATTCTTTACAACTTCTTACTGTGTGCACTGGAAGTGGACCCACAGAATCCAGCATAAAACTTGTGTTATAAATAAAATGTTTAATTAAAACAGTATAGCAGTTTATCACTGATCCATTTCTATAAAATGTATATTACAGCCCAGTAAATGTTTAATTTAGTTAACATTTTCAATTGTGTATCCATAACAATGAACCCCAGAAAATATAATGATACTTTACCTGCCTGACATTTCATTTCAAAGAGCTCATATGATAAATGGTGTAAGATATTTACCTTATACAAAGAGCTTCCTCCAATAATCCAGATGAGATCGATCCTATCTTTCAATTCTGGTGTCTCTAGCAGTTGAAGGGCTTCATCTAGACTCTTGGCTAGATAGTGAGCACCATTTGGTGGTTCCCTAAAAAAATATGATTATTTTATTTATTATTAATATACAACTGATCAGAAAATCACACATTTTTTTTGTAAAAGTTCATTTAATGAACTGCTGAAGATTCCTCAATAAAATCCCATTGTAAGATTTACAATAAACAAAATGATACAAACTTTCTTGGGAAAATCTTTATAAATTTGGAAAGAGGGACATCCTTATCCCAAAATTTCTAACCTAGAACAAACATAAAGGTGTCTACCTTTAGTGACTGCATGTTTGCTTTACTAAAGTAGTGAAGTATTAATTAGTATGACAATCCTAAAAGAAACAAAACAGCTATGGCAACTTATTTCTCATTTAACAGGTTCCTTTAAAAAGATAAATTGCCCCAAAACAAATTACTCAGTTTTAGTAAAAAAATTCACCCTAGCCATACCAGCTTCACAAGCATTGTCAACATAACTGAATATATACAGAATATTACTAAGAATTCACACAATAGTTATACCAACGTTCCCAAAATTCTTATTTCCATGATTGGTATGAAGAAGTTTAGTTGTTGTCTAATTCACAGGCAGATTGATAAAGTAATATTTACATTTGCTAGAACTAGATTTTATAATTGCAACAATAAACCTTGAACTTCTGATCTTCCGTCCCAAACTATCAGATGTGCGTACTACGCAATATACACGAGACTATAAACTCTTTCCTCACTGTTTCTATGGAGATAGTGTATGTATGATCTTTCACTTTGGAGACACAAAACAGACAGCCAAGGACATATGTAGCTGCAGCAAAATCTTCTCATAATGTGCATATCAATTCTGACACTCTGGAACTACTAAGTGTTCAGTACACAAATGAGCACAAAACAAAGTAAACGTGGAATGTAAAGGATGAACAAGGATTTACCTAAAGGCATATTGTCAGTTGCTCAGCTTTATAGCTAAACTGGTAAAATGTCCTATACTGATCATAGCCCAACTTCATTGGTATTGTGTATTGATATAAACTCTGCTAATAATACTTAGAGGTTTAAATAAATTATACACAGTAATTACTGCACAACCAATGCGTCATGTCTTTTCATCCATTGCTGTAATACAAAATGTACTGTGCATGCAATTTGGCATATGTATCATCCAGTCCATATAACACAAAAATAATGGAAGATAACGTAAGGACAATAAAAGGGAAGAAGGAAGGAATTTCAAAAAAAAGAAAAACAGAAAAGTAAATTCTAAAAGTAGGAAGGAGAGGAAAAGCACAATCATACAAGTCCAGTCCCAACTACATTCCTCTTTTGACCAATACGTAATGTTTTATAACATACAAATAGAAAATAACATTAGCTTTTAAAAAATAAATAAATAAAATATCCTAGATTGCAAGCTCTTTGGGCAGGGTCCTCTCTTCCTGTGTCACTGTTTGTATCTGTTTGTCATTTGCAACCCCTATTTAATGTACAGCGCTATGTAATATGTTGGTGCTATATAAATACTGTTTATTAATAATAACCTTTTTGCTTGGTGTAGCAAGTCAGTTTCTGGTCCTTTTACACAAAATGCATCTATCTCTATGCAATGGTTAGAAGTAATTCTAGCACAACACACGCTAATAAAAATTATTTCCTTGCTTACAATTGCCTTCATGACAATATAGGATAAGATAAACTCTCCCTTCAGTAAATTCTGGTTGTCTTTTTACTATAGTATCTCATGTTGGGTGGAGCACTACCGTGCACACAAATTGGCATTCAAGTGCTTTTACTCTACTCAACACAATCATATTTTTAACATTTTGACTAATGGAACATTTCAGCCTCAGTTTTTCCTTTTGTGCACAGACTGAGAATGTTCCCCTATATTCCGGCTTGTAGCACCCTGCTACAATTATGCAGTTAAAGCGGAACTTTCAGGAAAACCAATAAACAGACAAATACATTGCTTATATCAGAGATATTTTACTTGTCAAACAATTTGTAATTCTGTCTTTCCAGCTCAGAATTTACACGGTTCAGCCCTGTCCAGCAGGAAAGGTCACTTCCCCACTTTCTAACTGGACATTGTTGAGCCTACATATCACTTAATTCTCTCCTAGCAAAATCTCCTTGCACTACAACACATCCAAGTAGTTACTTTTGCTGCTTCCTCCCCTACCTCTATCAGCTCTGCTGTACAGGGACTGCAAGAGGCAGATTCTGGTGCTTACAATGTTTATATTAAAAATTACATTCAGTAATGCACTATTCACTGCACTGCAAAAACTTATGCAATGCAGTATATGATACAAAATCATTTTAATGAGAGGTAACACTTGGACAGTATGCTGGGATTTTAAAAGGTCAGACTACTTGGAAAGTTATGGTATTTGAACCAGTGAACTGTGGTGGGCCAGGTTAGCCAGTGGCAAAATAATTCTTTAGGGGCAAACTTTCTCTTAGTTTCAATTTGAGTTTAGCACTGCCTCCTACTCCTTTTCTCAAAAGTTTATGGCTCACTATTCTAACCCTTGTAGTGGTATCATTCTCGGTTTCTCATTGCCAATGAATGTTAATCTACTGTAAGGTAAGGTTTTGTAGTCCACTCAGAGGCTTTGTGCTCGGCTTTAGAGCTTAGCAAACAGCTCCAGATTATATCCAGAATAGTGCTTCTTTGAGGATAGAAAGATCAATCAATCAATTAATTAATTATTTTAATAGAAAGGAATTGCGTACAAAAAAATGCTCAGAAAAACAAAAGTGTGTTTCGAGCCATAATCATTTACTTGGAATAGACATATAGGTCAGAAAGGGAAGAGTGAAAATGCTGAAAACTTTTTAAGTTGCATGCTTGTCCTTCATCGTGGTATGAAAACTGTGCAACCTAGGTACTTAACTATTTTTTGTCACTAGGTGACATGAAGCAAAAAAAAAATATCTCACATACATGAACTTACTTCAGTTCTTTGCTTAAAACAATGTTTATTCTTTCCTTCAGTGGTCGATTCTTCTCTGGAATAGAGAACCATGTTTTTCTTCCCATTATCACAACATTTTGTTTGCCTGTGTAGAAGAGATTAGCACTTGGTAAATTGATCTTCAGCACATGGATTCTGCTGATCACTGACATACATTCTACTGTGCTGGCATCTTGTGGTTAGTCTACATATTGCATGCCAATGGCCAATGAATTCTGACTTTAAAACTAAAGTTCCACTTTGAAGTTTGTATGATCAGGCAGGTCAATATTGCAAAAAAGGACAGGCCATATTCTTTCAGCAATAATGCCTCTTACTTGCCTGATCGCTCTAGGTTTCTGGCAAACAGTCGAGGATGTGCAGAATCAGCTTTAGTTGCATTCCCGGCTTCCCTTGAGTTTTCTGGGATGACGTATGATTAGGTCACCCCAGCAAGGCCAATCAAGTTGGCTGAAGATAATCCAGAGTTAAAAATAATAATAATAATAATGAAATTAATACAGTAAACTCACTGATGGCCAACAACCACAGGGATTAGTAGGTTCCGGATAAATTTAGTTTCTGGTTGCGTGAGAGTTCTAACTCGAATTCTGCACCCCATACCATGAACTCAGTGTTGACTTTATATTCTTATTGAAATACACTAAAAGCACATTAGGACAAAGACAAACCACTTACGGTAATACAATTTTATTGTATTATAAAACAGCTTTGTAAATGCATATATACAGAATAAAAGTATGAAGACAGATTATTGAAAAGAAAACATGGGGGCATTTTATTAATAAAATAAAACAGAACATTATTAAAATGGAATATAAGAACAGATTATTTTTATGAAGTATTGGGGCATATAGTTATAATTATGGGTGCGAGTCATTATTAAAAAAAAAAAAAAAAAATAATCTGCTTCTTTATTCTTCTTTAAGGTTATGTTAATGAATATAGGTGCATTACTAAGTATTTTTGTTTTTTATAATTAAGACAAATGGAGAAAGAAAAAAAATTAGATATAGCTCTAGCAGCAGGTAGACATGACTGGGAACTCAAAAATGTAATTTCTGTAATTTTCCGTAATTAATTTATTTGTTATTTTTTACCCAAATCTTAATATTATTACGAACTTAACCCTATAAACATCAAAATTCAATATAAGTTACATTTGCTTGTTTAGGTTTGATTTAGGTTTCTTCTTCATAGGCAGAAAGATGTTTAACCAATCATAGGGCAAGAATCATTTACAACAAATCCTTGAGCTGACAGACATGGAGAGCCACAAGAAGACTCTTATTCCACAGATAATACCATAAATGCTAATTGGATTGCATACTGAGCAATATTGGGAACATGTTTACAGTTGCTATTACTTCTTTGTAACCTAATACATTGAATTTAGGCAATGAATAAGGAAAAAGTTTACAAATAAAAATAGGCCTAGATGTGTCTGAATTAATACTTCAAGTCACAGACCAGTAACAATTATGGAGATGATAAATTTAGACTTCATTATAAAGCAAACCTAAACCTGCGATACTCACCTGTCCCCATTTGCCCTTGCAGAGTGCTGCCACTTTTTTATTTCTTCTCTTGATTGATCAGGCCAGGACGATGTAACTTCAGCTCAGGCGTGCAGAAATGTATTCCTGGAATGTGCAGTTTAGGTTTTTGACAAATACCTATACTTATTTATACTTATTTTTAATTACCAAGCACAGGAATTGAAAATACATCTTCTTTTTGCATTATTTGGTCACATTACAAATTTGACAAAAAATTACCTTCAGTTGTTGGTGTCATTGTCAGCCTTTGAAAATGTTTAAATTCATTTCTGGAAAACGAAAATGAAAACAAATTTAAAATTTAAAAAAGAATGCTAAATCATGTAAAGCAATTGACTTCTTCAAAAATAGGAATAACAAATAGAATATGGGATTCTATTTGCTAGCCTAGGTACACATGTGCAATAACTGTCTTTAGAAGACGAACGATTAACGACCAATGATCAATGATTTATTTGAAGGATCGTATAGTGCACTATTCTGTACATGCTGAATTGACAGGCCCGTTCAAATATAATCTACCAATAATGTACACACGCTAGATACGATCTTTGAATGATGCAGGAAGTGATGTGTACCGGAGAAAAGTGTACCGCAGAACAATCCATGACCGTACACAGTCGGGACAGTCATTCCTTTTCAGTGACAATCCTCGTTCATCGGCGTCGTTGGCCACTTTTTCTGATGATCGGATGATTGATTGTTAGTCGTTTGTTTCCAACAACAATTGGAATGTGTATACAATATTGCATGTGTGTACGTAGCCTTTTTCCTATCTTTACAGAAGTCAATTGGTTCAAATGGCTACTGGTACTAGGACAATTGCAGACATCACTCATCCCTTCTGCAAGTAAGAATCTGCTTGCTCACATTTTTTATTTTATAACTTTAGTTATTTATAACTTTGGGTTCACTTTTAAGTACTTTGCACTTTGATCTCTCAGCAGGAAAGATAAATATAGCCATATTTGTAATTTTACAAATATGAATCAATATTGTCTGGAAGGAGTTAATGTTAGTGTTTCCTAACACCCATAAACACTTTGTTTTCAATGCAAATGCCTATAATTGTCCCCATTGATTTCTATAGGAGCATTTAAAGGCGGTTTTAGGCATTTATAAGCAGTTAAAAATGTAAACTACAGCAAGGAGAATTTTCTTTAACGTTAAAAAATGTGCTGCCCACAAACTCACTGGTATGAACTGATTTATTGTAATAGAAAATTCATACATGGGTGTTTAAACACAGGGGAACAATGAAGCTTTAGCCTAAATGAAATATATATATAAAAAGGGGTTTATATACTTTTACTAAGACATTGGTGCTTCTATTACCATGTTATTAATTCATAACATATCATATCATATTAGAACAAAGATATAGTAACAAATAGTATTGCCATTTCCTGCATGGCCATTGAGGGGCACTAGACATTTACCCACTATTCTTAGAGCAGCGGTTGCCAATCAGTGGTCCGCAGCTCTGGCCTCTGCGCCTCCCCAGCAGGCTCACAAGGACCCCGCTGTGGGGTGCAGAGGCCAGAGCCGCGGACCATGTCCCCCACACAGATCGCAGGCTCGGACAATGGGCAGATCGTGTCTCTGGACACAACCTGCCCACTCTCCCACCACAGGCTCAGACCTGGGAGAGTGGGCAGGTTCTGGCATTATGACATCACCCAGGGGCAAGTGTCTTCCCCCTTTGAGTGACACACAGCTCCCTGCGCATGCGCGACCTGGAGTCCGTGAAATGAGTTGTCCGTGTGGTCTAAAAGGTTGGCGACGAATGCTTTAAAGTAAATCCTGGGACTCCATGTTTACCCCAGTATCGAGTTTAAAAGGATTTAGTTTCCAATAACTAGTTGCAGCTGTTGTTTTAACATAGCCCAACGCGTTTCACCTACAAGTTAGGCTTCTTCAGGGGTATTAGTGGCTTGCTTGATGTAGTACAACTCTGAAGGAAGGTGCCGCCGAACATGTCAGACAGAAATATGCATGGGTATGCAGAGCATAGACTCCTGGGAGAATCTGAAGAACCTTGCTGCCAGAAGTATCTTTAATATAACTGGTGTTCTCAACCCTCATAAGGAGGTTTACATGGAGGTTTCTCTTTAAATCTGAAGGTGAGGGCTTGGGAATCAGCTTCAGAATTCAGTGAGGACACTTCCATGTGTTCAGAGAGAGACACAGCCTTAGCAGAATATCTGCCTTATGGGCCAATTGCACTTTTATCCTGCAATTACAATTGCACTAATCTCTGAAATACACTTTGGCACCCAAAATAGGAAGTACAGTTTGTATGACCAGTACTGGTAGTATGAAAGGCATCAAGGCGCAGGTATGTCATGCCCCTCTGAATCACTTGTCTTAGGAATTCAATAAAGCATTTACAGAATATGGATTACTGCTGATGGCTCCTTGTTTGTATTTTTTAATGTGCTGGGACTAAGCAAGGTCCAAGGAGCTGGGGGATTTGCCTGTGCTGAACAAAAAGGACAGCATTTCCCTAGCGGCAGCAGGACTGTGCATGTACAGAACTATACAGCAGTGGTCTCCAACCTTTTGAGGCTTGTGGACCACTGAATGCACGGACTCTGGACCGCCCATGCGTG
Source organism: Pyxicephalus adspersus (assembly GCF_032062135.1). NCBI lineage: Eukaryota > Metazoa > Chordata > Amphibia > Anura > Pyxicephalidae > Pyxicephalus > Pyxicephalus adspersus. The sequence goes on along the minus strand of NC_092863.1, from coordinate 75,825,603 downwards.
AGGAGCCATGTGTCATTCAAAGGGGAAGAATAACGTCATAATGCCAGAACCTGCCTACTCTCCCATTGCAGGACTTGGCCTGTGATGGGAGAGTTCTGTTCAGAGACATAATCTGCCCACTGCCCTGAACCAGCGATGTCACTGGGAGACATGCTCCGTGGCTCTGGCAAGTGGGTCCCCCAAGCAGGGTCCTTCTCCATACACTGCTGACGGGTGCACCGGCCAGAGCCGTGGCCCACCTGTCAGATGGCGTGGGGTTGGGGACCGTTGCTATACATTGTTCTATGTTCTGCTGACAAAAAAAAAAGGGCCACTTACACACACACACACACACACACAGTGAGAATGCTACTTTTTTCAGTTTCTGAAAGGCGTTTTACCCAATCTCACACCTGTGCAGTGCAGGATCGGGTGACATAGGAAGATGATGGCAGTGCCCTGTGTCTAGTACACGCCGGCACAAGACCAACTGAACTAGGATAGCGGAGGGATTGGCGGCTTTCCACCTATAAAAGTTTTTTTTTTACAGGCAGTTCTACTTTAACAACATCTTTACCTGTCCCCTTGGGAGGTCAGGATTTTTGGCCGGCTTCATTGGCCTCCAGATCAGAACAATGAATCTCCTGCATGGGATTTCTTTGTCCTCATTGTACACTCAGTTATACATTGGACGCTCTGAACATCTCTTTTTTATCAAACAGGATTTTTATAGCGCCAACATAATACACAGCGCTGTACAATAACTACACACAGGAGGAGGAGAGGACCCGGCCTGAAGAGCCTACAATCTCTTCTCCAATAAACAAACCTCTGCTCACAATATCTTATATAGTTCCCCTTTAATATCCCCAAATATTACAAAGCACTGACACACTAACCGGGCTCAGCAAAGCAGAAGCCACAACCCCAGCACTGGGCTAAATTTACTCCTGTCACCAGGGGGAGCTCTAACCAGAATACCTGAGAAGAGGCCATGGCAGAGTTCCCGCCTTCCCGATGCCCTGGCCCGGAGGACACACCGCCACTATGGAGTTCAGCAGCAGACCCCTCATCTCTGCACACACTGATCACAGCACACGGTGTGACAAATCACCGAGAGGCGGAAGCTGCCGGGCGGGACAAGGGGAGGAGGAAGGGATGTATGATGCCAGGCACTGGGGAGGATCATACTACACATGGCGAACTGTGCAGCACCCATGGATATACACACATTCACACACGCTGCTCCCCCAAACATAACACAACACCACGTGTCCCCGATCAAAAATTTACTTTTCGCGCCAATATATTCCCCGCCCTTTTCACGCTTTCATCCTCGGCGTCAGCCCCGCCCACCCAAGTCCTGTCTCTTGGTGACTGCCTGCCAGCCAACCAAACCGTGGCGACGAAAAGAGTGGGCGTGGCCAAGGGTCTCCAGTATGGGGCCCCTCGCCGTATGAAGTTGTAAGCCGTAGGATGCGGCGGCAGAAAGCAAGCAAACCCCAGGCTTCAGGCCTGTCACAGCCCGTCATCAGTCACTTCTTCAAACCTCAGGGTGGTGGTGGGGCCCAGCGGTCACTGACAGTCCAGCCTGCACAGGTCAGCAATGGGGGAGGGTCTGGGGTCAGCTCTGTCTGTGTGCTCAGAAATGATTACACTGGTCACCTGCAGGTTATGAACACTCCCCATAGATTTATATTAGCCATAGTGACAGTCCAATAAAAACATATTTACATGCAGAATTATCATCCAGCTGTGATATGTTATAATAATAAAAGCTGTAAAAACTAACACTGCATAGAGAAGTGGCTGCCTTCAGGTCTATTACATGCTGACTGTTCAGAGCTATAAATATTGACTTAACAAAAAGTCAGAGAATAGACACGCCCCTCCTTCCCTCAGCCAATGGCACAGCTCCGTTGGTGCTGGCCCTTGCCCCATTCATAGGGTACAAAGGGCTGCATTGGTACTTAATGAAAGCTCCAAATTCCGCTGGTGTAGAGAGACTCCAAAACCTGGAGCACAGCTCAGGAGAATCTAATGTAATACACTCACATGTTTATGTCAGAGCAAAGCTGGAAATCCTTATCATCCGGTGCCTCTTCGGGGCAGGGTCCTCTCCTCCTCCTGTGTCACTGTCTGTATTTGTCTGTCATTTGCAACCCCTATTTAGTGTACAGCGCTGCATAATTTTGGCGCTATATAAATCCTGTTTATTATTAATAATAGTAAAAATAGCGAGCAGAAAAAGCCTATACAGGGTCCCAAAAAAATTGAGGACGTGCCGATGCGTGCCTGCCCCACTACACCCCGGCTTTTCATGTATCGGCAGCCATTTATAACTCCTCCAGGGGTTCTCCATGTTCCTCAATCAGTTTCTGATTGATCTCCTGTCTGATGATCCCTACATAGTCCCGAGGCCAAAACTCCCATCTCATATCTGCTTTATTGTTCAGCAAACAATATTCAAATCTGGAGGGGAGTCGGAGGTCCTGAGTATATCTCTGGGGTCACAAACTCAAACATAAGGAGGCTCAGGAAAACAGCCAACATTTGGAAGTCAGTAATCGTGCCTTGTGTGACCCATTGGACTTATTAACATTTCTTATTTGTATAAATGTAACAAAGTTACACAGGAGAATTAGTGTTAAATTACCGGTAATTCCCAATATAACTATACTATTTTCTTAGGAACCACAGAATAATTTTGTGTGTATATTGGGGGTTCTCCATATTGGTGTACCCCATGGGTTGGTGTGCTAAGTCCAATAACCTGCAATGTGTGGGGGTTACTAAGATCAATGGTCCGAGGATCACCTGATGAACTATTTGTAAGTTTAATTTCTGACTCCTTTTCATTATTATTAAACAGGATTTAGATATCGCCAACATATTGGCGCTGTACAATAAATAGGGGTTGTAAATGACAGACTAATACAGACAGTGATACAAGAGGAGAGGACCCTGCCATGAAGAGCTTACAATCTAGTAGGTGGGGGTATTTCACACATAATAGGAAGGGGGATATGTAATGGTGGGAAGTAGTGATGGTTTCAAAAGACAGAAGAAGACGGGTAGGCAAGTTTGAAAAAATGGGATTTGAGCGCTCTTTTAAATGAGCAGAAAGTAGGAGCAAGCCGAATAGGATAACTCCTGTATAATGTTTTGTGGCCCATATGGTGACTCACACCATTGCATGTACACAGGATAATCATAGTTTTACATCTTTGCATTGACATGCAGTGAATTTTTTGATTTGTAATAATATTAGTAATAAACTGTATTTATAAAGCACCACCATATTACACACAGTGCTGTACTACACATTAACCTCCTGGGTGGTTCTTTTCTATCCGGATTTCTATGTCTAAAAGCGGTACATTGTTTTTCATGAAAATTTATTTTAAAGTATTTTATAATACTATTGGTAGAATATTACTATTAGTAGAATAAAGTTTGAAACACAAAATCATGTCAAAATAATAAATTAAATAAAAAAAAAACCTCATACTATTATATTATACTGTAAAATAAATGTTCATGTGTTCTGTAAGACAAGGTGCTGCTTTTACACATATAAATCCACTGTATTGCATTCAATACAGTTCTTTTGTACTGAATGCAATACTAATAGATTTGAAATTCCTGCCACGCCCCGAACGGAACATCCGCATGCACCAGCGTCACCAGGAACTCTCCAGTGACTCATCAGATGCAGAGGACGCCGGCGGGAGGAAACGAGAAGACGCAAGGGACGATGGAGGATGCTGGCGGATCAGGTGAGGCTGAATTTATCATTGTTTTGCGTTGGTTTAGCTACCCCGAGCATATTTTTTTTACCCAGAGTCACACTCGGGGTTACTGCTCAGGGGCTTAAATAAGGATTGCAAATGATACACAGGCCCTGATTTATTAAAGCTCTCCAAGGCTGGAGAGGATACACTTTCATCAGTGAACCTGGGTGATCCAACAAACCTGGAATGGATCTAGTCTAGGATTGAAAAATTTGCTAACAAATATCAAATGACTATAAGGAAATCCATTCCAGGTTTGCTGAACCATCCAGGTTCACTGATGTAAGTGTATCCTTTCCAGCCATGGAGAGCTTTAATAAATCAGTCTTAATCCCAGAGTTTATAATCTAAGAGGTGGGGGAAGTAGTACACAGTAGTAGCAGAATGTGTTGATGTAGGTTCTAGTAATAATTGAGAACAATAGCAGCACATGACTGTAATTCATTAAAAAGAGATGACTGTATGTTACAATTTTAAATTCCCAATCATTTAATAACCTGAACAGTGCACTACTGCAGAATATATTGGTGTTACCTGGCACTGCATTAGTGCAGATATTTTTGTATGGTGTTTTTTGGCACTGCTGTGTATTGCTTGCAGCACAGCAGTACATTCAGTTAGAGAAAGTGCATTGGCTATTATTCAAAAATAAACAGATTTCCTCTAATGCACTGCTGTGTGCTGCAATAATCTGCTTTATTGGTTACCTTTCTGGAAGGGAAATATGTGAATGGACCCACATTCTTATGAGGTCCTAGCTACTACATCCTTATGAGGTCCTCATATTCTGGGTCCCTGAGACATTACTGAGCCAGTGAGTAAGTCTGGTTACCTGAAATATTTGGACTTTGATGGTCTGACTATTTTTGTCTGTAACCCTTTTTTTTCTTCATTTTTAGTTTTCTAGTCTCATCTCAACTAAAGATAATGAGCCAAGCAAGAAAAAAAGGAAAAGCCATCATGAAAGTGAAGGGAATGGTGTCTTCATTACAGAACCTTTGGGTAAGCAAAATAAATTATTTAAACATTATGGGAACCTGTTTATTGCCCAAATGGACATTCTTACATTCCCCCCATTACTAACAATGCAATTGCAGCACTGGGTATCCAGGCGACCAAGCACCAGGCCCAGTCAATGTCACATGGCAGATCCATAACCCCAGATATTCCTTATCAAGGTATGTTAAGTATAGACGGTGAAGGGGGCATATCTAACAAACCTGTTTTTTTTGGAATGGACAATATATAGATTAGCATGAAATGATCACCTATGGGTGTTTGTAAGCAATTTACACACAAGAAGGGTTATATTAGGTCTCCTGCCTAAATAAATATACCAATTATCATATCAGATGTATACATGTATCCTATTGGAGTGTTTTCGTAACACCACACTAAACACTTTCTGTCCTCTAGGACATGGTGGCTTTATAGACCAATCCTCAGGTACTGCAAAGTCAGGGCTAAGTACGGAGTTTAGTTTTGTAAATTGGAGTTCCAGATGTTCTGAGTGGGTTGTAGAACTAAGTTGGAGCCCCCTTACAGTGGATTAAATGGCTAGTTTAATAAATAATTTAAAACAGGTAAATAGTTTTCCTAGTTTTTTTAGTTTAGTTTAAAGTTTCAAACACCAATTCATGCAATATTCCCTATTGCTGTATTTTTTTCCAATGCCATACAATATATTTTGAGCTCTAATGCTAATAAATACCCAAAATCTGTCTATAAAATAGGTAGCTACCTGTCAGCTGAAGTTTGACTTACAGTTACGTTGCCAGTCCCTTAAGCAAAGGGAATTGGTAGTGCGGAAAGGGAGCTCATTGTGGGTGTCACCTGTGTGAATAGGTTCCTATCAGGAGGCAGGTTGGAGGTGGGGTGGTAACGTGGAGTCTGCAAATTTCTCATATGTATATGTTGTCATGATGTGATCAAGGATTAAAAGTTCTAGATCATACTTTCACAACATATCACGGCACAGATCTGCCATATTCTTGTCATTGTATAACTAACTTAGGCTAGGTACACATGTGCATGGGTTATCGTCTGATCGGGCTGATATCAGATGAGAATCCTGCATGTGTACAGTGCTCGTCATCTGAACGACGGTTCTGGCGGATCCACGGACGATGGACGACGAACGATTGTAATGGAAGTGAACAGGGAGAGGGCACAGCGGGCTGGCTGGAGTCTCAATGGAAAACTTATTAGTGATTTTTTTTATTTGGGTGAGAGAAAGAAGCTTGGAGTGGTTGTGATTCACAAAAGCTTGTTTATTTCAGAATTGTTCATTCGCATCCCAAAAAGGAGACTCTCTGGCCATTAGATTATAGACAAAATTTAATGAAGCAAATAATATACTACAGCCGTGTCTTAGGAAAAAAAAAAGTGAGTAGGTAGTCTGTGCCTCCTGCATACATGTCAAGGCTTAATTTACACTACTCTGTGCCTGCACTATAACGCAAGCATCAAACAAGCTTTCTATACCCTTTACATGCATCATCCTGGATGCACCAGATTCTTGTCTGCTAAGTACATTTCCAAATGTGTCAAGGGCTGGTCTCTTCCCGTCCCCACCATGTTTCTGTTAAACTTTCACTGTAATAGTTGTCCTTACTAACCTATAGTAGCATGAGGGTGGCAGGAGGGGCAAGGACAGCTATTAGGGTAGATATGTATGAAATACATATTTTATAAAATTGTTGCAACTGCTAATTTCTGCTTTCTAAAGATTTAGTTAGCATATATGATTTTAAAACCACAAATTGTGTTTGCGGGGTTCTTAGGATTTTAAATTACTGTTTTATTTACCTTGAAATTCATTTAACTTCCTAGAACAAAAGAAAAGTGGAAAATCGGCTATGTCAAATGAAACCCTACATAAGTTAAGGCAGTTTTGTAGTGAATCTGGAACACCAGACACCGAGCATTCTCAACTGAAAATACCTAAGCTCCTGTCACCATTTGTTGGGTTTAAAGATGAACTGGCAAAGCCTGAGAGCATCGTTTTAGATGGAGACTTGCCTACTAAGACAAGGGTAAGTCATTACTTGGCAAGGAGACTTGCTGAAGGTAACTTTGTATGAATAAAAATATTAAAATGGCCATGGCTTAAAGCTGTAAATTTACTTACGCAGAGCCCCAATCCCTGTACATGTCACTTCAATACGGTCCCGTGCCGTCCTATAATCCTCCTTTGGGCGCCGCCATGTCACGTAGCCCGTTAAAAAATGTGCAGGTTTTATTGCACATGTGTGAGATCGTCTTTTTTTTCAGTGCCTGGAAAAGCCTCTTCTGCCCATGTCCAGTTTCGGCATCCCAAAGGAGCAGCCTGATGCCTCCTGGGACTCGTGACGTAGGTTTCCCAGAATAGGTCTTCCTTAAGTTCTAAAAACACTAGTTGCTGGGCTGCCACACTGACCCCATGGCTTCAATTCTAAAGGGTACATTTTGAAAGGCAGTGTTATGGTGTTACAACATATATATAAAGTCCAGTGATGTGCTTTACAACTGTGCTTTTTACTGCCCCTGCTTTGGGACTCTGCAAAGAAAAATAATAAAGAGAGTCCTGTCAGTCACATGACCTGCTTTTCTTCAATGCAGGAGCTCTCCGTGCTTTATCAAACAGAGAAGTATGTTAGGCTTCACCTAATACTCACTAAATACCATGACCAATTGTTTTAAATTAAATGATTGGCCGCAGTGTGCGTAGTAGATAGCAATATCTGTTCTCCCGTAAATAGGCCCCTGAAAATCAGAGACCCAGGAAAACTATGTTCATGAGCAATTCAGTCTTTACTTGCTGCATACTTGTTTCATCTCAACTGAAGCCAGAAACAGCCAGCAGCTAACACATATGATTAGCAAGCACTCATAGTTTGCTGTTTCAATTTTTAATGTAAATTATTATGTAACTTTTCTTCTAACCTTCTAACCTTCTTGATCATAATTATTTTAATATTTTTAACCTATACCATCTGGTTTGCTCACAGTGCTTTGTAATCTGCAGCACTATCATTTTTAATATTATTTAAGCAAGTAATAGTGTCTGCACTGGAACTACATATATGAGCTGAGTAAAATATGAACTATCTGTTCCAATTGAACAACCATGTGTTGGATGGTTTCATGGAGTAAGAGAAGACATTGGAACTGTAAGTTCAAGTAAGTTGGGCATTGTGAAAAACTATTACTCACCTTTACAGCAGGATTACTTCATAACATCATGGAATAGTACCTAGCACAGGTAGGCAAAGGTAATATAAACCTAACATGTTCTCTCTATTTCAGTATGTTATAAAATGTTACTGAAAAAAAGGGGATACATCCAATAACCTGGCAGAGTTTATAAAATTTCCCCACTCTGTCCAAAACTACTAAAATTGTCGGAGAGTCCATTATCAGAGTTTTGATTTTGACACATTATTGTGTTGTGAAAAGCTAATTGAGATGGTTTTTGTAATTCTCAATAACGTCCTGCAAGTTGTAGCTGATTTTGAAAGGTAAAGAATGTTGGAAATAAATAATATAATGCAAAAAAAAAATTTTGTCTTTTTTTTTTTTACAGACAGAAAAACAAAAGGCAGATATGGTTTCTTCCCTCAAACTGCATGATGCTTATTCTTCTGAAACAAAAACTCCCAATCGCAGAACCAAATCTATGTACACACCACTGGAGGAGCAGTACATGGACATTAAGAAGCAGCACCAAGATGCAATCTTGTGTGTAGAATGTGGATACAAATACCGTTTTTTTGGACAGGACGCCGAGGTCAGTGAGTGTATACAGTGCAGCATTACTTTTCTGGCTTGTTCTGCTCAGTTCATTATTCAAATTTTTTGAGAGATGTGACTAACAAATGTTTCTAATATTACTCAGCTGAAATGAGCCTTTTGAAAATAAAGATCCTTATATGGGTGCTAAGCTAGGTAATAGTATAATATGCTGCTACAAGCAAAATAGATAGCTGATCTTAGGAGGATTTTTATTAGTATTATTATTATTTTACAGTATTTATATAGCGCCAACATATTACGCAGCGCTTTACAAGGTCCATAGTCATATTGTTAACTGCCCCTCAAAGGGGCTCACAATCTAATGTCTCTACCTCTAGTCATATGTCTTTAATACAGCCTAAGGTCATTTTTGTTTACATTTTTGTTTGGGAGGGGGGGGGCAATTAATCTTTCGGGAGAACCTTCAAACTCTATGCAGATAGTGGATTTGAACCTGGGACCCAGCACTGCTAAGGCCAGATTGGTAACCACTGAGTCACCATGTTGTGATGTAACAAAAATGCATTCAGAGAGCAAAGGATCTGGATGTGGTCCAGGATTCAAAACATTTGCTAGCAAATGACTTTGAAGTAATCCATTCCAGGTTTGCTGGATCACCCAGCTTTATTGATGGAAGTGTATCCTCTCCAGCATTGTTAGTTGTTTTTTACCTACTTTTCTTTGAGACACAACAAATGGTGACAAGAGATCTCCTCTTTATAAAACTTATAACAGGGACAGATGTTGGAAGTTTTTTTCTCCTTTGGGACATTGATCACTTAATACCTGAATACTACATGTTATAACCAATTGTTCAATTGTGAACCTTGGCTTCAGTTAGAACTATAAAACATCACCAACTTGCTCCTTCTATTCTGTTTTGAACAGTTCTAATAGGAACATTTCTCTAAAAGTACTAACCTTTAAATGTGGCAGCCTGTTCTAAAGGTATTGTCATTTTCACTTTTTACAGATTGCAGCTCGAGAACTGAACATATACTGTCACCTTGACCATAATTTTATGACTGCAAGTATACCCACTCACAGGTTATTTGTTCATGTTAGGCGACTTGTTGCCAAAGGATATAAAGTAAGTATATGTTAATTTCTTAATTGTTAATTTCTTGTATGTGTCTGTATGTATGTGCAATGGGATGTATGTAGTTCTCCAGTTCCAGGTAAAACTCCTCAAATATTAAGGACAGCAATACAATTGGACATATCTATACTTCTAGATTAAGGCATTCACCATTTATTCAAGTATGATTCACTTCATACCCTGTAACCTACCCACATATATCAGAAAGATAAACTATAAAAGTATCATCAGTGGGACAATCACTTGTTTATAACTATGTGCCTGTTAAAGGGATTTCTGTGTTTCTAAATGTGAGATTTTTAAATTCTAGTATAATAAAAATCTCTTCCAGTGCTCATGTAGAGAGCCTAAGATTTTTTCTTAGGCTTTAGGCCACATGACCATGCTAAAGAAAAAATTTTTTTATTTCAAGGAGGAAGATTAAATTATTCAAAAATGGATATGTGCACTGTTCATTCAATAGCATTTATTCTTGTTTTCTAATTCTTTTTTTTGGAAATGTGTCCATTCATCTGTTTCATTCTGTAATTCTACAATATTCCAGAATGTGGTGCTTGAGCCTTATAAATCTGTAATTCTATTAAATTCACAGGTTGGAGTAGTTAAACAAATGGAAACAGCAGCACTAAAGGCAGTAGGTGAAAACAAGAATTCTTTATTTACCAGGCGACTTTCTGCCCTGTACACAAAGTCAACACTCATCGGAGAGGATATCCTTTACATATTGCCTACAGTTCATTATTAAAACAATTAAGAGGCTTTATCAGCTTCTTTATTGCTACCCCTTGAATATTGTTTTTTGACAGAATTGTAGGTATGTTCTCTACAAGTAAAGTTGTTTAGTATGTGTAAGATATAATGTAGTTTATTTGTATGGAAATACATAACAACATACCTGTATTGTATACATTGGCATTACACACCTACTTGGACTCCACTAGAACCTTTAGCACATGAACTTTAGAGGCTTGAATATAAAATAAAAAAAAATATCAAAGTGCTTTATAAATAAAAAATATACTACTAATCAAAGTATACATTATATAATATACAGTATACTAATAATATTATCCTCACATTGAGGCAAACTGACAATGTCTGCTGGATATATACTTTCTCATTTATACTTGACAGTTGTACTTTAGTGCATCTTTTTTATCTGCTTAAAGTTTAGCTTTAATTTGTACCAAGCAGATATAAAATAAACAAATACATTAATGCAGCCCTATATTTATAAATACACCATGAAATGTATTTGTTTTAATGCAAGCAATGCATGTACCTGAATTTAAGGCAATAGAGATGCACAGAGAGCTTCCTTCACTGTCATGTGGTGGGGTGTTGGTTGGGGTTGTAGGTGAAAGTGTAGCAAAGAAAGGTCAGGTCCCCTCCACTTACACTCAGGGTTTGCTGTGAAGTGGAGCTGTTTTAATATCAGAACTGGATGGGAAAAATGTAAAATCCTTTGGCAGGTAGAACAGTCACTATGTTTGTATTTAATCTGGTTATTTGTTTGCAGAGTTCAGCTTTAAATATTACAGTAAACAGTAGAAGCAATTTTTATATGTATTTTTTTTGTTAACCTTAACTTTGTGTACATGTGAACCCGTTGATAAACATTGACGAGTCTCTCGAGGTTGAGTCTATCACAACAGAATGTCCAAACAGCTACCTTTTATGTATTTCTGAAAATCCAGAGAGATCCAAAAACAAAAAATCTGATGGGTTACTCTTCGGTCTAGTGGTAAGAATATGTTTTTTATGTTTGTTTGATATGTTTTTTTTTGAAGGACACCAGTCCAAATAAAAAGGAGAATGTTAATTATAAATACTAACATGCAAATCAGCAGCCATAATAAATACTCCAAATACTACACTGGTTTTAATTTGAAAAATGGTAATCCAGGGTAACATTTAGAGGGGAGATAGGTCGTAGTTGTATAATGAAGATTATACATTTTATAATAAATTACATAACTAATATTCAAAAACACCCTTGAGAGAAGCATAAAGAATCTTACTCAAGAGAATTTGTTTAATTGAATAGTAACAGAAAGCAGTCTGAAATCAGGGGAATGGTCTAAAGCGCTCAATGAGGTAGATGAGAATCATCCATGGACTCACAGTTTAGGAAGAAAATGCATTTTCCTGTTGCCAGTATAGTTGCACAGATAAGAGAAATATATAAGTTACCTGATCATGTTCTCTAAATTTTAGTTTCCTGGTTGTTATGCTGACCATATTTTGGACTTCCCTTTTGGCATTCCTCATTTATTTCAGTGGCTTCTAGCTTTTTCATGAATTTATGGTGATGGCATAAATCATTCTTCATGAGTGGTATTCTTTCAAGCTTGAGTGAATTTTATTGGACAGAAGGATTAGTCAATGCACTAGCAATCACTTTTTTTCTAATTTCAGCTTGAATTATTTGACTCTGTAGACATGCAGGTTAAGACAAACTTTTCTAATAATATTACTTTAAAAAAATAAAATATGTAAAAAAACAAAACATGATTTTAATAGGCTAAAGCATAGTATGGATAAAGATATTCTTTCACTGGGAGATCATAGAAGCTGCCATTGGTGAACTCATTCTGGTGCTAATTGCCTGGATGTAAAACTCATCTGTTGGTTTCAATAGTTTCAGTCACACACTTGAAAGAGTCATACAGGTAACTGTGTGGTACGTTTGCTACAATTAGTTGAACATTTGATCTGTGTCCTCATTTTTATTCTGCGATTGAGGAGGTATGGATGGTAAAGAATCAGAACAACCAGACAAACTGTATTTTTTAGAACCAGGATAGAAATGGCAGCTCACATATTTTCTCAATTATAGGTCTGTTTTAATAACAGTACTCCATTTACCCTACTTAATTGATTTTTGGAAAATGTTGCTAACTGGTATTTATATTTTTTCTTGTGTCACAGCCTTACATTTTCTCTTTGATCTGACATTTAAAGGGCTCCAGGCTTGTGACACATCAAGCCCTGCAACTGTGCTAAAGATAAAACGTATACTTTTGGGTTACCTTAAACTCTGTACAGGCTGCCACTGCCTCATTTCAGAAAGCTCATAACAAATTGAGTGGGCATTGGTGTGCTTTCTGAATCTGTGCTTAATGGTTTCCTTTTTAGTTTACCAGTTCATTTGCCTGACATGTTACCAGTCAGATTTAACCTAGTTCACACTGTACTTATTTCAGTAGACATACATAAGTGTACCCATATACAACTATTTACATAAACAAGTAGATTTATTTTTTCAGTTGACCATTACCTAATGAGCCATGATGTTTGTCGTGTGAACAATTCTGAAAATTCAGTAGAGTCAAATAAAGTAAATCAAAGCAGGTTCTCTTAAAGTTGTTTTGTAAATATCTGATTCATCCAGAATATTTTTAAATTTTTTTTACTTTTCTTTTTTAATTTCCTACACAGGCTGTTCAGCCTTCTACAGGAGAGGTCATATATGACAGCTTTACAGACTCCAAGTCATGCTCCGAGCTGGAAACAAGAATACTTCGCTTACAGCCAGTGGAAATTCTGCTACCTTCTGAGATTTCTGATGGAACTGAAAAGCTGATCAGCAGCATTACAACTGCATGGTAGGTTCTTGATTTTATGTAGGTATTGGGCAGGAATGTTGTGTCTGCTAGGTACATTAAAGTGTGTGTCAGCTTTTTTGGTATATGTGACCTCACTTTAAAGGTTGAACCCTATTACCCTGACAGAAAGTAAAAGGAAACACAAAAATCCAAACAAGAGATAAAAAAGAGCAGGTAATATTTTCCAATAGGAACACTTGATCTAGTGACAAACAACAACCTTATACATTTCCTCCCACACCCTGCATTTCCAAGACAAGAAGTAAATGTTACCTAAAAGAAAACAAACAAGAAAAGATAACTATTGGAGTTTTAGTCTACAGCTTAAAAAAGATAAATTTATATAGCCTTTTTACTTATTTAGTCAGAAATCGGAGACATGTGCGATTATGTAGCTTTCTCTATCATAAATTGATCTAAAAAGTTGCTTGAAGACATTAAGTTATACAGACTTAAAACCAGATACAGTGGAGATGTTTTACTCCAGAGGGTACTAATGTATAGGTACACCTTTACTTTCATATTCATAAACATACTTTATTCAGCTGTTGCCATTGCCTACTAATCCAAGTTATACCAAAGACTAAACATTCCAAATTACTATATAGAGATAATTATTAAAAATAAAAAGGTCCAATTTCATATGGCTTGCATTTTGGTATGTTTTGAGGCACAACCTCTTTGTTCTTTTATGGTAAAAGAGTATCAATAATAATTGTTTATTCAGATTTGGACTTGCATCCAAATTTGGCCTTCGGGGCTTAATGTTTCTTGTAAGAAATTGTGGGTGTGACTATCTAGGTCAGAGGTAGGTTTTCTCAAATATACATTTTGGGCTATGTATCCCTGTGCTAACTATAATAATCGAATGTATTTAACAGTTTGCTAAAAGTGAACAACAAAAGTGAATAGGTGGAAGGGAAGTCTGGAGTGTAATATAATTTACTAAAAAGCTTCATCCCAATTTTATTCCTCAAATGGCCTAACATGAGCATTCCAAGATAACTAACAGGCAGCTAAATAAGCGTTTGGAATTTATCATTGCTAATATAGGGTTGGAGTTAGGTACCTAAATAGCATGTGCTTAGTTAAGCCTAGCCTGTTTGTGGTTTTCTTTACAATGAACAATGAGCTGCCTGTTCGCAGCTCCGTGTAAATTCTTAGGACACCTCCATTGTGGAATAAATGGTCTTCTGTGTACATGCATGGGAGCTGCATCTTTGTGGCCCTGTGATTCACAATGCTGTAGATCCTTTAGGTCCCAAATTCGAAACAAGGCTGTGCAACTATGTTGGTGCAAGCAAAAGGAAGTACGTTTAGTAACCATTTAACAAATTAAGTGTTCCTCATTCCCAGACTGTGAGATAGTAAGTAATTTAGGGTTCTGGCCCTTATAACCTTCAGATACGATTTATAAGGCGTTAAGGAATTTGAACATCTTTGGTATAGTGAGTTGGTGCACTCAGTGCCTTTCTAAGGATGAAGATGATGGAGATGGAAGAGCTGGAATGCCGTGTATTAGACATTTGGGTCAGGAACAGCCAGATCTCCTAGATACAAAGGTTCTAAAAGGGTCATCCAGTTAGGTTTCTACTATGGTATACATGAGAAGAAGAGAGTGAGGTATTTAAAGATAGGTTTGGGATTGACACATATTATATGATATTTTTTGGAGCAAAAATTTGGTTCAACCAACCCATTACTTCCACATAGCATTTACATTCATTTACATTGTTTGAATAAAACTCTATGAAAAAGAAATGATAAAGTAACCAGACTGCAGAATTACCTCTAAACCCTTGCAGTGTGGGTAAAATAGTTTTATGTTGGCAATTATATTTCATTTGGAAGAAAAATTGAGAGCCTGTGCTTATTGCCCTTGTGAGTGAATGTAGATTTTGAATATTTACATAATTATTAAAGCATTTTTACTTGGTGTATTGACCATGGAAACAGGACACAAGGTGTATTTTCTATTGGTTCCAGATAAATAAATCAATTAGAGTAAAAGCTAAATAGTTTGGAGGCTGTAATAGAAAAGAAAAGATATAAATGAGTGAAATACAAAACAATATTGGTGCATGTTTGAATAGGAATGGTAGAGTAATCACTACGGTTGATATAGATATATAGATATTTTACTAATATTAATCGTTAGTTTGGGCGAGTTGGCTAGCGTCAAATTGACGTGTTTTAGTGCTTTGTATGTCTGAGGATTAATCACGGTTTTGTAAAGTGCTTGATATAACGGTTTTATCTAAAGTAATGTTAATAACAAGAAAAAAAGAAAAAAAACTAGTCAATAAAAAAATTATTATTCTTGATCCATCCTTATTTATTAAATAAGAAAATATACTCAATATATCTTCATTAGTGTTGTTAATATATTATTAGGTAGATGGTTGCAAGGTTCAGATCGTATCTAGAACATATTGTATTGAATATTAGATATATATTTCAAATAAAACCATGCATAGTGTATATATTGAAGGTATGTTGGTTGTAGTATGTAATACATCCACCAGAGGGCATACCTGTTACACTTTTGGAGCTGTCAAATGCTCGTTAGTTTTTTGATATGAGAAGTCCTATGAACAGGTAATTATTGGAATTACCATTTTTGGTACATTGTTCTAAATAAAGGATTTTATATAATTTTAACAATACGAGTTTGCCACAAAAAGCCACCTATTTCTTCCCTATACTCAAATAATCTATTTGGCTTGGCAACTACTACATTAGTAATCTTGAACCTTTTCCTCTAGGATTGATTCTCTACTTTCCTTTACAAAGATTTTGGAAAGCCTAGAAACTTTTGGTCTTAAAAGATGTACTTATGCCTTTTGCAGAAAGATAGCTTTTTACGCTCCTCTGAAGTGGGTGTATACTGAATTCCCATATGTGGGCTGTAGGATAATTAACATGCTGAAATAAAAATATAGGCTGCTATCTTCCTTCAATTTTACTTGCTTGGCAGTAACAATGCGTGGCAACAGTTTCTAAAGTTGGGGATTTTGTAATAAAATGTCTTTTTATTTAATGTAATAAAATGTCTTTTTATGTAACGTTAACAGTGTTCTAAAGTTGTTTTAGAAACTACTGAAGATTTTATGTGCGTGAATGCTATTACTCAGGTTTGTTGAACCTATCTATTTTTGATCTGCTCAATAAATACAGTCATAATAAGTTAATGATTAACACTGAAAATGATACATTCACTGACTCACATGTATGCTAATATGCAGGTAGAACACCACAGGAAAGATGTTTTCACACTGAAAAGGAAAGGGATGTGCAGTAATCCAGGAATAAAAAAAAGTTGATATTGCAGATGAAGTATAGTGGTAGGTAAAGCTGCATAAAAGCCACAGGAGATGGAAAACCTCAAACAGCTTTGACAAGTAGTAAGGTCTAAACATAGACCTAGATCTAAATAGGAAAAGAATATCGGAAGCTGTGGCTTAGGAATGGTTGTTAAGAACACTTTACCCATCTTGGTGATGTCATGGTTATCCTTTTATTCCAAGATTTTGCACTTGAAGTTGGCAGTGCTTGGTTTAGGTAACAGAAAGTCTTCCTAGCGAATTAGTATTTTATAGGTAAAGTGCCTAGAAGAAAATGTCTTAACTGATAGTATATAATGTGCAGCTTCAAACAGTATTGAAACAAATCAATTGATTATTACTAAACGTTCTTAAAAAAATTAATTATTTTATTATCTTCTTGCTGTAATATTGGTGATAAGCACAATCAGGCTGCGTACACATGTTCACTTGTTGTCGTTAGAAAGGATCATTCACAATCCTTTCCATTGACAAAAGACTGAATGAGTGCTGTACATACAGCACTGTTCTGCTCTATGGTCGTTCATAGATCCGCCAGGACAGATCCATGAAATGACCTTGGACAAGCGCTGTACACATGCCAGATTCTAGTCTGATACTAGCCCAGAGGAGATTATCAGATGAGAATCATCTGACGTGTGTACGTAGCCTTGGAGTGTGTGCACCTCCTCAGCTAGGACACAAACAGCAAAAAAACTGAGGCTCACAACTTTATCCAAAAAATATATATTTTGTTTTTTATAGACTTCAAGTTTACACGTATTCATAGATCTGCAGTCTGTTACCTATGCTATGTTACCTTCTAGATTCCTTATTTTTCATATGTTAAGTAGAGTTCAGCTATCCCCTACATTTTTTGTGGTTGTTCTGAACAGGAAAGGTTTGGTGTCGCCAGTCACTTGGTGAACCTGCTTCCTGCTTTCCTCCGGTTTCCTGTGAGCTGAAGCGTATCTGTCTGGATCTAGTTATGCCAAACACTGCTGTCAGCAAGGCCTAATCTGTAATTATCCATTTTTCTCCCAGCATTGTTAAAGGCGTGTTTTTCTGTGCTTTTATTGTTGCTTAAGACAAATCAAAATCAAAGTTTCTAAAATGTGACCTAAGTTTTTGGTCCAAGTACAAGTTGTGAATAATTAGAAATTTATTACCAATGCTTTTGACAAAATATTTTTATTACCAGCAGAAAAGCATGCAGTTGTGCTAACTTTTCTGTTACTGAGTTATTTTTATAAAGATAAAAACGTTTCTGTGCAATACAGTCTACATCAGTTTTACCAATTATATGGTATGGTCTCAGGGATGTGGTTATTTATTCGATAAGGAGACATCAAAATCTGTCAGAAGGTAGTTTCTCATTTAGGTGGCCCTAGTATAAAATATTCATCTTATCTTGAAACCTACCCACCATATTCCTGGTAATATTATACCACATCATTTTTCTTTTAACCTGAGCTGCTGACGTAGAGCCTGGCCTCCACACTTTTGCTAGAGTTTGTTTTTTGGCTGTGAACATGAAGGTTATTAGCTTGAAATGATATTTGTTACAACCCTTTAGACAGAATAGTAAGAGCATCTCAAATAAATCCTTTTCCTATCTTCCATCCTAGTAAATTGTCCATCATTTGATATACTCCTATCCAAAAGCATTTCATTTAAGGGGTAGTGAACCAAAACAGAGACTGAAAGCACCAGGGTACACTCCATTTGTCTTTGACATTATTGAATGATACAACAAATCATTGCTGATGACTTAA
The DNA here is from genome assembly GCF_032062135.1 of Pyxicephalus adspersus. Taxonomy (NCBI): domain Eukaryota; kingdom Metazoa; phylum Chordata; class Amphibia; order Anura; family Pyxicephalidae; genus Pyxicephalus; species Pyxicephalus adspersus. The sequence goes on along the minus strand of NC_092863.1, from coordinate 75,807,252 downwards.
CCACTTTTGTGTGTAAGTTGCAGAATCAACTATGAAGCCTAAATATGTAAAATGTGAAAATTAGCCTGACGCTCTCCCTTCAGGTTAAAAAGGAGAGAATACAAAATACCCATATACTATATGCAAGTAGTAAGGTATTCCTTTGCCCCCTCCCCCCAAGGATGAACAATAGATTTGTTTTCCATTTTAGGGGTATATGCAGATTTTTGAACATTGGGGTTGCTCATACTGCTTCTTAAAAAAATACTGTACACAATTGTTGTAGTTTTGTTTACCTACCCTACATGGCCTTATTAATAATTTATTATTAGCAATTCCTTACTAACCCTGTTCGAATTTGTTTAGTCTAAACCAAATAAAACATAAAATTTGTTCTACACCATGCACTAGGTGCCTATCAGCCTTTCTATCTGATCAAGACTTTCTTGTGCAAGGTTTGTGCTTTAGTGAGGCTCCCACCACATGTTTTCTGCAATAATGAAAAATAAAACAGACAGAATGAATACCAAACTCGTCTGTTTACTAACACAAGTCAGTGAAAGGTATCTCACCAGGGACATGGTAACATTCTGTTGCCTTCACCCTTATTAACTGGGTGGCCATAAGCAGTGATCTGCCAGAACTGCATTATGCACACTGGTGGCTTGTAAAATCACATAAAGAATGTGCCTGGAAGACTGTGCTGAATACAAATTAGGTTAATGTAATATTTATCTCTCACAAAAACACATGAAAAGTAATGTTTTAATGTAAGCTATGTACCTGTCCTTAGTATGCTTAATGATATGAGATACACCCTGTGATCACCACATTGCAGTACGCTCGGACCTTCTCCTTCCACCCCATTGCTTGAACCTGTTCGACTGACAGCAATGAACTTCTACAAAAATATGTACAGAAATGGATTTCTAGGAGAATATAATAACTATTTGAGCCTGAGGATTGGAGAATTAAGAAATATAAATGAAGCTAAAATGAAGTAAAGTGGAATTTGTCTCAACCTGCTTATTTTTTTTCAAGTTGTTTTGTTGTATAGCCTGTCCAAAAGATGATGCCACCACTTTTTATATCTTGCAAACAGATCTGTGCTAAACATAATAATATCTTGTTTCCTAAAGGTAATATTTCTATTCTCCAAGCATGTAGACATGGTGGTACCCTCAAAACCTGTTCCACTTATTTCAGATATTTTTTTTCTAAACTACTGAGGCCTAAACAGTCTACACGGGACTGTTATTGATGTGCAAAATGACATATTTGTCAAGTCAGTATCTAATCACTTAATTCCATTTTTAACCTGGCATGCCCGATGCTCTGAAGAACTGGTGAGATAGTAGTATCACAGGGCAAAGTAGTGGATAGCATGGCATAACTGTCTCTATGTTCTTTTTGAGGTAATATAACAAAACCCACCACAAAGTGGAGGAATATATAGGTATTTGGAAACAGATTGGGGTAAAGTTGCTTGCCAACTGCTTGGCTGTTGCACTGCAGCACTGATTCTTATAGCAGATTTAACAGCAATTCTCCGCTGGGATGCTGCAGGTAGATGCAACATGTACCATCTACCCTGAGGCTGCGATTCACTAACATGAGGAAACAGCAACCTCACCGCTGGTTTCAACTTTGCCTAAAGTTTAGCAGTTTTTTCAAGTGGTTTTAAGCAGTTTTACTGTTTAAAAACTCCACGCATAAAATTGTCAACATTAGAACAAACCGTTTAGTTTTTTTATCTGGCAGTAAAAGGTGGAAGCATTGCTGTGCATTCTTGCTGACACTGCATGCAACATTCAAAACCATTTTACCACACCATCCATCTCCATAGACGTGAATTGGAAGAACTTGTCACCGCTATTCATGCTTTTGTAGTAGAAGCTAGTTCTTTCCTTACCTTGGCAAATAGGGTAAGCCACCTCTAATAATTCGTAGTACATTGAAGATTAGTGGGTAGAAGAAATAAAGAGGTTTGGGGCTCAGTGTTCAAAGCAAATAGTAAATTATTTCACCCTAATATAACAAGAATTGGGATGGAATGACATTTTTTGTTTCTTCATATATATGTACGCATGGATCGACATTGCATAAATACATAATTACTATTTGCTTTGAACACTGAGACCGGGGACAGGTGAGTATAGACTGGGTTTAGTTCTGCTTCATTTTCAAGTGTTTTACCATGATTACTGAGACTTACAGATGAGGATTGGTCTGTAATAATGTTCCCTGCTTTAAACTTTCATGGTTTCCCTGCCCAGATCTTTGCCTTTGAGCTATGTGTGTTACCAAGAAACTCTGTGGCTTCCACCAATTGGATCTGTTTGGTTTGCTAAATTGTGATACAGCAAAATTCCACACATGTATGGTAAAGGTAAAAAAAAATTTTGTCTCTAAACTTTAGTAATAAATAAAAAAAATAAATATATATATATATATATATATATATATATATATATATATATACACTGACCATATGTTTACATGCTCTCAGGCACAGCAGGAAAAACAACTGTGTGATATCTGCAAAGAAAAAAAAAGAAGCCTGCAATAAAATTCAAGTGAGGTAGCACAGTAGAATCTTTTTACACCAATAGGTCTAGCATACAGCAATACACGTTGCACTCCAATAATCTCTATGTACTGAAAGCTTTTAAAGCAGAACTTTCATTAAAAAAAACCAAACACTTATCCTACTTACTTTTGAAAAGCCCTTGATCCCTGCATTTTCAGTCCAGTAGGTCCTGCGACAACCCAACTTCCTTCTTTCCAGTGCAGACAGGACAGCAGGCGCACCCGCCTTCTTTCTGCTTTTTCCTGCTTCTGCCCACGTTACCTGATCTTGCACTGAGCTAGTTTTCCTCTAAATGTAAAAAAACAAAAAACAAGTTCTGATCTCACTGTGCATGTATAAGATCAGGCACTTTTTTACATTATAGTAAAGCTGCTTATGATGCATTCCCAATCTCAGGCATGCGCAGAATTAGCAGCTCACAGCCTCCTGGGATATGTGACGTGTGTATAACGGGGGGCTGAGGGTTTCCCCTTCAGTCTTTACTGCCGTGGCGATAAAAATGAAAGAGGAGGGTTTCCCCCCCACCCCAAACAAATGTTTAAAAAGACACATTTTTGCAATATACAAAAGGGTTAACCACCCATTTATATCACAATAAAAATGTGGTGACAAGTCTGCTTTAATTAGATGTGATGTTTCCTGAAGAATATGTGTACATTTAAAACATTGTTAGATTTTTGTTTTAAGAATGTTTTTTTTTTGTTTAATTCTATTTTAAAGTATTCCTTTTGAAAGTTTTGTCACTCAATTTAACTTTTTTTTTTGTAAATTTCATTATTCCGAGATGTAGGGTTTTACTTAGCCTTGATCCACAGTTTTACCTTATTTATGGTTAAGGCACCACAGAACCTTTTGTGACAGCCATGTAAATTGCTCTGTGTAAGGCTAGCATAACAGTGATTTATGTTAAGACTTCAAATATAGATCACATTAACTTGTTAAATGGATTCATTCCTAACAGCTAATACAGAGTACTATGTAGAGTCAAGCTGTGATTTAAAATATGTCTATAACCATGAAGTGTTCATTCACATAATGCTTCTACTTAGTCTGTCCATTCCACTGTTACTTCATTGACCTTTGTAAATTTCATTCAGTGGTGCTAAAATCTCTTACTGCATTTCATTGAACATTAAATGGAAACTGTCACCCAAATGAGAATAATGCATGTAGCGTTCTCTTTGTACCAGTGTTCATAAATATTAAAGGAAACCTATCATGAGAGAGAGCCTAAAATGCTTGTTGAATTATGGTAGCAATGCTATACTTTCTGCTTCTACTTCTTGAACTCTAGAGATATCCGATGCTGACACATTTGTGCCACTTGTGCTACATGCATCTTCAAGGTTTGTGATTTTGTAATATTGGATTTAGACACAAACAGGTTACTAGTAGGAGAGCAGCATGGGTAGGCATCCACTGTGTTACTTTAATGGCAAATGTGCATTAAAGTGTATCTACAAAAGTATTCATCCCTGTCTCTTTGCTTTACAACCTGGGATTAAATTTATATTTTGAAGTGGGTAGAGTGGGGCTGTGCACCAGTTGATTTACACAACATCCCTAGCACTTTGAAGGTTCAAATTGATTTTGATTTCTCTGTGACCTAAACGATTAATTGGACAAAAAAGTCTTGCTTATACAGATGGGTTAACACCCCCATTACTTTGCTGCAATTACAGCTGTCTCTTGGGGAATCTCTTTACTTGCTTTTCACATCTAGCCCTGTGATCTTTCCTTGACTTTAGTATAATATTTTCTTCAATGACCAGTTTCTATGTCCCTGGTGAAGATAAACGTCCCCGCAGCATAATGTTGTCACCGTTGTTCTACACTGTGGGCAGACTCCTAACTTGGTTTCCTATTTTGTTTTTTGTTTTTCTTCAAGTAGTGGCTTTTTGTCTAGCCAGTCTTCCATAAAGCATCTCTCTGTGAAGTGTACGGCCTAAAGTGATCCTATAGACAGATACGTATATCCCCACTATGGACCTTTGCAGCTCTTTATGTTGTCCTTGGTGCCTTTTTTGATATCCTATGTATTCCTTTCTTGTTTAGCGTGTGAGTTTTGGTGGGTGGCCTTCTGTTGTCAGCTTTGCAGTGGTGTCATATTCTTTCCATTTTCTTATATTTATTCCATTTCCCTTAGCTATGCTTCTCCTCATCTTTGTTTTTACCTGTTTGGCATGCTGCCTGGTCTTAATGTTTACTGGTTGAGCAAGATAGATGGTTGGATCTTATTTTGGGGTTTCTTAGCAAAAGGAAGGATTACATCTCAGTGCACTACTGGACACTTTTCAGTTTACATATATACACACTCACATATACAATGTATTCCAATTTATGTTTCAAGGACAAACATAGAAAGGAACTAAAAACATTTGCAATGCACTGTGTAGCCAAAGCCTAGGCTGTCAGGTTTTTCTGCAGTCTGAGGTCACATTGGAGGAATTTCTTCACTTTTTGTTTGTTAAAAAAAAGGTTTCATTAACACCAACAAAAAAGTATAAATGTGTTTTTTTTTTCAAGGGAATTGCTAGAATCTCCTTTTTATTGTTATCCATTTGCACACTTACTGTCTGGTAAAACGTTGCCCCCGGGAAAATAATTTTTAGGAGAAATCTGTGTAAAGTAGCCCAGTATAGCAGTACAACTTGACATGGGGTCTTTTATTTATCGAAAGCTGAAAAAAAAACATTTGAAGTATACTTTGAGGTTAAAGTAATATACACTTTAACCATAAATTGTGCTCCCCTACACCATGTTCTTTGCTGAGGATTAACCTTTTTCTTCACTTTGACATCAACCAGCCCATATTGCACAACTACTAGCTGTCAAACATGACTGTCACTGACCAATTATTCCTGATGAAAGGGAAAATAATGGAGATTTCTAACTTTTTCAGAATGCTAGTTGACTGGTTGTCTTTCTCTTGTTCTGTTTTAATGCTACCTGAGCCTCTAACATAAAACAAGCAAGCTTTGTTATTGCTTTGATTGTGTCTCAAAGCCTGGTATCTAGTATGACATAGGTTTGTTGAAACACAAAGCTGTTCCCTTCTACAAATTCTTATTTTTAAGTATAATTCTGCATTGAGAGGACCTGCAAGTTTTCCCAATGTCTGTGTGAAAACTACCAGCGCTAAATGCCTAACAACAATGTAAGATGTTTTACTTCATATTACTTAGAACAATTATTAAATTCTACAGACTGTTTGAAATTTAGCTCTATGAATCTGTATTTTTATAATATTAAATTAAGTTGAATAATTATCTAGTTATACAGTTAATTAAGTGACTGAATTCAAAAGTAGAGCTATTGTCCATAGCCGACAATTCAGTTCGGTTTTTTTTTTCCAGTTCCAGCAGAGCATGAAAGCAGATTGTAGACTTGTTGCTGAAACAAGAAAGCCTATCTTTTCTGTGCAGTTTTTTTTTTTTATTATTAAAACAGGAAATTTGTTTTATTAAACTTTTTTATTCCAAATCAGAAAATCCTGCATTGTTGTGCACCTTTGCTGTTTCCCAAATAAATAGGTGTATAGTAAAATGAATGTATTATCTCACATTTGGCCTAGGTTTCCTCCAGGTATTAGCACTTGAACACTACCACTGGCTCACATGACTGTATTATCTCATTATTTTGATTTATACCACACACCACTATTAGACATAACTCATCTGTTTTGCCCTCAGCAGAGAAAGATAGACTACAGCTACTGGTAAATGCTTTAGTGTCATGTAGAAATTGTGTTGCAGTTTAACTTTTTATTAGGCAAATTTTGATCTCTTTTTTCTCTTTTTTTTGTGTGTTAGTTTACGAGAGGATGACCGAATACGCATTGAGAGAATGGATAGCCTTCATTTTCAATACAGTCAAGCATTTCAGCTCATCAGTGAATTCTACAGTTGCGGCACAGGTACATTTTAATTTTAGCTGGCCATGTCCTGATGATAGACAGAAAAGCAAAACTGTAAAAGCTTTTCAAATCTTGTCACAAAGTTTTGAATTTGTCTTGTGGTGCTATACCTCTTCTAACTCCTGTGCAACTTCAACAGCAAGTCCTAATTGTACGGCACTACTGCTGTTGTTTTTTTGGTCAATGTACTTTATTGTTTTACGCTATACATCAGTGTCTTATATTCTGCTTGCTCAACTGGCCACCTCTTGGTGAAATAATTGACCACAACTGATCTGTGGCTTCCAAGGATTGTAGAAGGTACCACTGGGATGCAGATGGAAGTATTTTGTTGTTCTTACTTGGGATACTGAAAATCGCCCATACATAGCTAGTTTTGCTTTAGTCAGATACAATATATTATTATTGTTGTTGGTATTACTCTTTTATCCCACAGGAACATCCAGCTTTTTCTTAACCAAGGCATAAAAAAAATCTATGCTTGCATTCTGTAAATATGTGTTCAGGAGAGAACATACTACATTGGTAGAAAAAAATTGATTCCACTGTTGGCAATCTGATTAGAATTATTATTCTCTGTAGAGCATGCCCAATGCTATAATCTGATCTATCACTTTGGAATACATGGCTCTTATCAAAATATGCCTTTAATAAAATATCATTGTCAAGGAGAATTGATGCAATATCTATTTGGATTTTTTTCTGATATAAAAATAATTTAAAAGAAGCATACTAGAATCAAATGTCTGTTAACTTGACGACATCCTATGTCTCTTTTCAACCTGATTAACTATGTATATAGAATTTGTTTCTTCATCGTGTTAATCAAATTAGCAATATTACCACATGCCTTATATCAATTACAATACATAGAAAGCAGAGAGCATGTGTGGGATTTTTAAGGTAGTAATCAATCACATCAATCACATCAATAATAAACTAACTTTTACCAATTTTATTAAAACATCAAATTAAGATAGTAATATTTATTTTATGAACAATTTAAAATCAACATAAAAACATTTCCAACATTATGGTGTATAACTCCAGATAAGCAGTGGACACTACATCATGTAATAATCTCAACGTGTTTTGCGGAACTCCAGTCTGTTTCTTCGGGAGATATTTTTAGTTGCTTTCCCCTTTCCAAATATTCTATGACATACCCTAGATATTATGGTAGCCAGCTGGCAAAAGGATGGAGCGAGGAACTTGCAATGATGCACTTTCTATTGGGCAGCCATCATCTATCCTTAGACTGATTTCTCATGTATTACTTTACAAATATTCATTCTTTCACTTGTTAAAACACATAGTCAAACAACGATGGCTGCTTATCAACATTTGGTTCCCTTCCTCTTAAGCCCTTTCCCTATTGGGTACAAAGTCTCCTGGAATGCCCCTCCATTTGTTCTGGGAGGATTTGATTGATTTACTTTGTTACTATGTAAGTAAAGTAGGTTGATTTTGAAGTAGCTGCCTGTTTATTCATCTTGATTACTATCAGTGAATACTGTGACATTGAGATGACAGGCTATGCAGTGGTTCTTTTATTTTGTATGTACTCAAGTAAAAACTTTTAAATGTTTTTTGCCCCCAAAATGTCCATAAATAAAGGATCTTCATTTATACTCCAGTCTGCAAGCAGAACAATGGGGCAACAGCAGACCAGCTGGCATTAGCTTAGCAGCAGGTGAGGAGACTTTAGATTCATGTGGCAACTCTTGTTTTATCACTGTAGCAGTTGTCGACCCTGAGCCACTAAATACTTGGCAGTGCTGTCCAGTTTACAAAAGGAGTATATTTACTCTTCATATGCCATGGTGTGCAAGAGACTAATATGATCTAGATGTAGCCTACAAAGCTGCAACTTCAGCTGTGTGTGACATGAGCAATAGTTATTATTACTAATATTATTATAGTGCCAATATAAAAGTATATACCGGTAGTTATGTTCCTGTGTCAGTAAAGCTCATGTAATGTCCAACTGACTCTATATCTGTATTCATTTAGTATATAGTCCCCAGTTACAATGTTGTATACATCATATATAGTCCCTAGTCAGTGGTATATACAATGTATATCTCTACACCCAGCTCTTTGTGATCACCTCTCTCCCCTCTTGCAAAAATTAATATTTTCTCTTGTTTTAAATAAATGTTTTAAAAATAACACATCACAGAAGTATTTATTCAGTCATTTTATTGGAATTGCCATTCATTACTGTTTGAGTAGTAGCAGCCAAATTTTGTGTCTTTGGTTTATACTCAAGTCAAAGCAGGTTTCCTGCAACCAATATTTGAATCAGTTCATATTTGAGTATAAGCTGTACGTTTTATTTTACGAATTGTGTTTTATACACCCCATTCTGCTGTCTCTTCTTACTGTTTAAGAATTGTGTTTTTTATGTCTATTTTCTTACCTTTCCACAATTTACAGTTTAACAGTAATATAACTTTTATCGTGAATGTAGCTGAAAAAATGTGAACACATTTGTTTTTAAATACAGTAGATTATTACGATAGAAAGAAATGGGTGCTCAGCATTTGGAGACTGTCAATGTGGGATAATATGGTCACAGAAAGATGCAGCAAGTCAAGCATTAGTAACTAGTAGTGAAAGATCTTTGCATTGGGCTAAGCTTTTTTGGCCAGTTTCCTCCTTTCCTCCCGTGTAATTGTTTATTTTTGTCTGTCATTTGCTTCCCCTGTTTAATATACAGTGCTGCATAATATGTTGGTGCCAGAAAAATACTGTTTAATAATAATAATTAGCCTTTGCAGTGCCATATATGCTGGAAGATCTCTAGATCATCTAAGAAAATAATGATCTTTTTGCTGTATGTGCAATAAACCGTGCCTTTGTGTAATGCATACATCTAAAACCCCAGCCATAACTTCAGTTTTGCACTTTGCAAAGGTTGCTGTCAACTAATATAGCTTACTTTGATTTCACTTCACACAGTCAGAATCTCACGTGTGCAGTTAGAAGCTGTGGTAAGTCAGATAAAGCCGACCCTATGTACTGTCTGGACAACATCCAGTATCATTCAGCATTTTCCTTCCCAGCCTGATTGTCCTTAGCTCGTCCTTTTATTTATTGAATTTCTGCTCCCTGTAAACATGAAGGCTTAGCATCACATCACTAACTTCCTGATTTTAGGGAACTTTGTACAGCACCTGTCCACCAGCTATGATCTGTTTGCAATGCAAAGAGCAAAGAAACCCAGTGATGTCACTGATCTAAAATATAGGGGCATGATGGAAAGGGAAAAGCAGCCACATGTACAGGTTCTCTTGGTCAGCTTGTCATTAATATTAGTATATTAGAAAAATATATTGAAACTTTTCATATGCCAAACTCTTTCTTGATTTTGGAAGGTACAAAAAAATTATGTAGTAAAACCTAACTCGGGACAAAATATTTTTGGTCAGTTTAAAATAGTAGGACAGAGTGTGGTAACATACAGCAGTAGCATCCTGACACGGAATCTAACCCTTCCACACATTGTAGTAGTAAAATAAAGTTGGATTCTGAACATTGATTTAGAAGCTAACACCTTTTTTTTTTTTAAGGTGCTAATTGTATGTGTTTGCTTTAATAATTGTAGTAACATTTTCATATGTTAAAAGCAGTATTTGTCAAGCAGAGATGTATTTATTCTTTATTTGGTAACCCCATATTTATAGTTTTACTTCAGAACTTCTAACTTTGTATGTACTTTTAGGTAATAATATCTTACAGTGAAAGCATATTATTTCCTGAACAGACATTATGTACTAGAATGTTGATGAGCAATTCTTGAATTACATTTAGGGTGAGTGTTTCATAAAGTTAAACTGATGCCTGATTTATATTGATCTATATAACAGTCCCAGTATTCCGCATTGCTAATATCCTTTGCACGTGGTTTTCCAGGGTAATTGTTTCTGTTTTGCCGAGATAGTCTGTTTAATCATTGTGGTAGCAGCACTTCATTCCCTTTCCCTAAAATAAATTGTATGAAGATTCAACTAAATAGAGATGAAAGCAAGCAGCTTCTTCTATGCTCTGGTATTGGAAAATACAATGAGCCTGATTTAATAATGTACCCCAAAACTGGAGAAGATAGACTATCATGGGAGAAGTTGGATAATCCAGCAAACTTGGAATGGATTCGTTATGCTATTATAGTTGGAAATATTTTCAATCCTGGACCAGATCCATTCCAGGTTTGCAGGATTGCCTAAGTTCACCCATGATAGCCTGTCTTCCCCAGTCTAGGAGAGCTTTACCACCTAGCCGTTAAGCCCGACCTTCGTACGGGCAAAAAAAAATGGCTAGGATGGTTAAGCCCGTATTTTTGTCACAGCCTTACCTCCATGGTCCCGCTGTGCACATCCAGCGTAGTTTTCCTATTCCAGCGTCGTTTTCCTATTCCAGCGTCGTCCTCCGTCCATCGTCGTCCGTCGATCTCCCTCTCCAGCGTCGGGTGCCAGCGGGACCGGTAAGATGCCGGCCGGTAGCTTGTGTTCCGCCGCCCGGCATCTTACCTGGTCCCGCTGATCGTCCCACGTCCTTCTCGTTCCAGCGCCGGATGATCTCTGAAGGGAGAAGCTGTCCGGCGGAGAAAAAAAAACGGACGGCTCCTCCCTGCGTGCGTGATGACGTCGGCGCGTGTGCGGGAAATTCAAATAGAAACTCATTCATTCATTTTGTATTGGATTCAATACAAACTCCTGTATTCAATCCAATCAAACTTTTTTTTATATTCATGATATCTACTAGACCCTTGTTCGGACATATTTCTGAAACTTACAGGTCTAAAATGTAAAAAAAAAAATTTCATGAAAAACAGTGTAACGCTTTTGGTACAGAAATCTAGACATCAGTGTAACGCCCAGGAGGTTTAAGAGCATTGTGTGTTATGTAAAGATTGCACAACAGTAAATACAGCAATGACCCCCTTCACATTGCCTGATTTTCCATTTTGCATTAAATTTTCTTCTAGTGCCTGTGCTCCAATGCACAGTTATAACTACTTTCTCTGTTGAAATGAATAGATCTGAGTTGATAGCAATCATGCTTCAAGGATCAGCTTTGTAGAGTCACCATCAACATCTTTATGGCTGCTAAAGCACTTGGCTCTTGGCTTACCATAATTGTAGTCTCATGAAAAAAAACAATTGGGATACTCAAAATTTGAAGTAAGAATCATTCCATGTAATGATTCCCAGCAGGGTATTGAATGCCTGTGTGCCTTGTATGAATTTTATTAGTATTTTTGGGTGCTTTTCTTCTTGTTTTGCTAAATGTATCTGTTAATTGAGACAGGGTAAAAATGTGGTTTGGGTAACTTAACAGAATGCATTTAAAGTTCTCCAAGGCTGGGGAGGATACACTTTTTTCAGTGAAGCTGTCATTTGCTATTTATTAGCAAATGTTTTCAGTCCTGGGCCAGATTCATTCCAGGTTTGCTGGATCACCCAGCCTCACTGATGAAAGTGTCACCTCTCCAGCGTGGAAAGCTTTCATAAATCAGGCCCACACTCTCTATCATTGGCTGTCAATAGGGACATAATAACTCATTAGGATTATTAGACAAATGGCTAATATTGAAGAAATCACAAGCATTTAAATCTGAATCTAAAAGAACCCCAAGCCGCTATCTTCAACTAATATTACTTGAGATGATTGTAAGTACTTGTAGACAACAAGCGGCTTAATTTTAAATAGATATTTTGTGTACACTAAGATGGCTAGAATATTTCTTGATCATATGAGCCTTGTAAAATTTTAATAATCTAAGAAATTTTTCCACTAGAAGACCAGAAACAGGCACACAGGTACACACAATGGGAACAAAAGCAGGGAGATATTCAACACTATGCCAAAACACCAATAGGACATACAGCCCCTGATTCATCAATAAAATCCGCGATCGCTGGAAGCGCGAAAGTACGCGCAGCCATCGATCGCGGATTACCGCGGTCCGGACTCGAGTGTGCGCGTACACTCGCCTCACTGCCAGCCGGATTCCAGACTTCACAATAGGGAGCGCGAATCTGCCAATTAAGGCGATTAGATTGTTGCTGAATAGCGCGATCGTGTACGATTTCGGATCGCGAATACGAATGCGCAACTGATAATCCGATTCTGCTTGATGAATCGGGCCGAGTGTTCAGCAGGTCCATTTGACCCTGAACAATTTGTTCTGTATTTTTCTTCCCCCAAAGGCAGAAAGAGCATTTAGAGTCTCTCCTAACCTAATTGCCAGCTTCCCGACTTATGGCTGTCCCTTTTTTATGCTAATTTTCCCATTCTTCCCTTAGCTTTTTTTTGCACTTCTCCTGGCATTTTTGCAACACTTCCCCAGCTTTTCTGCGTATTGCATCCATATATTTCCACATCTCCAACCCACGTCATATCTACTTTGCACAGCACAACTGGTCACATCACCCCCTTTATCTTGCCATTTACCCTAACACGCACCTCCCAAAATACTTGTTTTTTTTACGTTTTGATTATCCTTAGGCTAGTGTATTCTTCTATTTGATATTAGAACAATGTAAAAGATGCTCCATTACTTATGTTGACACCATGTTGAATTTGATGAATTAAACCTAGTTCTGCATTGTTGTTTTTGAATAAAATGATATTACTTGGAATCCATAACATACCATCATCCTGGTGTGCAACCTCAGAATATAAATTTTAAAAATATTTTTCTATAGTCCCTGATTGGCACAAATTAGCATTACAAGTGGAAAGGAGGTAGACTTTGTAGCAAGCGGATACATGAAGTAATCCCATATTCTTTTAGTTGTGTGTTGATAGAATGATACCTGAATGTAATCGGCTTCTTTCAAAAGTTTAGTAAGAGAATAATATATTATCTATATCTATGTTATTTTTGATTGCTAATAAAAGCAATTCCACATTTCATGTATGTATTTCCAGTGTTGAATTTATGACCATTAATGGCAATATCAGTATGACTTAGTGAAGTATTTTTATTCAAAATTGTAATATATTGCAGGACACTGATCTTAAGATGTGGAGGCTACGTTCATTTTCACAATTTTTTCACAAATCTAGTGCAGAAAATAACTACACGTTATCTTTCTATACTGCCAGTCCTATCAATCCTTTTTATTTGTTAATATTTTTATTTATTTTTTTTGCTCCTGTCAAAAAAACCAAAGAACAATGTTATTTTTCTTACAAGTACAACTAATTGTTGGCCTGTTTGCATTGTAAGTTCCTTTTTTTCTGTGTGATCTGCTGTAACAGCATGTGCACCTTCAATGATAAACGTGCAAAGTGTGTGCATTTAATTCTTAGTCAGCTACCCCAGAATGGCCAGTCCCAGGTTTGTGTGCTTTACCCCTCAGCACATATGTGACAATGCCCTAATGCCCAGTCCTCATCCCAAATGTTTAATCTCCTTCCCCAGTCCTTCCACTTCCTGACTACATACAAACCCTCTAAGAATATGATTCTCATTTGGTGGTTAAAAAGATGGATTTTACTTGTATAAAATGTATTGAAATAGCTAGAAGCCTACGTGACATGGTGACAACATAGGAGTACAATTTGGGCACAGGAATAGAGTTATGTCACCTCTATACTGGAAGTGCCTGCAGAAGACCCATTAGATATTTTAAAAAATATGCAGATTTCAAAAGAGAAAAAATTAGTTTTACATTTTTTTTTAAAGCATATATTACATAGTAGTGGTTTGGTTTGCATATCATTTAAATTAATAAATTATATTTATTTCATATGTTTTGTGATTCATTTGAAGTGTCAGCTGTAGTGATAAGTGCTGTTTAAACATTTTGCCTTTAAAAATAAAATATTAGAAAAAAAAAAGAAAATAATATTAGTGTTGGTATGTTTGTAAAAGTGAGTTCTGTTCATGAATTTGTTTGTGCTGGGTTTCTTATGCTTTTAACTTTACTAAAAGTCTAAATAGTTCATGAGATTTCCTATTGATCTTGCTGCAGCTTTTGATTGCTATGAGTGAGCTTTTTTCACATGGCATTTTCGGAGCTGTCCAAACAGAATGAAAAGCTTTTTATCACTTTGTTTTTTGGCAACAACTGACAACTATTGTTCTGAAGAGGTGAATGTCCGGCCACTGTTTTTATTTTCGATACAAAAACATACAATATAATATTTGAGAAATTTGGAATGTTTCACATCGTGTTCATTGGTCATAACCTCAAAGGTAAAGTTACATAGGTAAAGTTTACAAAATAAAAATATTTATTGGGTACATTTTTCTTAGACCTTCACAGTTTTCTCTTAGTCTTTCAAAAAAAAATCCTACGTATACATGTTGATCATGTCAGTGAATTCCACTACATGAAGCTCCCAGGGAAGAAGTAACAATTCTGCTTGTGTTATAGTTTAGATGGTGTATCAGCCAATTACCCAGGTCTGAAGCTTCTCAATCAACAGCTGCCCACACCTAGCCTTGCTATAGCTTTTTGATCTTTTGGATCCGTTATATATGAGCCTTTAAAAAAGACGTACTTCAAAATAATTTTTTTTGCCTTCTTTTCTGTACCTTAAAGGCCCAGATGGGCAGTGATGTTACAGTGTAGTTACTCTTATTTCATTTGAGATGCTACATTTAGCGTCCATTCTGCAGCCACCCGTAGGGAAATGAATGGGGGCTGCTGCTATCTACTGTAAAATGTAGTGCAGCTGTCTAGGTGGCTTGGCTGAGTGACTAGCAGGGTGCCAACCATCCAGAGCTGCCCAGAAACCACTGTTTTCACGGCCTACTAATGCCCAACCCTCAATAGGATTCATTAGATATAGCAATGTTGTAAAGCCAGCCAAACTGAGCCACCCAGTAAGCATTCTGTTGTATTCTTTTTCTTTTTTTCCTTTAAACAACCAGGGTTCCTGGGCAGGGCTGTGGAGTCGGTAGATAAATCCTTTGACTCCGACTCCTCAGTTTCTGGTACCCCCGACTCTGACTATCTGACTCCTCTCATTTTATCTTCACACTTTTGCATTCAAACTCAAAAATGTAGACCCCCTAATTATTCATAAATCAATAAATTTGTTATAAAATTAAATATAACACAATATTTTTACCATAAGTTTTTCAAGAAACAATAATAAAAATATATGAAAATAAATTGATGATTTGTCAAATAATATGTTTTCACTTTATATAATTTTAAAATTAAATATCTTTATTTCAGGGATTTATACTAAGTTTTTAGATAACAATATTATTCATCTTTTTATCTTCAAAGGTATTAGCTTTATATTTGGTATTGCACTTACCGTTATGGCCAGAGAATTAGGTAATGCAGAACGTCAAAGAGTGGTAGACAGTTATCTGAATGGAAGTGATGCCTCCCAGATAGCAATGGTTTTGGGTTGTAATCGTACAACTTTAACCGAAATTAAGACCTTTGAATCTTTCGGTAGAGTGGAAAAATTACCAAGAGAAGGTCTGAGCAATTCAAAGTTGGATGAAGCACATAAGGAGGAGTTACGCAAGTTAATGTCCTAAGATTGCGTAATAAGTCTCAGGGGAATGAAGGATCAATTATTTCCTACATTTGGAATTATTGTATGTATTTCAACAATTGATAGATGCATTGATAAACTCAAATGCTCATTAAAAAGAACTTCTTTAACTCCTCCAAGGCGCAATGATTCCCACTCTCTTCAAGAAAACCTTAGCTACGCTAACAGAATCCCTGATCTGATTGCTAAGGAAGATGGAAAAAAACATCTACTTTCTTAATGAAGTAGGTTTTACCATCTCAATGAGAACTAAAAGGGGAAAATCTCTTAATGGGCAAAGGGCAGTGCATGTTGTGGCTGGAGTGCGTTTCAGAAATTATTCAATTTGTTGTGTGAGGAATAAAAATGGGACCCTCCACTTCAAGTCACAAGCACGAGCATTTAATCAAGCATTCCTCAATTTTATTGATGAGGTTTTGAATGTTTTTAGTTAAGGGTGTTCAGCATGCCATCCTAATTATGGATAATGTCGCCTTTCATAAAACTAACCAGGTAAAGGGCTTGGTTGAAAGTAAGGGACACCAACTCTTATTTTTAACACCATACTCTCCATTTCCTAATCCTGTTGAGAACATGTTCTCTAAATGAAAAGAAGTAGTAAGAAGAAATAGGCTAATTAATTCAGGTCCTTTATTAGAAAGCATCAATAGTGTATTTTTAACAATAAGCCAGCAGGATTGCTCAAATTATTATACAAAAATGTTTAGCTTTTTGCCTAAATACCTAAGAGGAGAAAGCATTAATGATTAATAAATCATTTAATAAAATAATACATATTTTTATTTAATGTTTCTTGAGAAAAACTTTTATGTAAAAATATTGTGTTATATTTAATTGTGGTTAAAATTTTTTTGGTGAAGTTTGAATGCAAAAGTGTGAAGATAAAATGAGAAACCCTGTAATATGCTAATGTATTTTCCATGTTGATTGAAGGAAGGCAACATACACGCCATTTAACCACAGAACCACTGGCTAGGAAACTGATGCCCTACTGTATTGACCAGTTCAAACAAAGAAATTAAAACAATAAGGTTTTATTTATTTTTTATAAAGAGGATAAAAAGTAGTAGCATAGCATGCAAAAAAAATCAGAAACAGGAACTTTACCAGTTTAAAAATATGAACCACATTCTTTGGTAGTTTTAAAACAAAAACAAAGCTTAACTACATGAACAAAAACAAAAGCTGTAAAACCTAAAACAGTTTATATATTAAACTTGGAATATAGTTGTAGAGGAAAATAGCTGTTAAATGCAATCCAAAACTAACTCAGTGTAGTGTTGTTCTAAAAAACGGAATTGCTTCTGCCAAATCCACTTACATAGAAGCTCAGTGTTCTCCCCAGAAATTTTTTTCAGCCGGGTTGTAGGAAGCTGTAGCCGGGTGGTAAAAAAGGGTGTGTGGCAAAACACGGCAAATTTAGAGCTCCCAGTTGTTTATTCCATGGGTATCCAGTAACCTCTTATTGTTTCAGTGTTCTACCTTCTTCCAATTATTTGTTACAACTTTGTAATGCCTGCCCCGTTAGTATATCCAATTTTTCTATTCTATGTACACAGGCCATAAGTGCTGGGCACCTAGGATTGGTAACGGGCCATAAGTGCTAGGCCCCTAGGATTGGTAACAGGTTGTAAGTGCTGGGCACCTAGGATTGGTAACGGGCCATAAGTGCTAGGCCCCTAGGATTGATAACAGGTGGTAAATTCTAGGCACCTAGGATTGATAACAGGCAGTAAGTGCTAGGCCCCTAGGATTGGTAACAGGCTGTAAGTACTGGGCGTCTAGGATTGGTAACAGGCCGTAAGTGCTGGGTCCCTAGGATTGATAACAGGTCATAAATACCAGGCACCTAGGATTGGTAACAGGCAGTAAGTGCTGGGCACCTAGGATTGGTAACAGGCAGTAAGTGCTGGGCATCTAGGATTGGTAACAGGCGTTAAGTCCTGGGCACCTAGGATTGGTAACAGGCGTTAAGTGCTGGGCATCTAGGATTGGTAACAGGCGGTAAGTGCTGGGCTTTTTCAGAGCTAGAAGTTTTTTAAGCAGCAGTGGTTCCTGGCATGAGGAATGGACAAATGTAACCTTACATCTGGTGTGATTTCAGCCTAACTTCAGATGTGCTCCTGTGTCTAGATTTAGTTAAAGTGAACTTTTGTGAAAACATTTTTTTTTCCACTTGATTCCTTTACAAAATTTGCCCAGCAGGCCCATGCTGGCTCTGCTTCCATCTTTTCTCTGATGCTCACTTGTACATCCAGTGCTGCCTTGCACTGCGCATGCATGAGATTGAACACTTCTTTTACATTATAATAAATCCTCTGATGGTACATGCACACAAGGAGCAGTGCAGAGCCTTTTGGGATATGTGACACAAATATCCCAGGAGGCTGCGGATTTCCCCTTCGGTCTTTACCTAAATGGAAGTGAAGACTGAAGGGGGGAGGTCCTCTCCACAAAAGTGTTAAAACAAAAAACGCAAATTTTTCCATTACATAACAGAGAAAGTCACTCTTTAATATAATGTTAAAAATGTGGCGATGCTTTAATAGCATCATGCATGTGATATCAGATGGGAACAAGACAGCCAGTGACCCCCTCTCATCACTGCCCATATTCTATATAAAAATACTGTCTGTGAAGTTTATCCGCAGTGTGTAATGTCATCGGCAGCGCAATGTGAGTGTAAAAGCTGCATGTCATATTCTGCAGCCTAACAACTCGCGGTGTTCAAACCTTCAGATCTCCTAAACCGTTGGTTGTATTAACTTGAAATTTTTAAGGTACACGTGGAGGCATAGGAAACTGAAACTGTAGGTGCAAGTGGGGGACACTTGTGGCTAAACCTTTTTAAAATGTAATTACTATGGCATTATGAGAATATAAATCTCTACCTAGCAGAATGTGCTGCCTTGTACCTATATTTTTGGTTTATTACACCTCCCCATTCCCCAACTAAAGTTCAGAATGATAGATAAGTGGACAGGAATGTGTAACAGGGCAGGGAGGAGTGTTTTATGTTCTAATGATGCTGTAGTAATGAGATTGTAAGGGGAGAATGTGCCCGCCACTTGAACCTATATTTTCAGTTGTGTACCCCCACTCTCAGAGAAATTGGTGTACAAAGAAGAGAAGCAGACAGTAGTTTCATAGGTATAGGTTTGTGACAGTAAGGTATATATTTAGGGGCCCCACCCCAATGCTCCTTGCTATGTTAGTGGCCCCCGGGGGCCCCAATTTGCACTTTCAATTTAGGACTCCTAGTTGCACTTTTCTCTGAAACAGCAAAACCCAAAGTTCAATTTTCATAACGTTTTACATTTGTGACCCCCATATCTTGAAATTCTTTAACACTGGGGGGCTGAAATTGTAATAACTAGTATCTATGAGGGTCCCCTGTACACCCTGTAAATTACAGGTCATTGAGACATACAGTTTAGGAGATATGGAGGTTTGTACACAGAGCTGTGAGGATGCAGAATGACATGCAGACTTTATACACAGCTCTTAGCAGTGGATACATTTCACAGGCAGATTTTTTTTTAAATAGAAATCCGAGCTTGTGCTATGAGATGGGGGTGGGGCTGCCTGTGTCTCCTTCATATGAAGGCTGAACTGTGTGCTCACCTCTCATCCCAGCAGCAATCCTCTGAACAGATGACACAGAGCAGCCTCACTGAGATCCGTGCATCCGAATATGAGAGCTGCCGAGAGCTGGGCGGGGTATTCAAATCAGCCGGGCGGAGCAACTGGCTAAAAACCTCTGGGGAGAAGCTCCTAAATCTGACTTGATTTAGAGCTGAAAATAGTTTTTCACCACTGACTTGGGTGAGTGGAATTGTTGTTACTGTTCTAGCCACATCACTAATAATATCTGAATAAACAAGGATCTCTTCTTCTTCAGTCAGTTTCGATGAGCCATGATACTTTTTTTACTTCTTTTAATTCATTAAAACTCTTGCTGGATTCTCCTTATTTGGACATTTTTGGTTCTTCATCTTTCATGCATGTGCAAGTCGCTTTACTGTTGAAAGTTCCATTTTGTCCAAGTAGGAATCAAAGTCTAATTCTTCATTTGAAGAGGATGATCCTGAGTTACCAGTGCTTAAAGCTTCATCCAGTGGTGGTGTTTCAGGTAGTAATCCCTTCATGCAAATTGCTACATCATAGAGGGCCTTTTTTGCAGTATCAGTCTGGTCATCGCTTAACAAAATTCGGCTCAATGGATCAACAAAAGTAGCAGCTAACAAGATATTATTATCCAGTAAGAGATTCTCTCTTTTCTTCATTGAAGATACAATGCCAGCTATTAACCCTCCACTTTTGTTCAGCAATATATCAAGCTCTTCCATTTCAAAAATCTTCTAGAACCTCCACTTCTTCTGAAGATAGTCACTGGTGTGATGTGCCTGGGTGTCCTTTACTCCCAAGTTTCACGGTATTTTTTTAATATTTTCATCAACAAATCTAACATTATTAGCAAAATAATTGACTCTGACATGTGCATGCATGTCCCTTCAGACCTTTTCGTAGTTCGTCATTTTTACATTTGGCCTCTTAAATCTTCTTAGTTGTGTTTGGTCTTCAGTAGATTTCTGAACATTTTTTATCCCAGAAGTAGATGGAATATTTTTATTAATGTCTTTCTCATTCACAACTTTTAACACTTTAAGATGAAAACGCTGCAAGTGTCTTTTCAAATTTGATGCTTTGGTAGGTACATTTTTGTTAGACCCACTGAAACTGCTAATTTTTGCATGGCATTGTTTTTCACCATCATCTCCAAGAATACATTGGCACACGTAATGTTTCCCATCACTTGATAATGTAAAGTGCTTATAAACAGCGGACTTTATCATGTTTGTTGACAGACTTTTTGCCATTGTGAATGGGGTGCCGCTTTCACTAAAATTTAAATATAAAATATGTTATGCTAACTAGCATATTAATTGATTTAAATACAAACATACACATAGTCCTACACTATTGCAAACATATATACAACAGGGCATTATACTCACAAATAAGCTATAGCCCTGCACTAAACTTAGACATAATTTGTCCTATACAGAAAAACATGCACAAACATGTATACTATACACACACAACACAGAGCCCTACATTTTACTCAGAAACATATACACAGTATGCACTATACACAAACATTCATACATTCCTGCACCATACACACAAACATAAACATAGTCCTGCAGTTTTATCCAGAAACATGCACACAGCCTTCCAGCATAGTACACACAAGCAGCCATGCAGTTTTAAAATATACATGAACACCTACAGTTGATTTCAAAAAGCTGTTCCTCCAGGTTTTTGTAAGCTCTTTTAGCAGACAGAAGAAGTTGAGCAGACGCTGCTACCTTTATCTTTGTTTGCTGATCTTCTGCTGGAGACAGGGCAGTGGGAGGCTCCAGGGCCAAGGGGGGCCACTTAACTAAATTCCTAGTATTAGGTGGTGTGCAAAATGATGTCAAAGTTCAGCCCTGGATTGGAGCATATATGGAGAGTGCAGACAGGACACCTGAACACACATCAGACTATAGCACCCAAATACACCTTTTTCATTAGACTTGTTAAACACATTATATCTGAAACAAAATGAAAGCCCTTTGTAATGTACATAATCCAGATTACAATAGTGTGAATGTCGGGTTGTATAATAGCTCAGCTGAACTTCACACTGGTGGAAACTATGAACTGGGCTTTATTCTTACGTCAGAGAAGTAATTAATTATGACTATTGTTTGTGAAATAGAACATTTGAACTTGCTGTATTTTTTTATTATAGTTTAAATTTATCAGGAGTTGGAGTCCGCACATTTTTATCGACTTCGACTCCAGGTACCCAAAATTGTCTCCGACTCCTCGACTCTAACTCCAACTCCACACCCCCGCTCCTGGGGTTGGTTGGTAGCAATTTGTGCCTCTCAAGTCAGGTAAACTGACACCAATGATCTTTTTGGCTATCTGTAAGGCTGACATTCTTCCCACTGGCCAGCAATATAGGGGGGATTTTTTTTTCCACTGATCACCACATTATCATACTGTGAACTTTGCATGTAGAATTTATAGATTGGGTTCCATAAGACTTGAAAGCTATTTAAAGGGTTCACTCGTCGTAGCAAGATTGAGAAAGTCTAACTCAGGTTGAGAAATATATGAAGATGTAAGCATAAGCATTAATAAAACACTCAAGTTTTGAAAAAAATGTTTAGCCTCTATCCATTTAATTTTAAATATGCACTGCCTTACTTGTTTTGATATGTTTTGTCTTCTTAGCAGATCCTGCTATTAACAGTGGGGTGCAGGACATTTTTGTATAAACTTGAGGCTCAAAAGAACTGACACTTTAACCAGTAACCATTTAGGAAAATGTGTGAATGCTGTCATGGAAAAGCAGGCAAAATGTACCCTTTCATAATGGATAGCAGTGTCATTTGAACCAAAACAGGTGTGAGAAATTTGTACTTATAGATATAATTGTACAGAAAATTAAATCAGTATAAACTGTGGAATTATTTTGAAAAGGAAATTTTTCTAATAGAGTACCTTTTTATTCGGAGCTGCAGGTTCAGAAAGGATAGCCCAGATTCTGAGACTGGACAGAGCTGTGATTTGTTCTTTAGCTGCACTAATTGCATATCTCAAGGAATTTCATTTGGAAAAGATACTTTATAATCCAAAGTAAGTATAGTTTTCTTTTTTTAAAATGGTAAAATTAAATGATTGCAGCACATTGGTACGAAATCACTCCAGTGTTGATACTGTCATTATTTTGCCATTCTCCATCAGGTTGGGTGCTTTTCTTAACTGATTGCTAACACCGGTGACTGTTATGCCCAGTGCATTTGTACTTCTCAGTTACGAACACTGTTCTGAAAATGCCCGTACATGCCTCAAATTGAAATGAGAAGTCAAACGTAGAACTCTGCAGCCTTAGTTGTTCAGGTTACTGGTTCTGGTGCTCTCTGCAATATACCCAGCCTGGTTGTAGTTTTTTTTAACTTTTTAAAGCTTTAAAGAACCAGTGTTTGAAATATATTACAGGGGGGGGGGGGGGTACTAAATAAAGCTTCTCACCTACAGGCATGGTTCATGGTAGGAGAAAGCAGTATCCACACTGGTTTTATTGTGCATCTGGTGTGTTTTGTGGTATTTTGTATTTCAGCATGGTATTATAACATATGAAAAATAAATAATAAAACAATCTTGCATATTAGACAAAAATTTCTGTGGAAAAAGACGAATAAGGGAAAAGGGGCATTACGCTGTATTTACAGTAAGGCAACAATGCAGACATTTTTTGATGGTAGTTTATGAATTTTGATTAGACACATAAAGTATACACTTGTACAATGAGTCTAAAACGACATCGTAAGGTTATCTGTGTTTTTCTAGAGATAGTCATACCTATTCACTTTTTTTCTATTAAAGCCAGTTTGTTCCAATGTCCAATTCATCAGAGTGCATGAATATCAATGGGACAACGCTGAGAAATCTGGAAATCCTAAACAATCAAGTAAGTATTTGATCACTTCTCTTCATTTGCTTCCTTTTATCTGTTGCATAGCAACCAAAGTGGGAATTGCGCTTATTGTGTTCTTTGTAGAGCAATTGCAGCAATCTGATAGGGATATTTGCTTATTTCCTTAAAATTTAACCTCTACCACAGTATTATTTAGTAAATCATTTCCTGCTTTTTTAGTTAGTTGGTGAATTTAAATAAAAACAAAAATTGTTATTATAGAAGTAGTTCACTATAAAGTCATTCCACCAAGATGTTTAAAAACATACATAAAACAAATGTATATGGAATAACACCAGTCTTTTTCTGCTGGTTGTGAATATCAAGAGTGCTTCAGAAAGACTTAATGTCTGGATTGAAGTATCCTTATTTTTCTAATAAACTTTCTAAACTTTCCAAATTACAGCTTGAATCAAGAGGATGTAGATTTGATATAAATGTACTTTTTTGCTAGGCAACTGATACATCCATGTCAGTATTGAGTTCAAGGCTACCTATGACAGCTCTTGGTTATGTTCATTAATAAAACCCTGTATGTGTGAGGTTTTGGTATTCTTCTCTGCCTTTAATCTGCATCCTTCTTGCAGTCTCTTAGTTAGCTGGTGTGATGAATGTAAGGTGTGAATGTCACTCTTTATTTCTAAAAAAAAATGAAAATGTTACTAACTGAATCCTTACTGGTAGCAACCAATCTAAAATGGGGTCTGTTGATGTTTGAGTTTTACTTCCATAATGCTTGGTACAGTTTAGATTGATAATCCGCAATTGTTTTATGGTCTTTATAAATAAAATAATTACTTAATTATTTTTAGCATCAAAAATATTTTGTTCCTGAAATTAAAGTTGACATCTCAGCTCAAATGTTTAAACTACTGTAAACCGTGCTAAAAACTTGGTAACGTATAGTTTCCAATGGTTTCAACTGACCAGAGTATGGCCATGAATGTTTCCTTTATATTTATTTAAATTTATATTTATTTTATAAGCCAACATTAACCTGCCGCATAGAGTTTAACCATTTTTATCATAGTTATTATTCTATATTAGGACATGTGGCCATTTAGGACAGGTTGTTGAGTACATTACTATGATAGGCAGTCACCTGCAGAAACTGTAAAAATTAGTCCAAAATGCCATTGTGTTAGCCTTTTTATTGCTTCTGTGAGGTTGAAGTTGTGTAAATGTGCATGTCAGTATCTACCCTGGATTTTGGAGGATTAAACTTTAGATGCCATAAAGGGGTACATACTGGAATCCAATCGTGTAACAACTATGATCAATATTAAAAATTCTATTTTATAGTTATTTAAGCTTACAGCCCCCTGGCAGGTGACGCAGGATTACCTGGGGCACAAAGTCTAATTGTCTCCCGGTCTTCACCAGAGCACCCAGCAAGGGATGACTGACCGGTGACCCTAGTGGGCACCAGACTACTTTGCTGTGGAGAGAACACAGCCCCCAAGCTCTTCTCACCAGGGACGCAAGCGGAACAGAGGTCCCCGGTGTAGGAATAGCCAAGATCAGGTACTGAATAAGATGACAACCAGAGGCAAGGTCTAGGCAGACTGAGGTCAAGGCAGGCGGCAGGCAAACATAGTTCAGGTTCAAGCACAGGTCAGGGCAAGCGGTAGACAATCATAGTAAAGGTTTATACACAGCACAGGGCAGGCAAGCGTTGTTCAAGTTTAAATACAGGTCAGGGCAGGCGGGAGACAATAAAAGTCAGGCACTGGTCAGGAATCCAAAAAGACACCATATGGCGCAGCATAACTGAACTAGACTCGGGGTAGCAAGACTGAGGATCCAGCAATCAGAGAGGTATAAATAAAACTTGAAGCCAATAGCAGGGCAAGGTTAGAACCAGGAACTACTCTGATCATTTGCTGCTGCACATACTCTGAAATCCGCTTCAGCCTTGCACAGCCTCAGAGTGGGTGCGGGGAATAGAAAAAAAAGCCACATTTTTGCACAGCTAAAGAGAGGCTGATAATGCTGCAAGCTGCTTGACATCAGATGATCTGCGAGTACAATGGTGACAAAAGCATTGCATATAGTCCTTCCTCTTCACAAGTGCAGTACATTGATTATGCTTTATTGTACCTTTTTATATCTGCAAGTATACTGCTCTGTCAATAAACCATCAGTGAAAGTAGGTGGCTTATCACTTCTTGATTTTCAGATACTTCCTACAGGAAAAAAACCTGTATGAGTTGTAAATAGGGATAAGTGAGAATGCCTCTGATATTCTCGCAAAAATTTCGTCGAACTTCCGATGGGTCCGCGAAATGTTGTCAAACCGATTTCGTGAACCCATCTGAAAATCAAGGAAATCATACCAGGATGATTCCCACGGCTGCATTCATAAATCCTCCTGTCAGTTTGAGCACCGCGGCTGTGCTCATCAATGAATGCAGCCATGGGAATCATCATAGGATGATTCCCACAGCTGCATCCATATATGATGGCGCACGCGGTAGCACAGCCGCGGTACTCCTGTGTTCTTGGATAGAGAATCTCTGCGGTACTCTGTGTTCTTGGATAGAGAGGGCTCCAAGAGCAATCGGGATCCCCTGATTGCTCTTGCAGGTCCCAAAAAATTTGATCTCGAAGGCCGAATTTACATAGGCCGTTCTCGCTTATGTGTTCGGTAAGTGAGAACGGCCTGATTCGCAGCAAGATAGAATTTTAAAATCTCGCTCACTCATCCCTAGTTGTGAATATATGACATTGTAAAAATTGAAATGTTATGCTACAATATCTTTACTTGGATGTTTTCTTCTATTTATCAGACTGACCAGAAGACAAAGGGTAGCTTGATATGGGTGTTGGACCATACCAAAACTGCATTTGGCAGACGGAAGCTCAGGCAGTGGGTGGTTCAACCACTTGTAAATTCAAGGTATATTTTAAAAATGAAGTAAATTTCTGTCTAGTTCAAACATTTAGATGAATGAGTGAGAGGTTTCTAATACTATTTGGGAGAAAGTACAGTGGAAAAAAAATCACCTCCCCTTAGCTCCTTAGCAGCACCAACATCCTCACCCAGTCTTTGCTGATCCTCTAAATTCTGCATTAATTTGTTCACCATGAACATTATTTATGCTGTATCTCCCATGCCGGCATCAAAAGGTGTTTTTCATTGATTGGCTCAGTGACCCATAAATTCTGTCACCTTGGATGCATCATTTTCCTCTTTGTTCAGGATGCAGATAAGTAGATAAGAGGTGAAAATAGGTCAGTTCATGTCTGATGACGTCTTCCTTCCGAGGATTATTGAATAGACACCAGACTTGCAGATTAATACAACTCAAGAGAACCATATGTGATCATGATTATAGAGGGATTAACGTTTACAGTGAGGACTGTACTTATTATTGTAGTGTTTATTATTTTAATATCAATTGCACAAAACTTTTCATATGTATTGTTCTTCATCATTTTCAGTCCGTTCCAAAAAGTTGAATTGATGGTAAACAAATGATCTGTTTTATATTCTTTTTTGCAAAAGTGATGTTCAAGCCCAAAGGTAAACTCTAGGAAGTTATGTTAGACACAGTTTGATTTGCCTAATACATCATTAAAATGAATTTTTAATTACATATTTAAGTACCTATAGTTGACCTGGACTTGGCCTCCTACATTCTACATATAGCAGAGTTAGATAAAATAGCACCACAAAGAGACAGTCAATTCATCCGCTGAGAAGAAGCATGCTGGTAGAAGAAAACAGTGACAGGAGATACAGGGCTAATATGTTTCTCCATTGTCAGGTAACAGACCTGGGGTGGGCCCAGGTTGACCTGGGTTTTAGAGGAAGTAAATTGATTGATGATGAGCGGTGGTCATCAGACTGACATTTAGTGGCAGACAAAAATACTTAATCCTGGTATTGAAGCTGGATATGGCATCAAAATGCATTATTGTGTATATGCTTATTTTGTTTTTGGCTGGAGTTCTGTTTTAAAGAATGCCCTTACACAGTGAGCCATCAAAACTGTCATATTCCTTCTATTCTGCTAATGCTAGTTCCTTGTATGTCATGTTTACCCTCTTGTTTCAGTACTTTATGTTCCACACCAAGCACAAAAACAGAGATGTCTGAGTTTCTAGACATTCACTTGTTTAAGGTCAGGGATTCTTAATGAACTCACTTGGTCAATGTACTGACCAGACATCTAGCAGAATCAGAAGGATTGACAATTAGAAGTCTCCAAATGTGTCTCAGGAAAGGTTTGTCTTAACTTTTCATTAAAAGGAATCCTCGTTATAGTGGTAAAAAGATATACTTGGAAGTGCTGGACAATGAAACTTCAGAGTAAAAATGTTCAGGTTGCATTAATTGTAAGAAGTTAAATACAGAAAGCTGTGTTCAGTCTCCTAGATCAGACTGTAGAAAAAAGGGAGGCCATGTGGGAAAACAGAGAAATGGCCGGTGCAAAGTAGAAAATGATCGGTCAACAAATTGTTAAGCAAAGGAAAGTACAGTGATGTACTGATGTTAAAGGGAAGGTGAAATCACTTTATTGTTTTTGATTTGACTTTAAGAAATAAGATTTCTGCTGAAGCACTTATAACAAAAGCTGTTAATGAGACACAGTCAACTTGGTGTCATCCTGTTGATCTCCACTTCTCCAAAATGAGCCAATTGGCCTTGAAAAATGATTTACACAGGTTTGTAGTCTTAAGACTACAACCAAAGCACAGTAGCTTAGAGGTTTATCTCTATGCAGATGCTGCAGTGGCTTTAAAATCTATATAGAAGTCAAGTTCCATACCTCCTCCACAGTACTGTTTTTGTTTAGAAATGGACCATCTAGTTGCACGCTAAGTGCAATAGTCAGCAACACACTCCATTCCACCTATCCTTGAAATTTAATATATAAGTAGCCAAAGAAAAAACTCCTCTGTTCACTTCTTTTTTTCAATAAATACCTAAATCTCTAGGGGTTGACATTTTAGATCCCAAAAAGTAAATCTAACCATATATTTTTAGTCTTATGGTGTTATCCTTCTCTATGTCTGAACTTTGTGCTACACAGGTGCACCAAGAGTGATGCCAGGATTGGGTTGGTAAATAATCTCAAGTAATAGTTTGTAAAACAAAAGAAAAAAGGTAAAAGGAGAAGTCAGTTGATTTCGGTAGAGAGAGGATAATGCAAATGCTGCACTAATATTTTAAAAAAGCCGTATTGATTACTTACTTTCTGTCCACCATTGTGCTTTTCCAAGACATAAACACCCTGATATTGGCTCACAAAGCAACTGATGCTGGTATCACTTGTAAAACTTGGGATTTTTAATGTTAGGTTTCTGAATTATTACAAACATATACGAGAGGATAGACATGCCCTGTCCACTGTTGTCAGAAGCTGTGTACAGATTACATTTCATGAGACTTTGGGTGCTGTAGATGACCAAAAAAAGCAGTGTGTTGTAACTCTGTATGTTGTTTGCTTTAGTTTACAAATTAATGTGAGGACATTAAGGGGATTATAATAAATAAATAATAATAGTAAATACAGAGCCGTTATCTTTTGTCTCATCATCATTTTAGCATTAGTGTCAATAATGAGTTTCCTACTATGTGTTGAATATTAATATTGGGAATTATGTCAGCCTGGTTAAAGTTTGTTGACCTAAATTTCTAACGATTTTTTTTTCTTTCTGTTTTTTTTTTTTTTTTGCAGTGAAATCAACATGAGGCTTGATGCTGTGTCAGAAATTCTATTATCAGACAGCAGTGTTTTTACCCAGGTCCATGGTTATTTCCATAAGTTGCCAGATCTGGATAGAGGAATGAGTAGTATTTATCACAAAAAGGTATGTGTTGTTGTAGATCACTTATCCTACAGTAGAGGTCTTGTAGTGGAAATTGGAATGGTGGTAAAGTGATTTATCGTGTTATTTTAATGGAGAGAACATGGGCAGTTCTTTGGGGACTTGAAAAAGAAATGTGTTTAGTTGTAGTTTTGTTTAATCAGTTTAGACATTCTTGAGATTTTTTAATACTGAAATACGAATTATAGTTTAGGGTTTTTCAGGCCTTAAAGCTAAGGTTTAACAATCTAATATTTCATCTTTCACAATTCCTCTTCTTTCTCAACAACATACCATTCATATTGTTAAAGAACAACTCCAGCCACCAAAAAAAGTACTAAAATAAAAATAAAAAAATACCTCCACTGGGTATAGTGTACAGTTTGCTGTGAATAAACTATGTATGTTTCTTTATATGTACAGTGATTGGGACATCAGTGGATGTCTCTTTTAATTTTTGTATTTTTAGAAAACATTTTTTGTTTTTTTTTTGTTTTATGTAAAACCTTTTATTACTGCCTCATTCAGACCACCCTAGGTAACACAATAATTTATTTAATGAAAGGGGTGGGCTGTCAGGCTTGGATAGAATGGATGGATAGATAATGCATCCATGAGGCAGACAGTAAGACAGGGCCTGCTGCAGCTTCTAATGCACATTGTGAGAACTAGTGTGCAGTGAATCAGTGAAAGCAATTTCAGTGGAAGGAAGGAGCCTTTGCAATTGTGCCAAGACAAAGGGAAAGATTTTAAGGCTGAACTCCAGCTATGAGCTCTTCTGGGTCCCCTTATGGTATATATATCCTGGTATGTTATATCTATCCTGAAACAATTGTACTCCTAATAATGTGTGGCTTTTCTTAAAGTTTGTGCACAATTGACCATTATTTTTGTCTGACCCTAATTATCTAAAATAACATTTAAGGAATCCTATTGGCTTATCCTAACTTGTAAAGTGACCACAGATTGAACACGTCCAATCCAGCACCATCTATCTTTGGCTATGTCAACAGAACTCCAGAAATACTGACCGCAGGGTTTGCTGGTTGATTATTGCCATCCTCCATCACACACATCTTCCTGGTGGCTGCCAAATCCATTGATCTCACTGGCCAATAGAAAGGGAATAGGAAGACGTTATGGACACAGAACCATCCTACAAATGTTTCCATATGTATGTGTATTATAATAATGTAATAATATCCATGGATATAGCTATATAGAATATATATAGAAAACACAAGAAACCAAGTCTATGTCTAAAACATACCAGACCCTTTTCACTTTAAGACCACAGTTCAGTTAAAGTGTTTATCGCAGAATAAATCTCAGACACAGTTGTAGCTAAGAGAGTTGAAGTGTGAAGCTCTTAATGGAAGTGAAGTGAACAGTGCATGGTTGCTGCACAGCGACTCCACTGACAGTGAAGAATTCAGCACAGTCAGAATGAATCCATACTCCATCAGTTTCCTCACACCTAAAGAAACCAGATATGAATCTTTTTTCCTGTCCTTATATCCACTATGAGTTATACTACTTCATGTTTCTTATTGAAAGTCTGTAGGCAGAAAAAGATAGTACCTCAAAATGGGAACACATGTTTGCCTGAATTTAATAATGGCTGATATATTCTGGGCATAAAAACATTACTAGCAGACTTCTTATATCAGTTAATGATAATTAATGCTTAGGGGTGTCAACATTTCTATCAGTGTGTATGTATGCATTTCTGACCCTTGGGATTTACGAATTTAATAAGATAATGCAAAGTGTAACTCTATGCAACCAATTAAAAATATTTTTCTCTGATTGGTCTACAGTAAATGTGGTTACTATAGGTTGTGGCACAATATTTTGATGCAGATATATTAGAGTTCAGTTTTGAGGTCTTTGCAGAAGTCCTAATGCAAGTGGATTTTTTTATGAACTCCAGAAGCTTATATAAAGAACAAAACTGTTTAATACAACAAAAATGTACAATAAAATATACCCATAACTGAGACAATGCTGTCCATACAGAAAATTTGGCAGCAAAATATTCATAAAGGCCAAAAAAGGAGAACGGGAAATTGTCCTTAATATGTATCCAACGTAAGATTATCTGGATGTCTGAAAATGGTTTCCATTCATAATAAAGGGGAGAATAAAGAAAATAGGAAGACGATAATCAATTATAAGCAAAATTAAGTTGAAGATTGGGGAACGGGGGTACAGGAAGAAAACAGAAAGGACGAGGGATAAGTAAGGTTTGGGGATAAGGGGCCTCTCCCTTTACAGGCCACAACAACCCAGAACTCCACTGTGGGTTTTCAGTATTAAATATTGTAAAGAAGTAGTCACTGGACTGACGAAACTGAAGCCGATGGAACCACGTGCTTGTGGTGGTGGATTTCTGTGTGCCCTGCCCCACAGTGATTATCAAATCCGCAATAGCCATGAAGCCATGAACATCTCAGATACATGAAGCAAAGACATTCAAGATCAGGGAGTTTATTAATAATAGCAACCACATTCAACCAGATGGATGGCAATGCAGGATAGTACTGTGCCCTTGTTAATGCAGTAATTATATGATACAATTACAGTACTAAAATATAATTCATTAAAAAAATTGTATTTTGATTTGTCAGCTTACAAAAAAACATAAGCAGGAAATTTAATAAAATTTTGCAAATGAAACAATATATCTCCTTTAAAATACATTTTTTTCTCTAGGCAAATCAATCACAGTGTTAACAATGCATACATCCAGTCACAAAAAGTCAGGCTTTGACGTTTTTTTACCTTAATTGCATAATAAAAATATGAAAAAAAAAGTCATAACATAGCAAAGAAATCGATTGGCGTGTGACCTATGAACAATAAATATCAAAGTTGCTTGTAAAATGTTCAAAAAAAGGAGGTGATATACAAGGTTACCTTTTATGGTAATACTTTTTTTACTAGACCAAAAATCAAATAGTAAGTATTTTTCATTTTAACAATCACTGCAATAACAAATTAAATCAGAGAAATCAAGAATTAAAGGGGCTAATAACAAATACAAGGGGTAGGGGGATAACAAACTAGAAGCAAATCAGCTTGGGGTGTCACTCCCATTTGTCCATTGGTAAGTTCCATAATGTTCCGTTTGAAAGAGTGTCCAACAAGATCATGAAGCAGTCCTAAGTAGGACTAAATGAAACCCCGGGGATACTCGCCTGTTTCAGCTACCTCTTGGGTATTGTTTTTGGGGCATCTTGATTGGCCAGGCCGGCATGATGCAGGAGTTTATTTATTCTGGAGGAAGCCTGGCTGTGCCAGGTATCCTGACAACCAATACATTTTGACTGATCAGTGGGGGTCAAGCAGGTAAGAATACTTAATACAGAACCGACATCACATTCAGCTTTCTGTAATAAAGCCCTGCCTAATACCAAAATTTGTTGTGGAAAGATTTTTTTTTTTTACTTTAAATGGTTATTTTTAAAGTTTTTTTGTTAATAATTACAAATAAATTATATATTTTTTATTGTAAAAAATGATTACATATAAATGTATTACATTATTTAAATTTGCATAAAGATATCTGCACACATTTGATTTACACTTAGAATTAATGTATCTGCTGCTGCTCCTGTTTTGTGTTTGCCTTTATTATATGCTTGGTTTTTCAGATAATGCTTACATCATTTGTAATTTCTGGTAGTACTGCAATGCAGTGGAACATTTTTTGTGCAATAATTCCCCTACGGAATATTTTAGAATCATACTAAATGTAATTGCAAATAATGACAATTTAATTGTTTGCATAGCATATTAAATTTTTATAAGCACAATTTGACAGCACTAAAACAGTCCTATCCAAGCAATTAAATAAAAGGTTTGATATGATGATGGAAGGCACAAATAATTGTCTCATTCTTATAGTTTTTTTGCAATATTCCTTATAGTTAAATGTAGCGTTTCCTAATTAGGGTTCCTCCAGAGGTTGTTTGGTGTTCCTTGAGCTATGATCAGTTTTTGACTCTCAGGTCAGCTGACTTATTCCCACAGGCCAGTACATAAAGGTACTGTTAGCGGTGGGTATAGTAATTAAAGAAGGGGTTCCCTGATGAACTGAAAGATTTATTCGAAGGATTCCCCCAGGTTAAAACGTTGAGAAAAGCTGGTTGATACGCAAGTACAATATATGTTAAAAATATATTTTGTTGTTAGTGTTGATATTTGGCAACCTTTAAAACCCATGCAAAATTTCCCTGTTGGGGAAAGAAAACCCTTTGGTATTTGTGAGTATTAGGGTGTGGTGCAATGTTAACAATTCTCTCAGAGTATCCATTTAAAACAACAGAATTATTGTTAGAATTGAGCTGCCACATGCATTTCCACAATGCACTTCTTCACAACAATGTGTTTTAACCCTTAAAAGCAAGTTTGCTGCCAGTACCTTGTACATAGTAACACATTACCATGTCAGAAAAAAAAATAAAGCTACCGTATTTTGCGGACCATAAGACGCACCGGACCATAAGACGCACCAGTTTTTAGAGAAGAGAAAAGAAGAAAAAAAAAGATTCTGAAACAAATAGTGTCCTAAAATATTTTATGTGCAATAAAAACCAACATCACAGTCATAAACACATGTAATNAACCCTGTAAAGTAAACAGCAGCATTTAGAACCATTATTAACAAATAAAGTCAGCAAAAGACAAAATTACTGCCATTGATTGTCCCCTTCTGATCACTATATGCAATGATTGTCCCTATCTGATCACTCTATGCAATGACTGTCCCCTTCTGATCACTTTATGCCATTGACTGTCCCCTTCTGATCACTATATGCAATGATTGTCCCTATCTGATCACTCTATGCAATGACTGTCCCCTTCTGATCACTCTATGCCATTGATTGTCCCCTTCTGATCACTTACCAGTAATTAAGTGTAGGGATCTCCGTTAAGGCAGGGATCTCTGTTAGGCAGGGATCAGCAGCTTGCTTCCTGGTGCAGAATGCCGGCTTGTTACTTTCAGTTTCACTCTGCACTGCAGCCAGGAGCAGACACGTGCTGCACAGCCAGCATCAAGGAGACACGCACAGGAGAGAAACACGGTAAGAAACTTTTTTTTTTAACAGCATATGTGTAGGCTATATTTGGACCATAAGACGCAGGGACTTTTTTCCCCCACTTCTGGGGAAAAAAAAGTGCGTCTTATGGACCAAAAAATACGGTATATCATTGTGTGTGTGTTTTGTTATTTATGTGCACTGGCAGCCTATTCAAAATAAATAAGCTTTTTTTAATGCAATGCATGTTAAAGTACTCATTAACTGATGGGGATAGAGCAAGTCAACGGGTCATAAGGGATATAGGGAACAAGGAAGAATGCAAAGCTGAAAATACTGACATTAAATCGGTCCCTGGTGTGTACCATTACAGCTGTATTTAGTTGAAAGCATTCTGTATTGCTTAAAAGCCTATAATAGAGTGTAAAAATCTACATTTTGCTGCTCTGTTTTGCTGCTGAATGGTTTGTTAAAACAAGGAGTGATACGAATGGTTTTCAGATCTCAATAAACACAAAAGAAATTGTCCTCTTTTTAGTAGTCTATCTAGTCATTTTGTACCTGTGTGGTATTCAGGTAATACTGTATGCATTTTTCTTGCAGTGTTGTTTATAGACTTTCTTTCTGTTATTTTATCTTATATCTCAGTTTACATTTATGATGTTATGATGCTTTTTTTATGCAGTATTTGATTTGCTCCTGCAAAATATTGATTGCAAGATGGGCAAGAGGGGGGTCTCACGCATAGTTTAAAAATGATGGTTTACATATGTTTTATAGACGTTGGTCTAGTGGAAGTGCAGAATTTTAAATTTTTCGGTAAAGAGCCGCTAAAATCTATAAATACACTATATGGCCAAAAGTCTGTGGGCACCCAACTATTATATTTCTATGAGGGTGTTGGATAACCTATTCCAAAGCCATGGGCAATAATGTGGAGTTGGTCTCCTCTTTGCAGCTGTAATGGTCCCTACTCTTTATTTTTTAAATGTATCCACAAGGTTTTGAAGGTTATCTTTGGAAAGTTTTGCAGTCATCACTGCTTGCAGTGTTCCAGTTCATCTCAAAAGGTGTTTAGAAGGATTAAGGCATTAACTTTGTGCAGGTCATTCAAGTTCCTTCTAGCCAAACTCATTGAACTATGTCTCTCACATGAATCTGGCTTTGTGCACAGTAAAAGTTTGAGGCAGAAAAGGAACTTGTATACTGTAAGTGTGATGCTCTGGTGTCCACAGATGTTTGGTCACATACACCCATACATTTGGCCAGTGTACAACCAATTAGAGTACAACAGGAAAAGAGAGCAGCCAGACCCCCTTGAACTTGGCATCAGAAAAGCTAAGATAGGGCATGAAAAATATTTTTTTTGTTTGCTTTATTGTAGTCTGTGTAAAGATATATTTATTTTTTTCCAACGTGAAATGAACAGTTCATGTAAGGAAATGCAAACATGTTGCAACTGATGAAATATTCTACAGTTAGATCCAAAAATATTTGGACAGAGACAACATTTTTCTAATTTTGTTTCTGTACATTACCACAATTAATTTTAAATGAAACAACTCAGATGCAGTTCAACTGCAGACTTTTAATTCAGCTTTAATTCAGTGGGTTGAACAAAAAGGTTGCATAAAAATGTGAGGAACTAAAGACTTTTTTTACACAATCACTTCATTTCAGGGGCTCAAATATATTTGGTCAATACAATTGATTTAAAGGCTATTTCATGGGCGGGTGTGGGCAATTCCTTTGTTTTGTCATTATCAATTAGGCAGATAAAAGTCCTGGAGTTGATTTGAGGAGGGGGCGGGGTGCGCTTGTATGTGGAAGATTTTGCTGTGAACGGATAACATGCGTTCAAAGAAGCTTTTCATGCAGGTGAAACAAGCCATCCTTAAGCTGCAAAAACAGAAAAAACCCATATGAGAAATTGCTACAATATTAGGAGTGGCAAAATCTACAGTTTTGTACATCAATGAGAAAGAAACAAAGCACTGGTGAACTCAGCAACGCCAAAAGTCCTGGACGTCCAGAGAAGACAGTTGTGGGTGATCGCAGAATAATTTCCACGGTGAAGAGAAACCCCTAACAACAGCCAACCAAGTGAACAACACTCTCCAGGAAGTAGGCGTATTGATATCCAAGTCTACCATAAAGAGAAGACTCCATGAAAGTAAATACAGAGGGTGCACTGCAAGGTGCAAGCAACTCATAAACCTCAAGAATAGAAAAGCTAGATTGGACTTTGCTCAAAAACATCTAAAAAAAGCCAGCACAGTTCTGGAAAAACATTCTTTGGGCAGATGAAACCAAGATCAACCATTCTTTACCAGAATGATAATGAAGAATGAAGAAAAAAGTATGGCGAAGGCGTGGAACAGCTCATGATCCAAAGCATATCACATCATCTGTAAAACATGGCGGAGGCAGTGTGATGGCTTGGGCGTTCATGGCTGCCAGTGGCACTGGGACACTAGTGTTTATCCATGATGTGACACAGGACAGAAGCCCCCGAATGAATTCTGAGGTGTTCATAGACATACTGTCTGCTCAAATCCAGCTAAATGCAGTCAAATTGATTGAGAGGCGTTTCATAATACAGATGGACAATGACGCAAAACATACATCCAAAGCCACGTAGCCAAGTAAGCCACCTGATCTGAACCCAATTGAGCATGCATTTTACTTGTGGAAGACTAAACTTGGGACAGAAAAGCCCACAAACAGCAACTGATAGCCGCTGCAGTAAAGGCCTGGCAGAGCATTAAAAGGGAGGAAACCCAGCATCTGGTGATGTCCATGAGTTCAAGACTACAGGCTGTCATTGCCAGCAAAGGGTTTTCAACCAAGTATTAGAAATGAACATTTTATTTTCAGCGTTTTAATTTGTCCAATTACTTTTGAGCCCTTGAAATGAAGAGTTGTTTCATTTAAAATTTATTGTGGTAATGTACAGAACCAAAATTAGAAAAAAAGTTGTCTCTGTTCAATTATTTATGGACCTAACTGTATGTCAGGAGTAGTCAGAAAAACGAGTGGTGGACACTTATTCAAAGCAAATTTTAGATGCCTTTTCTGCTAAAGGGCTCAGTTTCCGAGGCCACGGTGGTACTTTACTATCACACCCCATTGCATTTATAAATATTTTTGTTGAATTAATTAATAAAAGTATTTTTTTTGGTGCTTTTTTTCCAAGTATATGACTTTTACTTGTACCCATTGTTTTATTAAAGGATCTAATGTTTGCCTGTTTAAATATATTAAAAAAAGAAAAGTAGAAGAAGAGAATAGAGAAGCATTTACTTTTTTTCATGTATATATAAAAAAATATTGATTTTACTGATTTATAAAGTTGAAAAAATTGTAAATCTTTACAGCAGAGACGTAAAAGTCTACCATTAGGCCTCGGATATTCGGCACACAGTTATTCCCCCTTCTTTTTGACAAAGCTTAAGTACAAATTTCATCCTAATTGTTACAAATGTTCACAGTCGGCTGAGACAGTCTGTCAATACTCACACTTCACAAAATGTACTATTGGATTTAACCATCTATACTACAGTAGTTCTTAAAGGAATAAAAGATGTTCTATTGGCACTAGTGCTCCTACTTAAAGTGACAATGGATGCCACTGGTTAAGGCCTTTGTCAGATCAATAAAT
This sequence comes from Pyxicephalus adspersus, assembly GCF_032062135.1. Taxonomy (NCBI): domain Eukaryota; kingdom Metazoa; phylum Chordata; class Amphibia; order Anura; family Pyxicephalidae; genus Pyxicephalus; species Pyxicephalus adspersus. Next base: position 75,769,170 of record NC_092863.1, on the reverse strand, counting down.
TTAATTGAGTTTAAAGGTGAATACATTTGACAAATGTTAGTAATGCAGCAAGTGTGGTTTGCGTTTCTTCTTTTTAAGCTAAATATTTTATGATGCAATTTTCTTTGCAGTGTTCCCCTCAGGAGTTCTTTTTAATAGTCAGCACGTTGTGTCACTTGGAAAGCCACCTTGAAGCATTGATTCCTGCCATTAAATCTCAAGTTAAGTCCACTTTGCTGAGGAAGATTTTCACCGAGATCCCACAAATCCTCAGTCCAGTGCGGAAGTTTGCAGAGGTGTTAAATGAAGAGGCCGCCAAGTAAGCATTTTGTGCTAAGCGATAAAAACAAATGTTCGCTTTTATAGAATTGTGCATCATTCTGTTTAAAATGTTATACAGTGGTACCTCGGTATAAGTCTGCTTTGGAATAAGTCCAATTTGGTAAAAGTCCTGTTTGCACACGAAAAATTTTGCTTGGTATACAACCTTTGCTTGGTATACAACCTTTTTGCTAAAACTTGTATGGGTCAAAATAAGTTCTAACACCGCATGCTACCCTTATTTACCTCTCTCGAGACAAAGCCACAACTGCTCATGATCGTCAGTACGCTAGTTGCTACCATTCAGTGTACAACCTGCGCTATAACTCTCTGTGAAATATATAACATTTCCTCCTCCTCCCTTCTCAGCACTATACTAGTAGGCACTCGACTCTTCCCAGTAAGGTAAAGGGAGGTTAATATTTCATTTATTTCATCTAATTGCTTTTGTATTTATGTATTTTATTATTAAGCAATGTTTAAATTAATTTATACAGCCCCATCAATGTATAATATGCCAATAACAATTTTTTTATGGGAACGGATTAATCATTTTCCTTTTATTTCTTATGGGATAAATTTGTTTGGTATAGGTCCAAGGATCTGGAACAGATTAAGGACTTATACCAAGGTACCACTGTATATCAAGTCCATCCAGCACTGATAAAACTGATGAATCATACCATTTATTACTCTGCTACTCAGCCTAAGCAGCAAAAACATCCTGCTTACAATTATTTTAACTGCAGTCATTATGGTTTCAGTTAAATTTTCCACGTTTATCCAGGAGTGTTCAGACAACAGTGTGACTTTAATGACAGGTGGGTGAAGTCAGTAGCTAAAATTGGGAAAATAGAAAAGATACATGAGGAATTACTGAGCAATTCCACCTAAAGCTAAAATGTCAGCCTTTGTGAGGTTTTTCAAAAACAGTGGCAATCATGTGTGCATGCTCCTTCTTATTTGTTTGCGACAACATTCCTTCCCCTTTTTACCATAGCGGAGCAAAGAAAAGCTACTTTGTGGACTTACATCTCTGTTTATAAACTAATAGTATGACCTGCCTCAGACTTAAAAAAAATGTATTAATATTCTTTAATAATTTACTTGCCACTTTTAGTGGTGTGCGTTACAAAGCTTTCACTGCTGAATTTGCTTTAGGAGACCAAAACAGGCATCCTATTGTTTTGATGAATTTTTAAATGGGAACTACAGAGGTTTCAGAAAGTATTCAGACCCCCTTCACTTTTTTTAGTTTTACTATGTTACAGCCTGATGCTACAACCGTTAACTTTTTTTTGCTCATTAATGTACACTTTCCCCCTACCTCCCCATGACGTAGAGAAAATTTTATAAAATATTATAAATTTATAAAAAAATTAAAATAAATTTTACTTAAATATTCAGACCCTTTACTTAGTACTTAGGTAAAGTGCCTTTGGCAGCAATTACAGCCTTCTACAGTCGTCTTTTTGTGTATGATGCAACAAGCTTTGCACACCTGGATTGGGGTTTTTTTTGTCATTCTTCTATGTGAATCCTTTTAAGCTTAGTCAGGTTGGATGGGGAGAGTAGGTGGACAGCCTTTTTCAGGTTTCTCCAAAGATGTTTGATAGGGTTCATGTCAGGGCTCTGGCTAAGCCATTCTAGGAGTTACCCCTAAGCCATTCCTGTGTTGTCGTTTATTGTGCTGTGTGCTTTAAGTCATTGCCATGTTAGAAGGTGAGCCTTCTGCTCAGTCTGCAGTCCTGAGCACTGTGGGACAAGTTTTTATTAACAACATATCTATACTTTGCTCCATTTAGCTTTCCCTCAACTCTGACCAGTTTCCCAGTCCCTGCTGTTGAAAGCTGCCCCACTGCACCATGCTCCTCTGTTGGGATGGTACTGGTCAGGTGATGAGTGGTGCTTGGTTTCCTCCAGTGATAATGTTTAGATTAGGGGCCAAACAGTTCAATGTTTTTTTTTTTTTTATCAGACCAGGGAATTTTGTTCCTAACAGTCTAAGGGTCCTTCAGGTGCTTTTTTGCAAACTCCACTGAGCTTCGGTGTAATCACGTCAATTGGTGGAGGACTGTTTTGATTGTCCTTCTGGATCTTAGTCCCAACTTCACACATGTTTTCTCCAGGTTTGCCAGGGTGACCATCTGGTTCTTGGTCACTTCTCTTACTAACACCCTTCTCACTCCCTGGGAACCTTCAATGCAACAGATTTTTTTTTTGTAGACTTCCCGACATCTGTGCTTTGCAACAATCCTGTCTCTGAGCTCTGCAACAATCCTGTCTCTGAGCTCTGCAGGTATTTCCTTGACCTCAAGGCTTGGTTTTCGCTCTGATATGCATTGTCAGCCTTTCCAAATCTTGTCCAATCAATGAAATTTACCATTGGTGGACTCCAATTAAGGTGTGGAAACATTTCAGCAATGATCCATAGAACTGGTAGGTACCTGTGCAAATTTCAAAGCCTGTTGCATAAGGTCTGAATACATAAATAAATTAAGTATTTCATTGTTTTCTTTAAAATAAATTTACAAAAATGTCTAAATTTGTGTTTTCACCTTGCCATTATGGGTTACTATCAGTAACTAAACAATTGTAGCATCAGACTGCAACATAAAAAAATAGTGAAGTGAGGGGGGTCTGAATAGTTTTTAAAGTCTCTGTATATTTGTTGTTCAGTGGTGGGCTTCTGCCATAATTATGGCACAGGCTTACCTTGCATTTCTCTTTTCCTAATAAGCACCACTTCCTGATGTTTTGAGTTTAGGTCTGCTTTAAATGTAAACACGTTGTGAGTGGTGTCCCCTGCATGGCAGTTTGTATTATTCACTCTCCATTTAAAGTCTTGCCTTTTTCCTGTAAACTTTCCTATCCTGTTCATGGTCAAGAGCACCTGCCTTAACACATTCTATGGGTTTTAGATTTAGACAGGCATGTCCAAAGTCTGGCCTTGTGGGCAATTGGGGCCCGTGTTCAGATTTCCACCGGCCTGCAGCCTCTGTCAAAAAAACAATAATACGTGGCCTGCCAGCACTGTTGACCACAGTATAAAATACACGCGTACAAAAAAGCTATTTTATATTTTACCAGAAGATGGAAGTAGACCTGTGGCCTAACTATCGCCGCATGACCCTTGTGTGATCTTTTTTAGCTCATTTTAAAAATGGCTACTGTAACTAAAAAAAGGAAAGTAGAGAGTGAGGGCCACCGCTTCCAGGACAAGTGGAAATTGGAGTGTTTTTTCACTGAAATACTGTGTATGCCAGATTTGCCAAGAGACTGTGGCTGTTTTCAAGGGATTCAATATCAAGAGGCACAACCAGACGAAACATGCTAACTACAAGCTAATTGGGAACGAACGTGGTGAAAAATTGAAGCAACTGGAGGCAGTGCTTTTTCACAAGACCCCGTGAGTCAAATGAAAATGCCACAAAGGTGAGCTAAGAGGTGGCAATGCTGAATGCCAAGCACTGCAAACCTTTTACTTGAGGGTGAATTTATTAAAGACTTCGTGATGAAAATGGTGGAGAAAACTTGTCCTGAGGAGAAGCAAGAGTTTGCCAATGTTTGCCTGGCTCGTAACACTGTGGTACAGAGAATTGAAGACATTTCATCTGATATTAAGACACAGAGGCAAAAGGAGGGGAGTTTGACATTTTTTCGTTAGCCTGTGACGAAAGCACAGATGCATCTGACACCGCTCAGTTACTGATTTTTTTCAGTGGAGTAGTGGACAATGACGTGAACGTGAGTGAAGAGCTACTTGACCTCCAGAGCCTTAGGGACCAAACAAGAGGAACAGATTTAAAAATTATTTGTTAACTGTTTGTTTGTTCCGCCGTAGATGACATGAAACTACTATGGAATAAAGTCACTGGGATTATTACGGATGGCGCACCTGCCATAGCTGGTGAGCAAAGTGGATTATCAACCCTAGTCTGTAACAAAATCAGCGAAGAAGGAGGCAAAGCTATAAAACTTCACTGTATTATTCACTAAGTACTCTGTGCCAAACAATTGAAATATGATCATGTTTTAAAACCGGTGATAAAGGCTATTAATTATATTCGCTCTAAAGCCCTGTGCCATGGCTCAGTCGGGGGTCTGCACTGCAACTGATGCCAGAACTATCTGATCCTGTTTGGCTTGCTGATTTTGGATTTTTAGTTGACATAACATGACATCTGAACACGCTGAACATGAGCCTTCAGGGGTAAAATGCAGTGGGAAGCCAATTGTATTTACACATCAAAGCCTTTGGGATCAAGCTGCTACTTTTCCCAAAGGCACCTGTCACAAACGCAGCCCAATACCATGCATTTCCTATTGCTGCAAGAAACAATGAATAATTTTCCACAGAACAATATCAGTGCGCAAATAAGGAGGTATTCAGAGTTTTAACAGCCCTTTTAGGATTTTGCAGCTATTGAGAGATCACGCTTTTTTCCTATGCTTTCTCCTTGGACCCTGATGATGCTCCAGATCAACTGCAGCCTGAGCTCATTGAGCTGCAGTGTGACACTGAGTGTCGCAGTCGGCACCAACAGATCCCTCTTGTCAACTTTTACCGCCAGCTGGATAAAGGCAGGTTCCAAGAGGTTCGAAGATTTGCTAAGAAAATGCTGAGCTTGTTTGGCTTGACATACTTGTGCGAGAAGACATTCTCGGTTATGAACAAGAACCGCGTGAGGACGAGACTAAGTGATTCACCTGCGTGACATCTTGACATCGAAACCACTGTTTTTGAGACAGACCTGGCCTATTTACTGCATTTGAGATCTCAGTATCACCCTTCACATTAGTGCAGGCAAGTTATTTGTTTAGTCTTCTGAGGTGAATAAATTCTAAAATCTCAGTGAATTGATTTTTTTTTATTTGTGATGATCAAAACCACAGTTTTAAATATGCACATGGATTGAAAAGACAATAATTATGAAGGATCACCTTTTAGAAATTACAGCCTGCGCTTTAAAGGCTACAGCAGAATCACTTGCTGAAGAACATACCCAATCCACTGATTGGATAGTAATGAACAACAGTACACCAATGATGTAACCAACTACCTTCTAGTGCTAGTTAAGCATTTAGAGTTCTACTTAACTTTTACAGCTGTTTTAATTAGATTAATTTAAAAATATATTTGATTGCTTAATGAATATTTAACTGCATTAATTAGTGCTCCTATTTCACTCTTTGGATTTGCTTTTTTTTTTACATATGCTTTTGTCCTATTATGTATTTCATATATTGTTTTACGTGTTCAGTTTGAATTTTTTTCCGTTTTCGGATATTGGTTATTTTTGTATTCTGTACAATGCCCTTTGAATGTGTGCCTGTTCTAAGTAGGTTTTTTAAAAGTAAATTTATGAAAATATGTATATACTCAAGTATAAACAAAGATTTGTTTTGTTTTTTAACCTGAAAATGTAATTAGAAAAATAATCTTGGTTTATACTCAGCCCACTAGATGGTGTTGTGTCAGCCTGTAAAGCATCGGTCCCCAACCTGTAGTCTGCGGCTCTGGCCAGTGCACCCCTCAGCGGGGTCAGGAGAAGACCCAACTTGGGGGGTGCACCGGCCAGAGCCGTGGACCGTGTCTCCCGTATGCATTGCAGGCTCAGAGCGCTGGGCAGGTAGTGTCTCTAGAGTTTCTTTTCTTCTTCTTTGAGTGACACACAGCTCCTGGAGTCCATAAATTTAGTGGTCCGTGACGTCCAAAAGTTTGGGGACCACTGCTGTAAAGTTTTGTTGTCTGAGAGTTTATAACACTTTACCTAAGGACGTTGCACCATCTATTGGTGGCCAACAAAATGCACAAATGATCAAGTGCAAGTTGTTCTGTCATAACCAACTCAAAAAGAAGTTGGCAATTCTGTTAATTATTGTTTTGAATATTTCTAGCGACAGCATTTTGTGCCTTAGGCTTATACATGAGTATTTTTTTTTTTGTATAAGACACCCCAAAATTTTTCATTATGCAGTAACACATTCTGTCACTGATAATAATGAGGGCAAGCTATAAATCTTTGAACACCTTTTGTTTTGATTCACCTTTGATGCATTTGCATGTGTCTGCCAAGCTCAATCCAAAAAGATGCAAGCTTTCCTTTGTCATTTTCTATATTCTAGCCCTGACATTTGAGGATCATCATATACTTGTGGGTACATTTATTTACCATGCTGCATTCCTACTTTTAATGTAGCATTGGGTGTCTCATCAGCAACTTCTGAGTCCATATGCTAATATATGGGAAAGAGGAGAAGCATGCTGAGGCAGCCTGCCATATAGCATACATGTAACTTTTGCCTAGTATGGGTAAAGGGTTCTTTAACCATCTTAGATTTTTGATAATATGGAATTATGTCATGCATAAATAGTACTTATAGCTTGTAATTTTACATTTATTCAGGTTCATTGTTTCCTCTAACCAGATTGTTCTCTTTTAGGGCCGGTAACAAAACTGAAATTTTTAAAGATCTCACAGATTTTCCAGCCATTAGAAAAAGGAAAGCAGAGATCCAAGAAATAATTTCAGGAATTCAGGGTCATCTTACGGATATCCGTAAAATACTGAAAAACCCTTCTGTTTCTTATACTTCAGTGTCTGGGCAAGAGGTAGTTATATATATATCAACAAGTTATGTGTGTGTTTCTTTTCATGGTGTTTATGTACAGTTTTTTGACCTTTGTGTTATGAAAGCATCAGTCCTCCTAAACATGAAATAATGAAGCCTCATTAAGGGGAAGTGTTTTGTACAGCTCAGTCTTTACATGGCTGATGTACCAGAAGTAACACATTACATTGGCCTCTAGTGTTTAATTACCTATTTATCTTTTTACTTAATAGTTACTGTCTTTGCTAACCTTCCGAAGCATAGTTCTGTGTGTAACCATCTGGAGCAGGCTGTGACTGGCTTTGGTATTTAGAAAAACTCTTGCCTTTTTATTATAAATGTCCTTTAAAGAGACAGACAGAGCACAGTGAAATATTCAATAGCTGTCAATTGTACGTCTTCATCTGGTTTGACTATAGGACTTTAAAGACCAATATTTTGTTTTGTGTAGAGAGGGGAAAGGTTAGGATTTCTGCCTTTTTCCAGTTGTTGTGTGGGTCCTCATTGGTCCCCCATATTCATGTTCCACTAAAAGGGTGTCAATCATGGAGTCTTGGCATCCTCCTCCTCCCAAGAGCCAGCACTTTGCTTATGTTAGGGCATAAAGCTATGTATATTTACATGTCGGCCAGGACACTATCTGCATGGAGTTTTCAGGTTCTCCCCGTGTCTGCGTGGGTTTCCTCCGGGTACTCCGGTTTCCTCCCACATCCCAAAAACATGCAGTGAGGTTAATTGGCTTCCCCCCAAAATTGGCCCTAGGCTGTATAAATGTCATATGACTATGGTGGGGACATTAGATTGTGAGCCCCTTTGAGGGACAGCTAATTACATGACTATGGACTTTATACAGCGCTGCGCAATATGATGGCACTATATAAATACTGTGTGATAATAATAATAATGTACATGTACACAAACCTTAGCTATAGTTTTCTGCAACAGGAACGGAGTCCCACTACCCCATAGAAAACAGCAGCATTTGTTAGCTGTTAGTCATCCAGTGATCTAAAAAGATGGATAACTAATTGACATTTGGGGAGAGCTATGCAGACAATAGATTTCCACCTGAGACTATCCAAAATGTGTGTTTTAGGCAAGGAAAATCTAGAGTCTTAACACAACTTAATGAAGAGCGAGCGATGTGATGGTTTCAGAAACTAAATATAAGCTGATTTAACTTCAGTTTTACCTTACAATAACTTGCATGGTTCAAAAGGCAAGAAAACTACACTCCTACCTTGTAAAGAAATGTGGCTTCTTACATAGGAAATAGTCTGTAAACTGTTGTACATAGTAGGGAATTGGTCTGTACTTTGTTGGTGTACAGAACTGTAGAAGTATAATTTTCTTCATAGGAGACTAGCTTGCTGCTGTTCCTTGCAGTTTTCACTTGAGCAAAAGTGTTTATAGGACATAGCAGGAAGACTTTTTTTTACTTAATATGCTGGAATGTAGAAAGTACATGGAATACATTTAGGAGCTTTTCAAAAGTCATACTGTCTGAATTGTCTGAATTTGTCTGTCATATTTGTCTGAATTTTTTTTTTCATAATACAAGTGTACAAGTTGCAAACCTTTGTCTCCTTGCCATCAGTAAAAGTAGATTTTGAAGGGTTTTTTCTTGATTTAAGTTTGGCTTCACTGCATCTGATAATAACATTTTGATGATGCAGAAGGCACCGCGGTACCCTTTAAACGCAACAACAGAGCTCTCTTCTAAAGGACTCTAGTATTGTGCTTGCATGGTTCTATTATGAGTGCTTGCATACTACAAATAACATAAAATAGTTGTTTCTAAGCGTTAGAAGGACGTGCCCTTTAACTTACATTATTTAAGTTATTACAGATGCAAGCTTTTTGAATAACCCCTGGATCCCTTTTTTCAGGCTTGAAACGGAATCCATATCCCATTACGTAGAGAGGTACATAAAAGCTGGACTTTTTATTTTGGAAAACCCTTTACTCATCAATAGGCATTTCATCCTTCTGTACATGTTCACTGAAGAGATTAAAAACTCATAAAAATGCTCACAAAAATACACAAGGAGCATTAGGAACCCAGCTTCGAATCGCTGTATGAATACTGACTTCATTTGTATCTGTCTAGGCTTATGCATATTCCACTCTGTATCAAGCCGAATAAGACGAGGAAGACCATTCCAGAGAGTTGGGGCATCTCTAGCAAAGTCTTGGAGCCGTGTGTGTGATGAGGTTATGAGTGAGGGAGTCAGTTGTAGGTCATCGGAGGAGCCGAGAGATTTATTAAAGCTATCCAAGGCTTTAGAGGATACATTTTCATCAGTGAACCTGGGTGATCCAGCAAACCTGGAATAGATTTCTTCAGTCATTTGCTTTTTAAGAGGAAATGTTTTGAATCCTGGACCAGATCCATTCCAGGTTTGCTGGATCACCCAGGTTCACTGATGAAAATGTATCCTCTCTAGCTTTGGAGAGTTTTAAGAAATCAGACCCTGTGTGTCAGTACTAAGTATTAAGAGGCAGAAGTTTGAGCTCTTTTTAATATAACACAGTATCCAGGCTTCAGCCCCTGGGGTACAAAGCAGAATTGCATTTTGTGTTTTGTAGATATCATAGTAATTGTAAAATTGTAAAAGTAAAAAGTGTACATGTTTAGGGGGAATAAATAATAGCAGACAAAATAATTTTCAGAAGGAAATCAGCAATGAGGAGTCTGTGTATTTCATAGTACAGCTTTCCTTTAATCATAAACTGATCATGGTTATGTTTGCAAATCTGACAATAATTAGTCCCTAACAAGGTCAGGTGTTCCTGTTGAATGAATATACCTTTTTTATTCATTAAAAACAAAAAAATAATATCTTTCTTTTTTATTCTGTACTTTACAAAGTTTACTTACATTTTATTTTGCTGTTTTTTCTTTAGTTTTTAATTGAAGTCAAAAACTCCTTGGTGTCCAATGTGCCATCTAACTGGGTCACTATAAGCAGGTATGTACTTGACTTACTATTGTCATGTACTTGTTGAATCCAATAAAATACATTTTATATATTCACATGGTTTTTACATATTTAGAAACTGAGGACATTTCCTGTTCTCTAGTATCTGTTCACACCTTGGAGCTCAGATGTGTGAACGTGAGACTACAATATATTGCCATTTTTAAAGTCCAAATGCACACATGTGGTTCATAAAGTCTATCTATTTAAAAAAAAAACCTTCAGCGTAATATTTTTTTGTGTTTTTCTCTATGAGGTTACACCTGGTGTCACAATGCCTACAATGTAAAGCTTTCAGATTGGATTGCATAATCTGTATATATTCATAAAACCCCTGAACGCCACTTTAACCAAGAATAAAGTATTCCCAAACGTATCATCTATACCTAACAACAAAAATGTGCACTTAAATTAAAAATGAGAAGGTGGGCCTAAAATGCCGGCACTCACATAGAGTAAGTTGCATCATGCTAGGCATCCTTTAAATTGGAAGACAATCAGAGCTTGATTGCAGAGCGGGCGAGTCTGTGCTGGACAGCACCCAGGATGAAAGTGAGAGCTAAAGTCTCAATTTTTTTTTTTTTTGCTGCTTGGGGACTATTTAAACAACATCTTGCAAACCCCCTGAATGCTAAACCTAATTCCAGCCTAAACACATCACCTCTCTTGGACCAAACACAAATGATAACGTTTTCTGTGCCCTGATCTCATTCCTTCCTGGTTGCCTATTGTCACAACACCTGCAGAGATACACAATGCTTTAAAAAAAGGTGCACTATATGTGAGACTTTGCTTTATCATAAACTAAGACAAACATTATTCAATAACTAAGTTATAACAAGTGATCTCATGTTCATTTTATCTTATTTAAATGTGACCTAATTACCACAATCCAATGGTAGCTATTACACGGCATATTCTGATTCAAATGGGCACAATCCTTTTCACATTCCTAAGTAAGATTGGTTCAAGGTACAGCAGAGTATTTGTTCAGTTCATAAAAATGTCCTTATGTTCACAAACATGTATTATGAAATCCTGTGAAATGCATGCTCACTGCTCTTCACCATAGTAACCTGCTGCTCTATTTATAAGCAGGGATATATGAATCAACAGCCATAATGGAACATTTTTAAATATTTTAATCCATTTATTCTAGGGTTTGGTGGAAGTTTTTAAAAAACTTAAGCTAATTGTTCCTGGTGATTACATAACTCATTGCTTAGTAACCTTGATTTCTTATTTTCTCTCTCTTTGCAGTACAAAGACTGTCAGTCGCTTCCACTCTCCTTTTATTGTAGAAAATTACAGACATCTGAATCAGCTTCAGGAGCAGTTAGTCCTTGACTGCAATACTGAATGGCTACATTTTCTTGAGTGAGTTCTTCAGTCATTAAATTCTTATAGAGAATTTGCTTGTAGTGAAGAATTTTTGTACCAAAGACTAACATTATTGGTCCAGCAGCAGAATGGAATTGGTATCACTGAATGAATTGATTTACACTAATCTAAAGAATTAAATGGTCTTTAAACATAAAGTGTATACAATAGAATCTAGGTATTAGGAGCCAAGAGGTGACATCTGAATTAGCTCAATACACAACAAAGATCAATGTCTTCATGTATGTATTCTGAACCATTATAACATGAAATGTAAGTGGCAGAAAGAACAATCTGTGAAACATCATAGGGTCATGGTCATCAAGAGCCCCTTAATCCATGGAGGGGGTAGAAACTCATGAGCATCATATCTAGACCGTGGAGCAATGGAAGACAATGGCCTTCTTTGCAAATGGCTTGGTGTGTGTGTGCTTTAACTATGGAAGAGATGGCAGCTGAAAGTAGGCAGGGCAGTGGAGTGGGTGTGACCCTTTTCATAACCAGCAAATACCATGGGTCAGTGGCAGCACAGTCATTTAACTAAATGTTATAGCAAGTGGGTTTTGTTTCATTTGCACAGTAGGCTGTTTGTATTTTAGTAGAATCCCACCCCCCCCCCCCCCCCCCCCCCCCCCCCCCCCCTGGTTTCCCAGGCTGTGCACTCCTGGGTGTCCTCGACCTTCAAGATGGTGATCTTTGCTGGGCAGAAAGCACAAAGCCAAAGCACATTTATATCAAAGCACTTCTGGGTTCAAGCTGTCAAGGCTGGCCTGTACTGGCCACAGTAAAAGTTTATCAAGGGCAACCTCTTGTTGATTAGCTTTACAGAGTTCAAGGATGATGTTAGGGTTTGAATAGACCCCTGATATCTCCTAAAAAAGAACCTCTCACTAGTACTTGGCTATTACATAGGGTGCTTGCTAGCCACCTGGCCAATAGAAAAGTTAACAACTCCTTGCATTGGGTGTGTGTGCAAATGAAAACAACACCTACAGTGAGAGAAAGATGTTTTTGATCCCCTGCTGATTTTGTACATTTGCCCTCTAACAAAGAAATGACCTGTCTTTAATTGTAATGGTAGGTTTATTGTAGGTGTGAGAGACCGAATAATAACAAAAGAACCCTTAAAAACCCAGTGCTCAAAAGTCAGAGCTTGATGTGCATTGCAATGAGTGAAACAAGTATTTGATCCCCTATCAACCAGTCTGGAGACTTGCTAGGCCAGTCCAGGACCTTCATGTGCTTCTTCTTGAGCCACTTCTTTTGTTGCCTTGGTCGTGTGTTTTGGGTAATTTTCAATGCCCTGGTTGAGGGAAGGAGGTGCTCACCCAAGATTTGACGGTACATGGCCCAGTCCATTGTCCCTTTGATGCGGTGACGGTGTCCTGTCCCCCTAGCAGAAAAACACCCCCCCAAGCATAATGTGTTCATCTCCATGTTTGACAGTGGACATAGTGTTCTTGGGGTCATATAGGCAGCATTCCTCCTCCTCCGAACACGGCAAGTTGAGTTGATGCCAAAGAGCTTAATTTTGGTCTCGTCTGACCACAACACTTTCACCCAGTTCTCCTCTGCATCATTCAGCTGTTTATTGGCAAACTGCAGATGGGCCTCTACATGTGCTGTCTTGAGCAGGGGGACCTTGCGGGCTCTGCAAGATTTCAGGCCTTCTCGGCGCAGTATGTTACCATTTGTTTTCTTGGTGACTGTGGTCCCAACTGCCCTGAGAAAAAATTGTCACACTCTTTAGTAGAGCTGTTTTGATGGCACAAAGGGGACTTTCACAATATTGCACGTAGTTTTATGTTGCTATTCCTTGTGTGTTAGTGTGTTGTGACTGCAAATAAACCGATTTTTTCACCAAACTTGAAGGTACTATTGCTAATCTGCTAATAGGAATTGCTTAATAGAAATGCCAAAAATCCTTCAATGGACACAATTAGGTATATATTTAAAAATTAGGTAGTTTAGGTACTGTAATTTTGTACTTGTGTTGGCTTTCTGTACTTTTTTGCACATTTAAATTTTGAGAGTCAGGAGTTTGTTGGGCAGCGGTTTCAGTCAGCTGAAATTCGTGGCTGCTTTTCAGCCTAACTCAGTAAACACACTTCAAGCCATAGACTTGAGAAAGATCAGCCCATATGTGTGATAATGATCATTGATTGAACACCTAGCAGGCTGATGACTGAAAACCTCTGCGCTGCTGTAATAAATATAGTCATGTCACACACCAAGAAATGGTGCATGATGTGACAGGTGCTTTTCAGGAAAAGTATGGAAATATAGGAGACATTGTATTTTTACATTATTTTAGGAATATATTTTATGAATAAAACTTACATTTCCAGAAAAAAATGTAATATCAAGTATCAAATATTTATAAGTCTCACCAGATTGAGGGCCCATGCCAAACTGCTTCTCTTTCCATACAAGGCTATGGAATGTAAAAGGTCAGAAGAAGGTTGAAGAAGGTCAGAAAACATTAGCTGAAGGCCAAATGCCCAAGTTAGGAACTTAACAAAAAATCAGAGGTGTCTAAAATGTGAAAACACTGGTTTTGCTCATTTACCAAGCCCAAAGCCTATTAACAGTGGTTCCTTAGGGTATCACTTTTTATGGCTAGCATGATAATCTAAGTTTCTACTAAAACTGCCATATTTTTATAGTAAAGCGAAATTGCACCAGGTAGATTTTACATTGTATGAAAGGCATACAGGGAATTTCCTAGTCAGTGCATTGCCCCCGTAGTGAATAACTCTTTCTGTACTATTCTTCTATATCCATTTAAACTATTTGTTTCTGCATAATATTACTTTGTTTTTTGTTTTTTTTTATGAATATTTCAGTACTAAAAAATGTTAACTTGTCTTGCAAGTTCTCTTTTCCTGTAAAATTGTAGTTTAGCTCTACATTTACTCAAATCTACTTTTCATAGTAACAATAAAAAAAACTTTATTTTGACTTGTACAGCAGTTCCCTAACCCTTATATACATCTGTTATCAGAACATAGCCTTTGGATGCTACCGGTTTACTGTTAAATTACCCTAGAGGAGTCATTTGGTGGAGAGTAAAATTGGTTTTATTAATCAGTATGATGGATGTTCCTAGTGATGTCTGTATCCATAAGGGATTAATAATGTACAGTTCCTACCTTCCTATTACTGGTAACACAGCGGTGGAGTGTAGAATGCATTTCAAAATCTGCTGTTTACAAAGCTCTATTTAGATTTTTGTCTGCTATTACTTGATAGCATATTTTTTCAAATTTACATTTTTTTTGGAGGACAGCAAAGGTATGCCATTAATTCTTTTAGATTAACAAAACATAGCATAGAAAAATAATTCCAAAGGAGTCACTACAAATTTAGAAAAAGAAAAAATGTCATTCAACAAACATAAAAAGTAAAATTCTAGGATCATGTTTATCCAAAAATAGTGTCCAGACATTGCAAAGTAACCTCACACTTATAAAGGCTTAACAACATAAAGGGAGGATCATTGGCCAACAACCTATTACATGTACCAGTAAGATGTTTCAAATGCTTGCTTAAGTTTCTGATTAATGTGTACTGGTAAAAAGGCAATAAAAGACTCCCATATGTCAAAGAGATGTCCAACACATCTTTCCTTGTCCAAGGAAACCTCAAACCAGTACATATGAAAACCAAATGTGAGTTTTTCTAGGAATAGCTTAAATGAAGAGGGTTCCTGAGAGATTCACATTTAAAGGGTAGTCTTCTTATCCACCAGAGAAATTACAGAAAAAAGTCTCTTCCATCCCCATGTTATCAAAATCCACAGCATGTCAAAAGATCCCAGTATAACCCACCTAGGTGTTAAAAGCTTAGATATGGCAAAACAAACTACATATGTCCGTCATAATCCCAGGATAGTGGCAGAACATATGGTACAAAACTGCCTTGTCACTACCACACTTTTGATATGCAGAAGATGGAATCATTTGTATCAAAAGGAACGATGTACCGAAACATACTCTCTGTGAAAAAGCTTGAGAGTCATCTGCCTGTACATGGAGGAGAAAACAAAGGACAATGCCTGGCTAAATAGACATAGGAAATTATATGTTTGGTCGGGGAAACAGGCTGTCCATTTCACACGACCTGTCAAGCAGACCAAGTCACCCACAGGCTATCTCTTTTTGTATAGCCTTTTTGGAAGGGTTAAGACCTGATAGCGGTTTATCCACCACATTCACCTTGTCTAAAGGAGAGCCGAGATTATTGACCTGAGACGCGTAAGATCACATTTGTAGGGAGAGAGATTTAAGATTAATAAGGCCATTCTTTCAGCAGGTCCTGTAGGTGGAGTGACAGGCTACATAACGAGGATTGGAAGTGAAGTGGAGTGAAGAGAGGGTATTCAGCTGGTGTTTACATCTGATTCTGTGCAAAACTTGACATCATAAATCTAAAAGCTAAATGAATATGGAGCACATTTGAGATGTAAACTGGGAAGGATATTGTCTGGAGGATTTCGAGTGGTTTCATGTAACCAATTTTACACATATCATATTAGGACAGCTAAATTGTACCACTCTGGAAAGTTCTCTCCCCATACCTTATGGGTCTTTGTAGTGAGAGTAGCCTAATCTTAGACTGCCTCCCTGCCCAAATAAAAGTTCAGAACAGTTTAACAAAGCCTGAATATCCTGCTGTCTCGGAAGTATCAGCAAGGTTTGTAGCATATATAGAATTTCGTGGAACAACACAATTTGACAGCATTTTAATGAATCTACATGTTTGCACAGATCGTAGTTAAAGTTTGCATAGAATTTCCTACTTATTAATGACTGTTTATGTTTAGATCTCAAACCAGCCAAATCAATGCACATTAAATCTTTCTAAAAGTATAAAGCCCCTGTAACATGTATTTTATTATTTATTTATTATATTTATTAGTATAATAATTTTTTAAAAGAATGCAATCTAATAAAAGATCATCAGGCAAATATGTTTATTGCTTGTGCTTGTGTTCAGATTAAACATTTAAAACATTTATGGTCTTTCATTTGGACAAAGGTGAACCAACAGACATTTTTCAGCCCATCATATTGCATTTATTCAGCATAGCTTTGTTTGGAATCTAACAGCACATAGTCTTTTTTTCCATTAAGCTTATCAGGACCAATATCACCTTCTGCACCCCACAACAACTACAGCTCTGAAGGAAGCAGCTTGCATCTAATGTTGGCTTTGATAATCAACAGAAGCTGCATAGTTGCTGCAAACAGTGTAGATTTACTCAGTAAAAAATTGAGAGACATTTAATTATGCATTTAGTGTTGTTCCTAGAGTTCCCAATGCATTTAACCCCAGTTAAAGGAAATTGATTACATATCAGGTCCTTTTTTACTTAGTATTTTCACCCGTAGGAGTGCAAGAAGTTAGTGTTTATTCACAGCACCTAACATTTAAAAGTGTAAGTTTTAATTTTTAGAATTACCTTGTGGAAATGATCTCCATTGATTGGGATTGCATTGAGCCCTTATTATAAAATGTAATTTAATATAGGAACCCATATTTTCTGTCAACATTCTTGGCATACTTGTACTGGTAAATGTAAAAGGTTATGATCTGTAGTGAATGTGCAGCAGATCCTCTGGCTAAGTTGGTCTCTAAATGTTTCCAGCGGTCTGGAAATAAAATGATATGGCGGTTTCTGAAGATTACAAACTTATAAATCTCATCAGTAACAGCAACTGATAAATCAAGTGTGCTTTAATCTAGTCTCTATTTACTACCACATGTTTATAAAACATTATTTTTTATTGTAAATGGTGCAGTCAGGAACAAGAGACGGACATGTCTGGACTGTAATACAGTATATTCACTGTTTAACTTTTCTTCTACTTTATCATTATTAAAAAAAGGAAAGCCTTCATTTGGGATTTTAATTGTTTGCTACTACTTTGTGCATTTTCTTTCTCTTGGTTGCCATAACATACATATTGTAGTAGAGCTACTTGTACACGATTCAAGTTTCTAATTAATGTTGTTTTATTTATAGTCAATTTGGAGAACATTATCATTCAGTGTCTAAAGCTGTTAATCACCTAGCAACTGCTGACTGCATTTTCTCTTTGGCGGACATGGCAAAACAAGGTGGTTATTGCAGGTAAATCAGTTTAGTGTCTACATGTTCTTTGGTACACCATATATTGTACATGTAATGTATATTATGAAAAGCAGGGTTATCCCCCACCTCAATTAGAGGTATAATGAATAAAATCTAATTTCTGTAGAAACTTTCAATAAATGTAACTATAATTAGAACTAAATAGTAAACCTTAAAGTAGTTAAACCCCAAAAATATGACATACTGTGTATCATTAACATTTTCAATGTATTTTGTGTTTTTTTTTTTTTTTTTTAATGCGTACTGATGCTGCTGATCTTTGCTTTGTGTATTCTTGCTCTCAGCATTAACTACACAATTACTTCTTTGACTTTCTAAGAAAACATATCAAAGCTCAAACTAAAGTCATTTTGTGAGGTATTCTCCAAATTCTTGACACAGGAGTAGCTAGGGAATTCAGGTTTCAGGAACATCTGATTGGAAAAATAGAGGAGGCCATTGCTTTCTTTCTTCAGCAAATGGTAGCTGTGCCTCTCTGGATTTAGTACTGGACTAAATCACTTACCAAGGAAAAATATGCAGCAACTAAAAGTCAGAATTCCTCATTTCTGTATGTGTTCCATGTCAATGACAGAGCATTAGCACAACAATTGGAGCTTTTAGATTTCTGTAAGATTTCCTTAAAGGTAAATTGAGTCTAGGTTTCTGATTTTCTTAGTTGCAGTGCTTGCTAGGGAGCAGAAATCTAGAGCTTACTGTTCTGTTTGCAAATTCCTGGAACTGTAACAAAAAATACAATGCCTAATAAAAATCCAAACAATAAAAGCAGCATTTGCTGTATTTTTCCACTGCAGACTTAACCATCTTGCAATTCAGTGATAGTACTCAGGGTTAAATGACCCTGAGCTTTATTCAACTCACTGCCTGGGAGCCCAGGATGTCAAAAACCTGCCTTGTGGGGGCGTATCATTAAACTGGGCTTACAAGTGAATGCTGCCGAAAACAGCAACGTTTTTATGTGCCGCCCATCCCCGCAATGGGTTTACAGAATAAAGAGGGACTATAGAGGCTGGTGATGCCTGGTGAAATAGTTGAATAAAGTCTGCAATTGGTACAAGCTCTGAAGAGTGCTACATTACGACGCAGCAGGATGGATATTTGGCAGGCAATACAAGTTTCTGTTTATTAAAGTAATAAATGGGGGCAGCAGTGAGCAGTACTAGTAAGAGCGGTAAGTCAGACACTGGTTCTTTTTGAGGGGAGCTGCACGAAAACGCACAATGGAGTGAATGCCCTTGGGTTTCCTAACCTTCACAGGAAAATTACATCTACATTCTGATCGGATGCTTCAGAGGACCTTAAGTTAATAAGATCTATTTATGGAATGGTGTATACTAATGGATACAAATAAAATGCACCAGAACAGTGAGATGCTATATTATCTTAACACAATTACATGAATTCTTGATATAAATGTTTTACAGGCCAGTGGTTCATGACCAGAGATGCGAAATAGTCATTAAAAATGGTCGACATCCTGTAATTGACTTACTTCTAGAAGAACAAAACCAGTATGTTCCGAACAGTACCACCCTTTCAGTAAGTAAAATTCCAATTTTTTTTGTCCCCTCCAGGACAAAACTTTTTGTAGTCATCGTCACAGATTACCAAAATTTTGTTGCAAATCCATCGAAAGTCGGGCATTACTGATTCTAATATGTGGATGCTGATTTACTAAAGACTTTAGATTAAACTAAATGAAATTTAACTTCAATTATCCAGTCTTGTATATCTGTTCATCTATATTTGTATATTTGTATATATTGTAGATCAGTTTCTATATTTTTTTTTTGTTTTTCTATTGTAACAGTATAACAGGTACAGGAACAATTTTCCAAAATATCACAATGCATGAAATAATAATGTGGTATTATTATTAGGAGTTACAGATACCTTTTATGGGACAGGTCACCTGTAAGAATGTCTCTTTGTAGGAAATGATGTGGCAGCAATATAAATTGTCTTTTACCCTGCAAAACCAGTGAGTTTGCTAAAAACACCAGGAAGCACCTAATACTTGAACTGCATAGCGTGCAGGATGACTCCATGGAATACCAGTAGGCACTTTATTAGTAATAGCATCAGCAGGTTTGCTCTAAAGTAAACCAAATCTCTTTTTGCTTGTCAGGTTTCCGCCCTTCTGTAGGTATCTTAAATTATGATGTGTATATATATATATATATATATATATATATATATATATATATATAGATATAAATACATTCAGAGCCAGCTGTTTCTTTCTCTGCCCACCCTATGTATATCTCTACAATACTGGCCTTGGATCAGCCACAAACAGGGTTGCCTTGAGCCTTCATTGATACAAGTCATTGACAGCTGAGAAACACTATACTGTGTAGATTTACAATTGGTTATCTGCAATTTAATATTGCATTCATGATGTATTCTACTGGACCAATCTGTGGATATAAGTGTTTTGGTATTCTTGACATTTATAACCTTAAATGTCAGCAAAGTTACTATACGAATAGTAATTTTTAACATGCTAAAACTGAAGAAGTAGCCAATTGCAAAACTGACAGGACACAATATAAAAGTCCAAGAACCCCTGTGATTTGTTGTATTCTCAGACAAATCGGATTTTCCCATCCATTAATGAGACTTAGACATTCATTCTCCTGTGACACATAGCACCTTCAGTTGTTACATTTCAAACTTGAAGGTATATGTTTTACCATGAAAAAGTAAATGTCATTGGTGTCGCTGTCACAGTCAAGAAGCCTGTCTAGCCTGTCAATATATGTAATGATTATTAAAAGCAGGCATCGATAAATGTATTATGTGACATAATAGATTGAGTTATCAATGTCTGTAAAGTGCAGACTTGCCATTTATGTGTTTCTATTTCTATATTCATGTAGGCTTCCTGTAGAAATCTGTTGCTATGGAGAGAAGCAGCCTACATTTCTAATGCTTCACTTGCTTTTTTAGTAAGTTTTGTGAAGAACATAATTTTTTATCAGTTTTTAATACAAAAGAAAGTTCGATAAGTTAAAATTAACAGTCTAAAAAGTGGCAAAAAAAAGGATTGGAAAAATCCAATTTGTACCTTCAAATTCAGGTTGACAGTGTCAGCTCCCCTATTTATACTGTGTTAGGTTATCTTTACACTACTCCTAAATTTGTTTTGTAATTCATAAATGCCCTTTTGGTTTAGCACCTTGCCTTCTCTGCCTTGTATTTCCTGCAGCCTTAGGAAGTGGGAAATTCAAAAAATCTCCTGTTTTTGCGGAAAAATAAACTTACTTATATAAACTTAAACGCTTTTACCTTTAAAATGTAGTGATTTTTGCTCCCGTGTATTTTGATTGAATTGTGTTTTTGCAATGCAGCAATGGCTTTTCTAGCTCCAGCTGACAATTTATGTGGCATTCTAATGATAGCTTGTAACCTGTAATCTGTATTTGAAACAACATCAGTGAATGCCCTGCAGCTAAAAAGAAAGGTTCAGTGATGTAAACTGGCCTTGGGTTTAGAAGGCTAGATGTCTAAATACCGCTGTGCATTATTGGCAAAACAACCAATTTCAGCTCACATCAGCTGAACAGAATTCCCAATTTTCTAGAGAAAACACCTTTCTTCAGTTATCATTTGGAGTAAATATATTCCCAGCATTCTTTCCCTTCCACATAATATAAAAACTTAAGCAGCCTAAAAAAAGTTTCCAATATTATTCAGTAATAAATTTATATAATTTCATTCCCCCTCAAGGCATAAACTAACATTTAAGATTTTTAGGTGTTTATATTGCAATTCATGTATGGCTAAAACACATAGACACTGTTTCAATAGTATAATTTGGGAACATGACTAAATTATTAAAAAAAAAAAAACATTTTTTAGTTTTTCTATACACTCAGTTTTGTAAAAGCTGAGCAGTCAGAGTAAAATTACTAAGCACCTATTTAGTAATCTACTTTAATTAATCTTTTCATATTGCAATAGTATTATTGGGATTAGCAGAGATTGTAAGGGAAGGTGTCTCAATGTCATGCGGTGACATTCACTATGCCATAGATCACTAGTGATCACCATTATGTGCTGGACATCTGTTAAACATTGTGTGTCAAAGGATACAACCAAATAATAATCTGTTCGTAGGGTTTGTGGCTGAAATACATTTACAACTTTAAAATAAAACAATAAAAAAGCCGATAACATTTAGAGTACTAAACCTGGGATATACTGATTGCGTAGTAAACCTTTACAGCTCCTTTGTTAAACAGTGCTTCTGTGGGCGTAGCTACGCAATGGCAGTGTGAAGAAGCTTTTTTTTGCCACCGCTGCATCTTCAGACTTGGCAGCTTCCACCCATCACAGCAAACTGCATGCCGTGCGGTGGGAAAACTCCGGGACCTAAGCAAGCGGGTAAGAAAGCGGATCTTAACCGCTATTTTACCTCCAAACCTCCCCGGCTTCAGACCACAAGGCATCCTCACGCTCCTTACCGCCAAGCACCAGCATAGAAGCCCGGGACACAGGCTCTACGAGCTCCTTAGCCTACTCGCTAGTTACCCCAAGGAGTCCTGCTATTTTTCAAGATGGGTCTCGAGACTCTCCTGAATCAGGCACAGCTGCTTCTCCCATGCAGGCGTATGTATCCCATGCCATGCTGCAGGAACTTTTTTCACGTATCGAGAGTTCACTGCGCAAACTTACCTCCTTGCTTCTCCGCACTGATGGTCTAGAATATCGCATTCGCAGGAATAATGTCCACCTGCGGGGTATCCCTACAGCCACAGCTAATGTTAATCTATGTACCACTGTTACAGCCATTTTTCGACACACTTCTTGATCGCCCACCAGGCACAGCCATTGAAATTGATAGGGTACACAAGTCCGTAGCATCCAGGATAGGAGCTTAAATGTGCCTAATGATGTGTTGTGCTGTATTCATTACTACACTCTGAAAGAGGAAATTTTGAGGAAAGCGTGGCACCATGGCCCTGTTGACTTTGATGGAGCAAGTATACAATCGTCAACGGATGTCTCAGCGCAAACTCTACATATGCGTTGTACATTACGTCCCCTACTGGAACTGATCCGTTCCGGTGGTGCATACTACAGATGGGGACACCTGTTTCATGTGCTTATATTGAAGGGTGGTGAATCATTTGCACTACATCACCACTCACAGCTCCCTGCACTGTTCACCATGCTAGGAGCGGAAACCTATTAACATCCCGAACTAACTAGATTTTCCGGTGGATGCACCACAGAGAACCTTTTCTGGTGGGTGGGATACCCTGGCACCTATGTCTAATGAGGACTGATCTCTATTCCTTTCCGGATGGGGTATACCCATTGACCCTGACAGTAAGTCGGGGGCCTTGCCTACTTCTTTTTCACTTTCTTTCTATCTCTTTTTTCTCTTCTTTTTCTCTCTGTTCCTTTTTCTTTCCCCACTCCCTCTATCAGAGCCCCCCTCCTTCCCCCCACATATCTCCTTCCCTTTCCAAACCCATTATCTTTGATTTGGTGGAATAGGCGAGCGTGTTTGACCCTAATGTACTGCCTTCATGTCAATAAAAATTTAATCCATTAACGCTAAGGGTCTTAATTCACTGACCAAGCATTCAGTGGTGCTAAATGCCCTTAGTCACCTGAAATGCCAAGTGGCATTTATCCAGGAGATGCACTTTCGCCATAACAAGGTGCCATCGTTTAAAAACCGCCGTTTCCAAACAGTTCACCGTGGCTCCTCCCCTGATTCTAAATCCAGGGGTGTCAGTATTTTGATTGACAAGTCTCTTCCCTGGACATTAGTTGCTGTACAATCTGACCCTGAAAGGAGATATTTCGTAGGTAAAGGGAAAATACAGTCCCAATTATTCGCTCTGGTCAATCTGTACCTCCCCAACACCAATCAACTTTCTTGCTTAGAGAAATTCCTTGATATTGCAAATATATTTACAGAAGGTATGTTGGTAGTAGGAGGGGATTTTTTTTTGGCATTAGATCCGGCTCAGGATGTGTCCGGGGGGGCTTCTCACCTTCCCTATTTCACTCTGTGGTGGCTGAAAACTCTTTTACATTAGCACCAACTTATCGACGTTTGGAGACTACACTTTTTTTTCACTGGTTTACAAACCCTATTCACGTATTGACCTTTTTTTTTAGTAAGGCATGAGGCCATCTCTCGTATATAAGCTTCTGGAATTGGTACTATGACCTTCTCGTACCACACCCCGATCTCGCTCACTGTTCAATCCGATGTCCTTCCCTCAAAGAGTAGTTCCTGGTGCCTCAACAAGTTCCTACTGACCTCTGAGGGTTTTGTGCCCCAGTTGGAAACTGAGATACAAAGTTTTTTCACCCGGTGCGAAGCCTTTGTTTCTAGTTCACTGAATGTATGTAAGGCACATAAATGCTATGTTCGCGGGCTGTTGATACAGAAGGGCCATAGGCTTAGTAAAGAATGCTAGGCTCAAATAGCGCAGATGCGCCAAGACTTAAATGCCCTGGAAACGCGACATAAGCAGGGTCATTCCCGAGACATAGGATTCCAATTAGGAGTTCTGCATGAGAAAATTATTATGGTATTCTGTTCAAAGGCGAGATCCCAGCTTGATAAGTGTAGGGCCTTTTTTTATGAATAGAGTAACAAATGTGGAAAGGCTTTGGCTCATGCAGTGAGGGCTAAGCGAGCTTGTGCCTTTATACCATGCAAACACTTGAATTCCTGTAACCCATTACACTGTTCCCGGGACATTGTGGTCTCTTTTTATTTTTAGAATAAATTGTATAATTTGAGAGACAGCCCGAATATCCTCTCTTCAGCCTCAATAGCAGCAATTATACAGGGCTATCTAAACTTCTCAGTCATGCCTAATATACCAGAGGAAGCTCTTTCTATTCTTGATGCCCCTATTAGTTTAGCTGAATTGCAAGAAGCTCTTACCAAAGCGCCCACGGGAAAGGCACCCGGCCCTGATAAATTTATTCTTGCCTTTATAAGAGGTTCCTCCCCCAACTTACGCAACCATTCTTGGCCACCTTTAATGCACTCTCATCAGACTGCCTTCTCCCAGCAGATTCTGCCAGAGCTCATATTAAAGTAATATAATAGTAATACTGTAATATTGAAGCCAGAGAAAGATCCTAATTCTTGCGCGAGTTATCGGCCAATATCGCTCCTTAATTGTGATGTTAAGTTCTCCTCCAGAATATTAGCGCACAGACTAACGCCCCTCCTCCAAGGTCCTATTCACTCGGACCAAAGTGGATTCCTACCTTTTCGAGAGGTAAGGGATAACACCACTAACACACTTAATCTAATACACCAGGTCACCGTGAATAAAATCCCCTCCTCGGCATGAGCCGAGAAGGTGTTTGATCTGGTGAACTGGGCGTATATGCAGCAAGTCCTCACCTACATAGGTATCCCGAGCCCTGTTTTTGAGTGGATCCAAGCTCTGTATCAGAATCCCACTGCCTCAGAGTTAATCGGCTTCTTTCACGTTCTTTTTCGATTACCAACGGAACGAGGCAAGGCTGTCTGTCCACTGTCCCCCCTACTTTTTTTCCTGCTTCTTGAGCCTCTTCTGATACAGATCTGTAAAAACACTGGTTTTAACCCCCCCCCCCCAGCAGTAATCCCGAGTCAAACTCGGGGTACCTAAAAGCAGATTAAAAACCAACTCACCTTGTTCCGTTGGTGTCCTCACAGGTCCTGGGGACACGTCTGCCTCCTCTGATGTCCAGCCGCGAAGTGCAGAGACGCCCTACGGGGTTTCCTGGTGACGTTGGTGCATGCGTCGGTGCGGCCGGGACTTAGCGGCGGGAAATTCAAATAGTTTTGTATTGGAATAAATATAAAATAGCTATATTGAGCCCAATACAAAGAAATATTTATATAATATATATATTATGTATGCTGCTGTACAAATATATTACAATATACATATTTTTTTTTAACAAATTTTTGTGGGTTTTTTTGAAGTTTAACAATAAATTTATTAACTATTAGACATGTGTCAGTGATTTATGTCTAAGAATTATAGGTCTACAATGTAAAATAAGTTTACATGCAAAAAAATTGTATCATTTTTGCATGAAAATACGGCCAGAATCAGACCCTCAGGGAGGTTAAAGGTGTTATGGTGTAAAGAATGTAGAATAAAGTAGCCGCCTACGCAGACAACCTCCTTTTTTATGTAACTTTGCCCTGTATAACTATCCCGAACCTCCCTAAGGAACTGAGCAAATATGCCAAACGTTCGGATTATAGAGTTATTCTTCAAAAGTCTGAAGTGCTAGCCCACTAAACCCCCAGCACTCAGGCAGACTTTGGGCTTTCTCTTGGGCTTGTATTTAGTTTATGATAGATGCAATTCAGGGTCACTACATTGTCACATCTACGCATATGTTCTTCCTAAATTCCATCTATCATCTTGCTACATGAATGTCTGACACCAAACAACGTGTTTTGCACTAAATTTTTAGCTGGTATGATACTCTGTGTCTGTACATATTTCCAAGACCTGTGCATTCTTATTATGCTCGGTACTATGTATCACATTGGTTTTGTATCTTATGTTTGCACAATTCTTTTGACTATGTCTTTTGACTTATTGTTGGTTGCTTAAAAAATAAACATTAA
Source organism: Pyxicephalus adspersus (assembly GCF_032062135.1). Lineage (NCBI taxonomy): Eukaryota > Metazoa > Chordata > Amphibia > Anura > Pyxicephalidae > Pyxicephalus > Pyxicephalus adspersus. The sequence goes on along the minus strand of NC_092863.1, from coordinate 75,743,114 downwards.
AAAATAAAAAAAAACAGTGCTTCTGAAACGCTTGCATGGGAACTGAGAAACTGTCACTGCATTGACTTTTACTTCCTAAATAAAAGAAAATGCCATAATTAATATGCACTATAAGGTGAAAACACAAGTGTTGTCATTGTTCTCCTTGCGTACTATTTGGTCACCTGAGTCACTGACTTTACTGTCTGCTTATTTTTCCATGTTTGAGAACATGGCATATTTCTGTGTTTTTAATTTAATGCTAAGCTCTATGCGCAATAGAAAATTTGCATGAATAAAATAAGATACCTAGTAACACTATGAAGGCTGAAAGAATCAACATATACATAGATGTTTTAAAAACATTTAGAAATTCCTAAATATCAAGCCAGGGGTAAAGGAATTCTAGTGAGTGCTTTACAGCATGTCTGGAGTTGAGCTTTACTTCAAATAATGTTATTTTTTCACTCCTGATCTCCAGCCTTTGAAGTAAATATTACTTTTTGGTCCTATATATTTAAAAAATTGTGTTGAAAAAACTTCCCCTCAACCTAATCATTTGGAAAGCAGGAAAATGGTAGCTAGTTGTGATTATCTGCTTATTACCAACATCAGCACAGTTGGGTGTCTGTTCAGTTGCACTTTAATCTCTCTGTTCTGGATCTCATGTTTGAAAATGTCAGTTTAAGTTGCCATCAGAAATTTCTGTGTGTTAAAAAATCATGGTTGTAACTGCTGGAATAATAAACCATGACTACTCCACCTTTCTGTAGGCAAGCATGGAAAGAGTAATGATAATCACTGGACCCAACATGGGTGGAAAGAGCTCATACATCAAGCAGGTTGCTCTCATCACAGTAATGGCACAGATGGGTTCCTACGTCCCAGCAGAAGAAGCCACTATTGGTGTTGTGGATAGAATCGTTACCAGGTACAGTACACTTTGTATTCTATGTCAGCAAAGTGAAGACTGAAGTTTAAAAAAACATTGGTGCCCATTTACATTAACATCCAGCAGTGTGATCATAGGTGCTGGGTGGTATCACAGCTCCCCATAATTCAACAGCCATATGTACTATATAGCCTTAAGCATGTACTTGGAAATTTTTATAAGTTATAATTGTGTATCGGGCTTATTTTTGTTTTTGGAAGGCATGCTTATTGGTCTGAATCCAATATAGTGGGTCAGCATAAGAGCCAGTTAACTAGCATTAGCATACGTTAACTAGCATACAGCCAAGTGAGCCTCCTTATTTCTGTTGTGATAGGTTTAGTTGGTGTCTCACTTCATAGTTCTAGTATATATTGGTGCAGTTCTAATGTAAACGCTAACTAAATGAGAACTCTAGCCAGGTATTATTTGGCCCTGATGCATGTACCTCAGTGCCATGTATAAGCTGCCAGTCCGCACAGTCCTTGAAAGTTACTGTAAGGTTTACATATATATAAAAGAAAGCCTTAAAGCAGAACTAAACTCTAAATAAAAAAAAAACTCATCTCTCGATCCCGCGGGAGATGTCTTAGATTAGGTCTCGTGCCATACTGCTATCTGTCTTCGTCCTGGCGTGGAGAAAGCGCCAGGTGCTGCCATCTTTTTCCTTCTTCTGCCTTCTGGCTATCTCACCCAATCTCACACTGTGCAAATGCGAGATGGGGTAATGTAGCCTGCTTTAAGTGGGGCCGATCTCAATGCACCTGCTTGAGATTGGTAATACTTTCCCCTAAATGTTTTAAATAGTCCCTTCTGCGCATGCCCGGGCAGCCAGGAGCCTCCTGGGATGCATGACATTTTTATATCACATAAAAGTGTCTACACTTTTATGCAAAGTAAACATTTTGGTGATAGATTTGCATGAAATATCTATGATAAGTAGGTAAACCAATATATAGAGGACAATTTTCAGGTACCAGCTAGACAAGGTTGGTGATTTATTACTGAAATAAAAATATGAAAAAGCAAAGAATGTATATAGGAAAAAAACAACAACAAAAACTAAACATTTCTGCATGTCAACTTTTCTAAATGGGTCTGCCTTGTGTAAAGATTTTTTAAGCACACAAAGTTTATTGTAGCCCTTGTGGCTTTTATGGAATATATATATAAATCAATGTTTCTCTATCTAAAGTATAATAAAGCAAAAGGGTCCAAATAGGAAAAATTGTCAGAGTCCTCTGCTTTAAAGCACAACACTAGACTTCTTTTAAATAAAATGCAATGGGGGTCTACCTGCACTACAATGCTCGTTTTCGCAAATTTCTCCAACTAGCCAAACAAGCATTGAACCCATATATATAGCAGCAGACCAGAATTAGGCTGTCATTACTGGTCAGCTTTTGTAAATGTTTGTTGCATGGCAGTCATGCTGACCCTTTGTCTCACTTAAGTCACTGTTCTGGATCAAAGATCAGGTGCTATGACTTCACAAGACGCATACTTATGCTAGGTCAGTGACATGGCAATGTAAACTATCATTTTCAGTACCCGTTTACTTGAACCTAAAATTATTTTCCTACATTCAACTTTGACCCCTAAACCTAATCTTTGTTGTTAAAGCAGAATCAAACTTTCATTTCTTTATGCAATCGGTCTTTTAAAAAAAACAAAAAACAAAAAAAACAAGAATAAATAAAAACAGATGAAATATGCTGTGTAAGTAATCTCTTTAACCTCTGGCTTTAGTTGCAGTGGCAGGAACTCCCCCAAGGTCAATTATCTACTTCTTCTTGAGTAGCTCAGAGCCTTCTGACATGCAAAAAATGGTGAATGAATGGGTTTGTAGTGATTCAATTGTGTGTTAGCAGCTGGGGAGATAAATGGAAGCCCTACTGTGAGTTTGGCAGCCCACCTTTTCCAATACCTCACACAGTTCTCTGCTGGCACTGGGAAAAACTGCAAAGGCACTGAATAGCTATGACCTATTGCACAAGAAGGAATGAAGGTGGGGGGGGGGGGGGGGGGGGGTAATAGGTTTTCCTAGTATGGGCCAGAATATTCTGATGGCAGCCCAGCACCACCTAGTTGTATGTGATATGACTCTGACTCAGCCGCTAAGCCCACCCATATAGCAGTCCGGAGTTTATCGGTACGACTGCTGCTTAGGACCTTCCCTTTTTTTTTCTCTGTGAAGGGGATGAGCACTAGTTTTAAGATACAGGCTTTACAGATGACAACTTCAGCATTGTTTTTTGCAGGGCAACTAAGTAAACTGTGCAGATGCACTTTTAATTAGGAGCTCCTGCACATGTTTTATTGTAAGGCCATAATACAACTTGCTTTTTTAATCCTGACTTCCAAGTGTTACCAGTAATGTTGCAATTTCTTTAATGTAGAATATAGGCTAGTTATTGAAAAGAATCTGTCTTTTTGTTGTTGTGAATAAAAAATGATGTTTCTGCCTTTTAAGGATTGATTTAATTGGAATATATACAACAAGCAGACAGCCAGCAGGAAGCTTGTGTTAATTATTTTTTTCTTTAGCAAAGGCATTGTAAAGGTCACCAGGCAATTTTTTTTCACAGATATGTATGTTATAAAATGTAGTCCAGTAAGCGGGTATTAACTACTGCACAAGCATAAGTCTATCTCATCAGTAAAACAGGGAGCAGTCAGAGGACCCTTTTCTGACACTAACTAGTTCATATGCTGATGTAATAGTAATATGTATATCTGTCTCATAAAATGTCTGTAAATGTATCTGGAATGACTGATACAAATGTATATGTTAGCAATATATTAGCAATATATTGTATACAGAATAATCTCAAAACGTCTCTAAACTTACTGTATAATGGTACCAGATTATATGCACACTAGAAACATGTAGAGCAGGGGAAATGGGTTGATGACCTGGTAGTAAGGCAATGATCACAGGTGCCAGATACTTTATGAATGTAGTGGCTGTCTGCATGTGTCAGGAGTTATGGTGGTCTTCTATGCCTATCCCCGGATTCATTTGCAGGCAGGAGAAGCTGGACGTTGTGGTTTCTTGGAATGTATCTTCTCTATATTTATGCACATATTGAGAGCCTTTGACACTACATATAGTATTTCATATAACTTGATTTCAGAGCATGACAAATAATACATTCAAAATATGCTTATCATTTTATTATTCTAGCTGAAATCAGCTCTTGTACAGCATTCTTGAAGATTATGACTAATATCTTAGTTTGCTCTTCTCCAGTGAGGACAAGAAAAAAATTATCATTGCCAAAAATTCTCTACCTCTCAGCAATATTTATTTTCCCACTTAACTTCCATTGTGTATTTGAGTTATGTTAACAGATAGAAGTGGACTTGAGAAGTCCCATGCCAAGGACTTCAGTTTAGGCTTCCTGAAACTAAACAGAATGTAGCACGATGGCTAGCACTCTGGTCTTTGCAGCGCTGGGTCCCAGGTTCGAATCTCAGCCAGGACACTACCTGCCTGAAGTTTGCAGGTTCTCCCCTTGTTTGCATGTGTTTCCTTCCACATGCCAAAAACATGCAATTAGGTTAATTGGCTTCCCTTAAAAATTGACAGACTGTATTAAAGACATATGACTATGGTAGGGACATTAGATTGTGAGCCCCTTTGAGGGACAGCTAGTGGCATCACTGTGGACTTTGTACAGTGCAGCGTAATATGTACAGCACTGCGTAAATACTGTGTGTGTGTGTAATGTAGCAAAGTTATTTTTTTATTGCTGATGGAGGACAATTTACTGTTGTATAGAAATATATGTCAATGGTTTGATCATCTTCTACTTTACATTTTTAATGTAAGCCTATTTTTGTTATAAGGGTTGTATATGGATTATACAACTTCAGCAGTGCCAGAAAAAAGTACAAATATTTTTTTACAGCTATAAAAGAGAGACAGCACAGAACAAGTTGCTATATATATTACAATAACATATTAACATATAAAAATACAATCTGTATACCTTAGCCCATAAAAACACATAATCAAACAAGCTTGTAAAACATTGGTGTACCTACAATAAACAGTATTCTGCCCCTGTATTACATATGGAGTTCAGCTTCTGAAGTGTTGATCATGGGTGTGTTGATTTACCTACCTCTTAATTGTCTAATTCTTTTTTTTGCCTTGCCGATGTTTGCTTTTTTCTACACTAATCAATACTTGCATATTTTCCCTGCTTAGTCCTGCTACTTGTTTTCTCTGCATGTTAACTTCTGAACATCTAAGTCTGAATATGAGTATTGGTTTATCAGTTTTGATATTGGTTTGCACAAGGACTGGGGTCATCGATAGACGACAGTGAGAAAAAAAACAACAAACCCATGCTCCATGCTTATCATAGTGGAGCCACTTTATCAGAAGTTAAATCTTTCTTAGCAGTGTATGTATTATAGAGGGAAGGTACTGTTTATTGTAGGTATACCATGTTGCATTACAAGTAGATTTCTTATAGTGGTTTTATAGGCTAGGATGTACTGCTTGTATTTACATATGGTCAAGGTTTTACGTTTTTTTTTTTTTTTTTTTAATTGTACAAGTAGTTTAAAATAATTTTTGTTTTAAATGTATGCCTAAATTTTGGAATATGCAAGATCCTCCATTTAAAATACGCTCATTAGGCATGTCTGAGAAAGGAAGTCAGGATCACAATGCTGGATGTTGGTCTGGACAAAAGCCTTCATATACCTTGCTATATGTAATCTGTATTTATACATGAGATATGCACCACATTGATATTTCTGTTTTAATTCCCTATGCATATGTATGTATGTCATATTTCTGCTATATGTAAATTTGTGAACTTTATTGTTAGCTATGACCTTTGTGTTTGATATAATATTTCAGTGTTTTAAAAGCTAGGGGAAATTTTTGCCAAACAAAGCACTGTCTGGTAAATGAAGACCATCTAACACTGTTTAATATGGGATTTCAATACAGTGTGATGTAAAATCAAGGAATGTGTGCTTTGATGTTATACTTCCCCTGTGTAATAAGCCATGACATTGGCAACTAAAGTAAATAGTTGAGCATCACTTACATTGACTTAGTATATAAAGAAGTATAGGTTGGCTCCCTAATACTCTGGATTTCACTAGGGGGCTAGATAGAGATATTCATACAACACAGCAGAGTATATTTTTCTTTGAACATAATCCTGAGTTGGAATACAGTCCCACTGTGACATTTCACTGTATAAAGCAAAAAAGAAAAGACATGAATGCAGCAATAAAAAAAACAGAAAAAAGACCATCATCTCTCAGCTTTTTATCTTCAAGCTATACTAACAAAAACCGGTAATCTGCGTAGTACACTTTGATATAAAAAATGTTAAAGAGGAGCTTAACTGAAAAGTGCCTAAAACAAAAAAAATACACCTACCTTCAATCCTGCAGGGCAGACTGATCCATCCAGGGGTGCCTTCCATCGGGTCCCGCGTCGTCCCTGAGCCGAAGCGCCAGAGGACGCCATCTTCGCCTCTTCTTCCTGGTTCTTCCCATGTCACCAAGATCGGGTGACGTAGGTTGAAAGAAAAAACTTGCCGATCTCACTACGCATGCAGGTATCCCTGGAGACTTTGCGCTCCCATTTAAAATTGGGGTGCTACTGCACCCTTTTTTTAAAAGGGTGTTGCACTTAAAAAAAGAAAGAACAACAGATATTTTACTTAACATAAAAGGGTTGTTTACCCTTTTATGTAAAGTGAAATTTCTAAGTTTAGGTACACTTTAAGCACTATTGAGGCAGTGAATAAAAGATATTTTTATCAATTGCTTTGGATTCAGAAACTTTCTAAATCTTCCGGACCTGTGCCATTAAATGTTTTCCTGTATTTCAATAAAGCTTTGCTTAGGAGGACTTACAAAATACACAGTTTGCCTCCCAAAAGTTGTCTTTTTTGTTTAACTTTGGTTATGTATAATTGCACCATGCTTCTCTGGGAAAATAATACATTTGAGATTTTGAACCAAGGAACTCTCATGTGACTGCTAATATCTGCCAAGTGATGGCATCTTGTCACTAAGAAGGGTTTTCCTGTGTGTACTCATTGGAGATAGTGGAGAAATATGTTAAATCAACACTTCATGCCTTATATCTAATTTGGCACATTTGCTTATTAATGCCAGAATTCAGTAATGACTCTATACTTTACTTTTGATGTTCCATGTAATAATATTCAGAAATCACGTGATTCACAATGGCTAGATCAGATCACTAAATTATCAGATTTCTTTTGGATTTTGTTCTTTGCCTAACTATTATGTGCCATTAGGTTTGCTCTGTTTGTGGTTGGTTATTCACAGTTGTAACAAGCTGTGTGAATAATCCTTCCTGGGACATTTCCTACTTGGTTTTCTGTCTGATGTACTATAAGGATCATGCATCCCACTTCTCCCCATCTCCACTGTCCTGGTACTCTCTTTTCAGCCATTTATTTTCTTTTCTGTGAACTTGGCTTCATGTGTTATTGTTTCCTAGTGTAGTCTGCATGCAAATTGCACTGATACAGTATGTGGGAGGCAATGCTGTGAGCTTCCTCCTGTAAAAAGGAGGTAGGTATAATGTACCTTTTAGGTGTGTCCAAATTTTAGTATTAACATAGGAGAGATGGTTGTTTTGATTTAAATAAATATGAGAGGTAAAGCGTTGCCTGCACACTTTAATGTATAGCATTTCAGCAGAGTATGAGAACCATGTAGGGCACCAGAGATAAGCAGAATGACTGTGCAGACCTGTGAGAGTGGTAGAGAGATCATCCCTATCTCCTGAACTGACACACCCCTTATTTCTGATTGGTCACAGAGACTGGCAGTCTGTGAACCCCACCCCTGAGGATAAATCTTTTGCAGCCCCTGAAATCACAAGGACTAAAAAGAGGGAATACACAGGACAGGTGGAAGGCACATAGGAGGGGAAGTTGAAGGTTTCAGTAGATTTTGTAATGGGCTGACTGAAGTTCAACATTAAATTCCATTCACATTCAATATTCAAAATATGTGTCCTTGTTCCTAAAGCCTGTCAACCTTGTTGCAGCACAGGCCCAATTATCCCTGTACTCTGCGTTTGTTAGTTTATAAGGAAATGTTCCTGGTAATTTGTAATATCAACAGAGGGAGTGTGGCTTCTGACTAATTAAGCTATCTGAGTATATTAAGCTCCAACAGTTTCCAATGCTATTAATCCACTGAAGCATTCTGCAGTGGATTCAGTTCAGTTGATGCTATAAAACATGGTTCAATGTCGGAGAGCATGTCTGCAGACATTAAAAATAAATTCTCTTCTCTTGTAAGAAAATAGTGGCTCCTCTGAGGTTTACATTGACTGTTGTGACAGGTTCTGCAGCTGTGATTTCACAGCAGTCAGGGGAGCTTGAGCGGAAATGTACAGCCATAACTAGACATAAGGCCCCATTATGCTGATGTATTGATTAGTTCCACAACTACCAGCTAATCCATATAGTGTGTGCTTCTGTGTCAGAACATTTACAGCTGAGCTTTCACTCATTTGTAGTATTTAAAGCCAACCTATGAAGTCATTTACATTGGTTTCTGCCAAGTTGTTTTCCTTCTCCATCATATAGCAAAAGAACAAATCAAAATAGTATCATTATTTACAGGTGCTTCTTGGGAACAATTAAATAGTTTCACAATCAAAAAAACGAGGATTACATTTTTCTGGAAAGTGTATTAATATAAAGATTCAAAGGATAGGTCCCCAAATCATAGGGAGATAGCTAGCTGGCTAGACAAAGTTTCACTGATAGACTAGAAAACACAAATTGTGAACAAGAGACGTCTCAGTTCCCCTGATGCATTTCACAACATAAAAAATCATACTTGTGTTATGATCAAAATTTAGTAATTTATAAAATGTTCTCGTTTGTTTTTGTGAGGTTTTCTACCTTGCTGTAATATTATTGTATATTTTGTATTGTATCTTTCCCTATTTTCCTAATAAAAACAAATTGACCCATAAAAAAATCATACTTATAATAGTTGTTTGCATAGAAAAGGCAACAGTTTTTATCAAAATATTCATCACATAATTCAATGAAGTTTGGAAGGCATAAATATAAGGTTTATGAGTAATGTAGGTGATCAGTATATACAAGGAATGTAAGAGGAAGGTTGGTTGTGTATGTATAGGGAAATGTATAAAAAAAATGTATATTGTGATAAAAATAGGGGAAGATATTATTCTGTTATATTATTCTACCTGATGTTAACCACCTGGGCGTTACACTGATGTCTAGATTTCTGTTCCAAAAGCGTTACACTGTTTTTCATGAATTTTTTTTTTTTAAATTGTAGACCTGTAA
>NC_092863.1:75706060-75733436 GCF_032062135.1 Pyxicephalus adspersus | reverse complement strand
ATTATTTTGTATTGGATTGGATACAGGAGTTTGTATTCAATCCAATACAAAATGTGTTTGAATGAGTTTCAATTTGAATTTCCCGCACACGCGCCAACGTCATCGTACGCGCCGACATACACGCTACAGAGGGAGAAGAAGCCGGCCGGCTTCTTCTTCTCTGCCGGCCGGCTTCTTCTTCCCGGAGAGGGCACCCGACGCTGGAGATCGACGCTGGAACGCGACGCTAGATGATGGCAGCGGGACCGGGTAAGTGATTGATAAACCCGAACTTTTCTCACTGTATTTTCATACAGTGGTTATCGATAATTGTGATTATTTTAAACCCGAACCAAGGTCGGGGTTATCGCTCGGGTGGTTAAGGCAGAATAGTTTTGTTGATAGAGAGTGTTGATAGATAGATTTTATATTGTGTAGTAGAAGCCCTGAAAAATCTGAAAATACAAAGAGTTACAAAATACTATTACTCCTAAAGTAAAGAAAAATGGTTAGATTAGTATAATTAATTAAGATTAATTGTATCTGTTATTGGAGTTATTTTCACAATCAGAAAATTTAATAATAGTACTTTATAACTTTATCATAGTACTTTATAATACATGTATTAGTGAGGTGAAAAACTACTTTTATTTGATATGTATCTAGTATCGGGAAAAATATCATAATTTGGTTGCTGTGTAGCCCTCTTTGGATACATGGACATTTAATGCATCTACATCTAGTTTATATTCAAGAAAAGTCTGCATTGTACATACATAGTTTTTCATATATTTTTGTTTAATCATGTATGTACAATGCAGACTTTTCTTGAATCTATGAATAAGTGAACATATGTTTTTCTTTGATATGTTTTTTCAATAAACGTTATTTCTAATTTACACAGACCGTACAGTCCTACATATAAAAGTATACCCCTGAGGAAGCCAATCTTGGCAAAATGTGTCGGGCTAAACCAGTCAAAAGATTTGAATGTGGTAGAAATAGTTAGTATAGCAAAAATATTCCAATCCTGTGAATTAACAACAGGACTGAGCATATTGTATATATCTGTAATGTAATTGTGTATGAATTACCTTGTATCAATACATAATTAATGTTTCTAAAATCACTCTAGCCTCAAACCTCTATATTTGTTGTTGCTTCAAATCTAAAAGATATACAATAGAGAGGGCTACTGTTATTTACCTAGAGAGCAAGAGTACCCTTCATTTCACGTTTAGCGAATTAGTAAACCTGAAGCTTTCAATAAAACAACCCCTGCCCATCCTTTTAAGTATGTGCTATACCAGGCTATTCCTGTTATGAGGAAGGTGTCTCCCAGGTGTGCTGATACACCATGTTAATGTGCCCAGAGAGATGATTACTTGCTTAAAGCAGGTCCTTTTTTAAGAATACATGATCAGGTAAATCATTACCGCAGAAGGGGACAGGCCATGTCTCTGCAAAAATCCCTCCTACCTGACTGATCACTTCGAGCATACACAGCCTAATTTTGGTTGCCTGGAGTTAGGTCATCCTGGCCAATCAAGATGGTCAAAGATCCTCTACAAGAAGAGAAGAAACAGAGACGAGTAATGCAGGTTTTTTTGTGCAAGCAAACCGAGATACCATGGTTGCAAAGAAAATGTGAAAAATCAACAGTGCTGAAATGCAAGAAAATAATATACAAGTAATAATACAAAAATAATACACAGTTCTTTAGCAAACCACATGCTCACATTTTACATTATTTTTGAATACAATAAAAAAGGTTCTTTCTGTTTGGCTTTACCACCACTCAAAATGTTTTGCTGAGTCTCAGTACTTATATCCTGCTTCCTAACATGTAATTAAAATGAAGATCTAACAGATGTATTAGAAACAAATAGTTTGACCCGCCACCCATAATTCCCCTTGTAGACAGGAGAACCTGAAAGGATCCAGATAAAATGGGCCTGATTTATTTGCTAATTATTCCAGGTTTATTGGATCACCCAGCTTCACTGATGAAATTGTATCCTCTGCAGCCTTGGAGAGCTTTAATAAATCAGACCTGGGTCAGGCTTTATTAAATCAGAGTTGACAGGCTTTTTGTCTTGAACTGGTCTGCATTCCCATAAAATGTCTATAGGAATACCAAAACTGCTTGAAGCAGGTCACGAGGAAGTTTTCTTCAGGTCAAATGGAGCTGCCATTTATTTCTGAATAATGTCAGAAGCTTCTCAGATTAATGGCTCAGTCATTAAATACCAGACTTATCCTCTGATCAGTTATAAGTACAGCAGAATTGCTTTATAAAAGTTCTTCATGGAAGTTTTTTTTTGTTTACTGCAGAATGGGTGCTGCTGATAATATATATAAAGGAAGAAGCACATTCATGGAAGAGTTGTCTGAGACATCAGAGATACTAAAGCAAGCTACTCCTCGCTCTCTAGTTATTTTGGATGAATTGGGAAGAGGCACCAGTACTCATGATGGCATTGCCATTGCATATGCTACTCTTGAATATTTCATCAGAGATGTAAGTGTTATAATTTTGATGGTTCAGTGATATTTGAGCCATTGTAATATTTACTGCGCATTTTGACAATATATTCATATGCTGAGTTCAATTGGGTTTAAATTGTAACTTAATCTTAAAGAGAATACAATCATATTTAAAACCTTAACATTTTGCTGTTATAATATTGAAAATGATGAGTGCCTTGGCCGTATATTTATTGTTCTTCAAGTCAATGAGAGATCACACAGCTGGCGATCCATTAACTATTGCACTCAGTCCTTTTATTTACCCCATTTGTTAATAAAGCGTAGAGCAAGCATGTTGGCATATAGAAGAAGATTCGTAGTTTGCATTACAAAGGGTAGAGCAGAAAAGCCTGAGATGAGCTAGTATAGACTGTCTAACAGAATTCTTGGTTGAGGATTCGGAAAATCCTTTTTATACCGCCCTATGAAAAGTAAAAATGCAGCTGATACCTATTAGGTATATACTTTTTGAAACATGGATTTCATGTAAGGTTTCATACAAATAATGGAAAAATGATTTACCTGCTTACATAACAAGTACAAATTTTGACACAGGAAGAGGAAAGAACCCTCCCCAATCAAGCTCAAATTATAAGAGGTGGGGGTCATAGAAAACAGTAGGTGGGAGAAAAAGATCTGTGGGGGATTTGTGATGGTTTAAACACAGAAAAAGATGGGAAGTCATTGTTATAGACTTGGTAAAATATGTTTTATTGTAGGAGCATGCCTGATGAGAAAAAGGGGGGAACTTCAGAGAGTAGGGGCAGTCTTAGAGAAGTCTTGGAGCAATGCATGGGAGTGAGGAAGTCATTAGTAGGTCATTGGAGGAGGGTGCCTAAAGGTACATTATTAAAAAGGTCAGAAGTATAAGTGAGACAGTAGCTTTGGAATGATTTAATTCCAAAGCCCAGCATGTTTATTTTGGTTTGGAGGTGCAATGGAAGAAAGTGTAACAATGTGCAAAGTGTAGCAGAAGCTGAGTACTGAGAAAAATGGGAAAGAGAGGGTAAAGGTAAAAAGGTTGTGGCCAAGATTGCTAAAGATAGACGAGGACCATTGTTCTCAAACAACTGGTCTGCAGTGTATGTAAATGCTCCTGTAATGTATTTAATAAATGTTTTGTCTGATATGTTGATACTCATTTATATTTTAAATTTTTATTTTACACATATAAATTATATGTGTATAAATATATATTTATTTTAATATACTCAGGTACAATCATTAACACTGTTTGTCACCCATTACCCACCACTGTGTGAATTGGAATGGCGCTACCCTACTTGTGTTGGAAATTATCATATGGCATTCTTCATTGATGAAGAGCATAGTACTTCAAATGGTATGATGGCAAGTTGACAATTTTCTTACCCTAAACAGTTTTCAGGTTTTCCTTGTTTGCAGTGTTCTCTAGCAACCTTTGCATGGAGTTGATCAAAATTGTTACGTGATAGAGTCACTAGCAGAACATTTCTGTACAGCTGCTTGTATACTTTACTAGAAGCAAAAGTGACAGGGCGACTACACAGGGGACTGACAAATGGAGACAATACAAAAAAAAGGAAGTTTTCAAAAAAAAATCCTCTTGACAAAGAATCTAGTTGTTATTTTAATTAAAGCTGATAAATGTTAAAAAATATCACCTTGGAAATAGCATTTAACAAGTAAAAAAAAGTGACAGTTGTCACCAAAATAGTTGCCTTCTTTGGGAAGTTTCTCTACCAAAAATGTAAAAAAAAAATCGCTTCCACTTTTATTTCTATTATCTTTATGACAATTGTGCTCTTATAAGTTCATATTCTACACCAAATCTTTATAATGCTAAGAATTGTTAAATAGAAAAAAACAAAGTGTATAGTCTGTAAATGTCTTTTTGTTTCGTCTGATCAGGCATTGTATTCCTCATTAATTCTTCCTGCAGAGCCTGAAGTTGCGGATAATCCTGAGTATATTACGTTTTTGTATCAGATAACCAGAGGAATCGCTGCTAGGAGTTATGGACTGAATGTAGCTAAACTGGCAGACATCCCAGAGGAAGTTTTAAAGAAAGCAGCTAATAAATCAAAAGAGCTGGAGGGGTTAGTGGAGATGAAAAGGTGAGTACATCAACAGCACGCTTTATTCTACAGCCCTGTATGTCCATTCTGCAAAGTCCTAATGTATTCATGCCAGAGGTTATCTATTCCTTTATCGGTAAATCAGCTTATGTGTTAATTTTTTTAAAATGATATATATGTGTACTTTTGAACTGTTTCTTTACATACCTTTTATGTGAATTTAGTCTAACTCAGAGGTATATACTTTACCGCTTTATGTATACTTTACAGCTGATTTCAAGGTAACTGTAAAATAAAGGAAGAAGTGGTATTCCAAGCAAAACCACTCAATACATTGATACATTTGATGTTTTACCTGCCCAAGCATTTGTTATTATTACCACACTCATGCCATACTGAGCTGTCAACAACCAATTTTTCTGCCTCAGCTTAGCAGTTTCAAATGACTCTTCTCTGCCCAACATTCTCATTCCCCTCTCTCTCTTCTCTGCATACATTCTGCTCAATGGACACGTCAAAGAACATAAATTTGACAGGGTAGTTATTTTGTTCCTGTTGGTGAAGTTTTTTTTTTTTTTTTTTTTGCTAACCTTAAGTAGAGATTTTTAAACTGGAGTTTAATCTGCTGAAAAATTGCCTTCAATGGTTCACCTCTCTTATCTTGCCAATACTAATGAAGTTGCTAAATAAAACTTGTCCATGATTTTAGATTTATTGATGTCACCCCTACCCCTTTGCTGGCAATGCAGGCAGATCATGACTGGTGGCAGGGGATGGAGAGTGCTGAATATGGCTTCTGGAAAACAGGAAGCCGTGGTGACACACGTATGTGATGCCAAGTCCCAACAACTGAAAGAATTGAATTCCAGTTTATAAAAAGGAAAGGTCAATTACAGTTCAACATAAAACTTTAGGTCTAGATGATGCTGGATATCCATCAGCAAGGAAATAAGGCGAGCTTTAACTTTGTTGCTGCAGCTTCTATTGCACATTGTGAAAAGCTGACTGCTTGCAGTGAGGTCATTTCATTATAAAAAAATATACAACTGTAAAAGACTGGTGGTAAGCTTTAAGTGGAATTCAGCTTTAAGGAAATGCTATGAAGCAGTGTTATATAATTGTTTTGTTGTTATATAGGTCGATGTTACGTTTTACAGCTGAGATGAGCTGCTTTGATAGACATGCTCTTAATTTCCGTGACACGTAGCTATCTAACATGGAATCAGAGGAGACTGAAATGATTTTCTTACTAAATGAAGTCCGCTTGTTGCAGCTTCATTACAATTTGTACTAATATCAAATGTTAAAGCTCCTGGCTGCTTCTCATTTCTCTGCATTCATACAATGGTGGTTATACTTTCCTAATGAACCAGAACCCCGTGTGGACCCGCGCACATTTTCATTTCAGCTCTGTGCTTCTTCTTGGCAGTATTTTTATATTTGTAGAGCAATTTAGTGTCTATGCATTGTAAAGGCAAAAAAAAACCTTTAACATAAATCTATTTGTGAAATAAATGTAAGTTAAATAGTCTATTCAACTACAGTAAATTAGCTTCTGGTGCTGGGACAACAGCACTCCTGGATTTTATGGCTGGAATGATGCACTACCAGTTCTCTTTGTGTAAAATCATTATTGGTCTCCACATATAAGCACTTGCCAGTAGCAGGTTCCTTACCTAAGTATTTCACCAAATCTATGACCCTTGTCATAGAGATTGAGATTGATAAAGTATTAAAGGAAGAGTTTGGGTAATGCAGAACATGTCCTCTGCTTGTCTATGATTTCCAGAGAGTGATACAAACTCATTTGGACCTGTTCACCTGTGGCCAATATTGGTCAGTGATAAACAGGATACTGGATCAGTACAATTGTTTTATTTCATGTGAACTTAAACCCTTGTTTTCATAATCATCTCATAGGAGCTGACATATTTCACACCAAAGATAAATTTTCTCATACCAAAAGAGGTCACAGCTTCAGACATTCCTGGTCTACTGCAGTCGGTTTTGCATCAGTCATTCAAGCAGGAGGAGCTTACACTGGTTGCTTCTTGCATACAGAAGCGTGAGATGTATATAGTCCCAGCAAAGAGGATTTAACCTCCCTAGCGGTAACCCCGAGTGTGACTCGGGGTAGAAAAAAGTTGCAGAAAGCGGTAACCCCGAGTCACACTCTGGGTAGGTAAACCTATGGGAAGGCTAGTAAATACAGCCTTACCTGATCCGCCGGCGTCCTACGTCGTCCATCGCCGTGATCTCCGTCCTTTTCCTTCTTCCTCCAGCCGGCTTCTGCACCCGATGAGTCACTGGGGAGTTCCCGGTGATGTCGGTGCGCATGTATGTTGCTGGCGGGGCGGGAAATTCAAAATCCATTTGTATTACATTCAATACAAAATAACTGTATTGAATGCAATACATTGGTTTTTTATGTGTAAAAGCAGTACATTGTTTTCAAGAACATTTATTTTATAGTATATATATTAGTATGAGTATAATAGGTATTTTTTTTTTTTTAAAATATATAGATTTTTTAATTTATTCAATTTATTATTTTTACATGATTTTGTGTTTCAAACTTTAATATACTCATACTAATATAATATACTGTAAAATAAATGTTCATGAAAAACAATGTACCGCTTTTAGACGTATAAAACCGGATAGAAATGAACCGCTAGGGAGGTTAAATCCTCTGGAAGGACTGGAATAATAATGGCGCTGGTGAACTGGTAAAATAAAACAGAACTCAGTGATCCAGTTATGATACCAGAATATACCTGGAAGTGTAATTCTGTTTCTTTTCATTCACCCAAATGTATGGGAGACAAGAAGCAGCTGGAAGTTTTTCTTTTACTTTATTGTTTCTTGTACAAATGTATCTTTTTAGTAAATGCTTTTAAAAGCAAATGGGCAGTTCCAATTTTGTGTCCTCACAGGTTACATTTAGGTTTGTATTGTTAATATATCAATTGTGTTTGTGTCTAAACAGATGTGAATTGCTACATATCATTATACTTTGGCAAATAATACAGATAAAGAATCGTGGGAAAAAATATGTTTTTGTTAACTTTAATGCCTTGTTTTTAGGCCATGATCCTACTTAAACAATCAGAAACCTTCTTCTATGGACATCTTTAAGTAATACATTTTAAACCCTCCTTTGTGTGTTGTGTTTTGTCAGAAAGAAGATGAAGACATTTCAAACTGCCTGGAATATTCAGAGTTCTGTGGATCTACAGGAATTATTAAATGCAGAGTGTGTTAACAAGTAAAACATACCTTTCACTAATCTGGGCCGGACAACATCATGGTGTCACTGCACAGAAGAACCGGAGTTGATGAACTCAGATGTGTGTTAAATACAGTTGGGGTTTTCACTTCTGAGATACATAAAGATCCCAAGCCAATATGCACTGTATTTAGATACAGACCTGGTAAATGATGAGTAGACTTCTAGATGTGAGGAATCTCATTTACCTTTAAGCATAATTTTTAAAAAATGTAATATATTTCAGCTTGCCAGTCCTCCGATGTGGCTGTATCATTAATTTTTCAGGTAAAGACCATGAAGTACTGTAAATACCTCTTGATATTGATAAGTGTGGTATACTTGTTACTTCCTTTGTGCTGCTTTTAAAAACAAAACAATCCTATCGGCCATCATGTAATAAAGATGAACATCCACTATATTTTAGTAGTCTCCTCTTATACATACAGTGAGGAATGAACGCAGCCACCCAGAGGAATCATGTCGCTCCATTGGTTTACCAGGTGAAGTACCTGGTTAAAAGAACTGAACAACTATAAAACTGCCATATTTAAATTGGGGTTAGCTGCAATATTTTATATTTTTTTGTTTGGGTTTAAATACATTTCAATGGAGAACTTCAGTTAACAGCTTCTTGCATACTTACTGGAGTTTTTTTATGGCCCTGCTTGCTGCAGATTATAACCATGAACTTCCATCATTAAAATATTTTAAATATTCATATGCTGCGTTATTTGTCCAAAATATTACATTTTATTCAAACACAACTTCAGCATTATATACCTAAAGGTGTTCTAAATCAGGGTGCTTGACTAGCTGTACAGGACAAAGCTACACAGAAGAATAAGGACTGTCATTTTTGAGTTTTTGACTCAGGACAATTATGCAGATCCACAGTTTTGATCTTGTTTGTTGCATATTGTCCCATATCATTGACATTGGATAAGATCACCTATAGCACCTCCATTCATTTTACTCTCATGGCAAGCACCCTTGGCTGAGACAAACATGAAGGCTGCAGCTGATGACTTAGTCTGCAAATGTCTTCCTGGCTGTCTAGCTTATCCTCTATCTTCGGTGTTTTGAGTAACCAACCAAACACCTACATGGATGGATACTTCCACATTTCTCTTTTTTTTAAAACTAGCAAAGAAAGCACTGAAGCCAGAAAGACAGCAAATCAAGCAGTCGAACAGAAAATAGCCTACATATTTCTCTTTCCAGTACTGAAAAATACTGTATAAGCTGCCATTTCATGAACTTTTCTTTGGAAAATTACAATCTTTCCACTGCAACTGGAGCAGACAATCTTCAACACTAATGTAATATTAGCAGCAACCCTGGACCAAACAGCCCAACCCTACTGGAGCCCCAATCCACCAATGTGCATTGGTTGTCATGGACCAATAAAGTAAACAGTCTACAACTGGCTTAATTTTCCATGTCTTTCTATGAGGTTAAAGGTTTCAGCCCCAGGACAAAAATTGCAGGCATGGTAGCCCCTTTATTTGTCTTGATACAGGTGCACTTTAAGAAGATATGTTGAACCTCAGACACACATTTCTGGTAATGAGCAGTGTGTACCTGCAGCTGAGTTCACGCAGAGAACAATGATGTCCTGGAGTAATGATCTGTCCAGGAGCTCTGAAAGTGCACAGGCTGCTCTATCTTCTCAGTGAGCACAAGACATCGCTGCTCTGCCTTTTTATTTTAGAATTTAGCTAATTTAGTTGAAATCTGGATCTAAATGTTACCTGGATGAAAGAATCAATTTCTTTAAGCAGTAAGTGTAGGTCTCTAACGCTAAGTGGCAGCCAGCCACATGCTGCTAAGTAGGAGAAATAATGCTGCATAGCACCTGCATTTACCCCATTCACAATTCACTGACACAAACTCTGCTCTGTGTAATTACATTTCCAGGAAAGACAAATTGCCTTACACTTCCAGGTACACACACTGCGCAGGCTAATTCAGCAAATGCACGACACAGAGCATGAAGCAGCGCATTTGCTTACAATGAGCTTTGTAATTTGTGTCACTCAGCAGTTTAAAGGGAAATACTTTTCTGTAAGCATATGAATAATATATATGGATTTATTTCTTCTCACACACAGAAAACATTTTTTCTCTTTTTGTGGAGAATAAAACATGGCATGAGTGTATGCAGGCTTTTTGAATAGATTTTCCTGTGCAATACAGATACCAATGAATGAATATGTGTTATGGGTCACAAAGTTGATTTGTCCTGTTTGGATCCGATACGTTAGTCTTTTCAATATTGTCTGATTTTAAAGTTTAGACAGCTTTTTGGGACCATGTACCACCTATCTGTTTGAACATAAAATTAAAGAATCCTAGCTAGTTCATCAGGTCACCGTGAATAAGGTAGGAAAGAAATTTGGGGGTGTGACCAAGTTGAAGTTGGTGTGTCTGGTTAAGACCTATCAACCGCCAGATCTCAATGGCATGCAGGTAATAACATAACATCACAAAGGTATTACCTATTACAGATAGATATCAGGGGCATGCAAATGAATTGGATAAGTGACAG
Organism: Pyxicephalus adspersus; assembly: GCF_032062135.1. Taxonomy (NCBI): domain Eukaryota; kingdom Metazoa; phylum Chordata; class Amphibia; order Anura; family Pyxicephalidae; genus Pyxicephalus; species Pyxicephalus adspersus. Next base: position 75,723,052 of record NC_092863.1, on the reverse strand, counting down.
GCGGGCCTCTCATTGTGGAGGATAGCCAGGATGGACTGTGTAACCTAGGATGGAAGTGGGAAGCCAGGATGAGGGGGTTACATTGATGTTGGAGAAGAACAGTCAGTGGAGGTGAGTTAGCAAGAATGGAATGGCTCACAGGTAGGAAGGATGAGATTATTAGTTTCCATCCCACTCAGTGCTTGTCCTTTTTTGTCACATTACAAACCAGGATTTAAAAACATTTTTTTTAGGTGCTTAGCACCATTTGATTTTCCACTTTAAAGGTGTAGAATATTTTTATTGTGGCACAATCTGAACAGAAATTAATGTGCATAGGTATTCATAACACAACAATTGCCAATACTTTGCAGAGACACCTTGTGCTGCAATTACAGCCTCAAGTCTGCTTGGGGTTGAGGTTCATTAAGACAAAACTGCTCTAACTCCTTTTGGTTAGATTGGTTGCATTGGTGTACAACAATCTTTAGGTCATGCCACAAATACTCAACTGGATTTAGGTCTGGGCTTTGACTAGGCATTTCCAAGACATTTAATTGTTTCCCTTTGAACCATTATAGTGTAGCTATACCGGTATGTTTAAAGTCATTCTTATGCTGGAAGGTGAATCTTCATCCTAGTCTTAAATCTCTGGCAAACTGAAATAGGTATTCCTGATGAATTGCCTAGTATTTAGTGCCATCCATCTCTTCTTCATCTCTTTTGCCTGCTGATGGAAAAACACGGCAGAACATGTTTCTACCACCACTTTGCCTCGCTGTGGGAATGGTGTGGGATGAAGGGAGCCTAGCGTCTCATATGGTGTTTCCCATTGGCCAAAATGTTCAATTTTAGACTTTTATTTTACAACTGTAGGTCTGTAGCATAGAAACATATTTCACAGCACTGAACAATTGTGTTTTATGGTTCAGCTCACTGATCCCAAGAAAACTGTGTGAATCCATAAGCAGCTAACTAAATACTATGAATGAAATATATTGTAAATGTTCATTCTTCCTTCACTTATAACACCTTAAAGTATAAAATAAAACGCACAGCATTTGAGTATAAAATACATTATCATAAAGCTGGACTGTGGTGACCAAGGATACCGCCACTCTGCAGAACGTTCACATCACACAAGAAAGCTTTTCCTCCCACATGAATAGATAGTGGGTTTCCAGGGGTAACCTTTCTGGCAGGTTTATTGTGTTTAGTTTTACAATGTTTTCTTTTATCTCTCTTGCGTAAATACTCATTTCTTTTTTCTAATCTTTATTTAAACAACAACAAGGATAGGACAATAGTCAACATGAGAGGTAAGCAGCATAGTCAACCATTAGTGGACATTAGGAATGTAAGCACCCCCACACTAATATAAAACCTGATGTTGATTTTTTAATCCTTTAGGTTTTTTTTTTATATGCACTAAAATACTATTTTTTTGATTTTTCTGTGCTTTAGTTTGGAAGAAATATAAGATTGTTCATACTCTACATATATGAGGTCATCACAAAATAAAGCAACATTATCTGTTTATTTATAAAACTTATAGGAAAAAAGCCATTAAACCACATGAGATTATTATCTTCTCCCAAAGTGTAACAGATGTATTGACCCACTTGCAGTCCTCTTTCTTGATTTCTAGCCTTGTCCTCAAATTATCTTTTACAGGTCACAAATTATGCTGGACTTTTTTGCTAGTTGTTTCCACCTGAAAATTGTTAATTATTTTAAACCTCTGCATCCCATTATTAAGATATTGTTATTTTATTATTTTAAAGGTAAATTTCCTGCTAAATGAGAATACCTACTTCCTGAATTTTTTCAGCTTTATTGAACTTAGTATTTGCTATGGTTATAAGTCGCATTTGCGGCACTCTGAATTTAGGACTTTGATGCCTGATGTTTTGCCATCCTCTTTGTGGTCCTTGAGCGAGGGATGTTAGTTACCAAATGTGTATGACTCTGTAGAATTGGAACGGTAGCTTTGTTGATTATCCAACAAAACTTATATAGCTAAATATGCATGGTCCCTTTACTTACACAATTTAACAAATGATCATTGGTCTAAAATCTTATCATTACCTACACAAGTACCTCTGAATACTGCACAGTGTCCATCCTAATTATACAAGCTCTACAGAACTATTTATATCCCAGACAAATTATTCAAAGCCAATCCTAAGGTCTCTCTTTGTACAAAATTTCAGATGCATAGCAAATATTTACTGCAATTTGGTGGTGTTCAAAGTTGCAAAGATCCAACTTTCCCTATGATCTTTCATTGACTGCCTTAAGGACTGCCTTTGTTTTTCCCCTGATCAAGTTATGGGTGTCATTATGTAGTATAATTACAATTAATATAAGCATACCACTGGAATGCTGTACATAAAGACACAGAGAAATTCCTAATAAATTAAAGATTTGGAACGTGACATTACCAAAATACCAAATAACAGTTTCTTCATTGTTCAATAATGTTGACTGCCTATGTGAATGTATGTGAAATTACACTGTAAATGCTTCAAAACAATTATGTAAACTGCATTTGAATTCCCTAACTGTAAATGCACAGATGGAATTGGGTCATGGAATATGGCTTATGGACCTTTTCAACTAATTTTTTTGCATGTCAATATTCCAATTAAATGTTTTAATTAAAAATAATGCAGGCAAACTGGTAAAAAAAAACATGGGCCTAAAATGGCAAGTTAAAAAAAAACATTACAGACTTGTGGGCTTAATGCAGCATCCATGCATAAAATCAATGAATTCTTGTCTTGTTACACTTTATATATTTATGAAATAGGAGCTTCAGAATCTCTTTTTCCCAGCTGCTATACTTGCAGAGGTTAGAACTTGAGTCACGCAACTTAGACTTGAGTCCGACTTAAGTCACCTAATGAAAGACTTAAGATTTTTCCCAGCGACTTGCAAATAGACTTTTGACTTGCTTTCTCTGCAGACAGCTGAAGGGGGAAGGGAGAAAGGCAGTGAGGCTTTTTTTTTTACAAAGCCTTCCCCACTCCCCGCACCCCCCTCACCTTCAGCTGTCAGAGGAGAAAACTTAGAAAGCAAGAAAGGTTGGAAGGAAGGCAGTGAGTCTTCTGTAACATAACCCTGCCTTCCTCCCCACTTCTCTTGCATTCGAAGTTTTCTCCTCTGACAGCTGAAAGGGTGGGGGGCGGAGGGTGGTGTTACAGAAGCCTCACTGCCTTCCTCCCTTCCCCCTTCAGCTGTCATCAGAGAAAACCAAGGACTTAGAATGCCATCTTGCGCTCAAGAACAGGATCAGAGCTCTGTTTCTATATGGAGACAAATTGGGATAAATGAAGTGACTTGATTTGAGACTCAACTTGGAGGAAATCTTGGTGACTTTGTGTCAGTGACTTGGGACTCGACCTAGACTTGAGGGGGGACGACTTAGTTCATCCTTTGTATACTAGTCATTAGTGATGAACGATTTGTTTGTGAAAATAGATCTCAAAATGTAATTGGAGAGTCCCACAACATGCTATTGCATTGAAAAATGCTAAAGCCAGAGGAGACTGGGTGAATAATATATGTAATGTTTTTTGTAAATCAAAGTTAAAATATATTTAGAACCCCCCCCCACCCCCAATTTGTTTTGAGCAAACAGCAAACTTCCAAATATATTTGCAAGGGGGCCTGTGGTAATGTGCCCCACGTTAAAACTTGTAAAGTTATATTGTTTTCTATTAAATGAAGTTCCATGAGCTTTATTATTGTCACAAAATAATCACTGGGAGATTCAGAAGATGTATTTAATGAGTTATTGTTAGGAGAGCATCCGGCCAATGACTCAATGACCCAATGAGATGTAATTTGCAGCAGCCAGGAGAACCAAGATAGCAGCAGCCCCTGCTTCCCTTTAGTCTTGCAGCCTGATGGATTTATGGCATCCCCTGCATATATTGTTAGGCTGTGCACAGCTAAAGGGGATTCTAGAGGCTGATCAGCTCCTGACTCAGCCCTGCACTGCTATTGGCTGCTGGGACTTTAAAGCCTCCCTGCTCCCAGTCACCGGTGCCTGTTATAGCATTAGCTGGGCTTATCTGTGCTGGAGAGATTCTGAGTGTTTTTCTGTTGCTGACCTTTACCTGTTCCTGACAACTCAGCCTGGACCGACCTTTGCCTATGACCCCGACTCTGCTTGTGCCTTTTCCTTTGTACCTCATTTGGTGGACTGATCTTCTGTGTTTTACTTCGACTTGTTTCTGGATTCCCTGGTAATTCTGTACTGTTTATCTGTGGGCTCCTGGCCAGCTGCTGGCTTATCCCCAGACACCATCCCTTGCGCACTAAGTCCTGGGGGCAACCGAGTGCTGGGAGACTCAACCAGTCTCCTGAGGCTGAGCGGGGGCTGCTATATGTGAAGACTGTGGCGTTAGATTGGAGGACTGGTGTCTGGAGAATACTGGTACTGACCAGGGCCCTACAGTTATCTTATGTAAAAACGTGATCTACTTATTTGTTTTTTTATATAAAAGCATGTCATTCTTTTGTAAATCAAAGTTAAAGCATTGTCAGGAAACTGCAGTTTTAAAGACACCCACTGACTTTTAAAGATAATACTGAGGAACGCATTTTTTGTTGATTTAGGTCTTACACTTGTTTTTTACTAATTTTTGGGTAGTAAATCCAGAAATTACCCCAGTTTTTACGATACAGGGTATCCTTCATTTTTGTCAAACATACAAATTTTACAAAGAATGAAAAATTAATGAATTAATAACTTGAATGTACTGTTTATTTAAATTTATTTTGTTCATACAAAGGATTTATTGTTACTCTATGACATTTTTTTTTACAGTTAAACTTTTGAAAATTTATCAGGTAAGCAGTTATGGTAAAAATTTATGCTTATAGCTTTTTCTGGATTGTTCAGTGTTAGGAAAATCCCGCCGGATACTCCAACAATAGTCAGCCTTAATATGTACATCCCATCTACCCTGATACTGTCCCTTCATGACTTTCAAATCTTGGTGGAATCGTTCACCTTGCTCATCACTGACTGCACCAAGGTTTTACGGGAAGTTAGAAAGATGGCTTTGCAGAAAATGCACCTTGATGCTCATTTTGCAACCAAGCATTTTGTAGCTCTCCAAGAGTTTCTGGACAATTTCTGTGTAAATACTTGCTTGTGTGTTTCCAAGAAAGTCCTTGACAATGACTTTGAATGATAACCAAGCATTCGTTTCGACTTCTGACATGTCCTGATGAAATGTTCATCTTTCATGAGCTGCTGAATCTGTGGACCATTAAACACACTGGCCTTTATTTTTTCAAATGAAAGGCTAGAAAATGCCAAAATGAGGTACTTGAAACAGTCTCCTTCAGTTGGCAAAGCTTTACCAAACTGCTTCATCAGTCCCAGTTTCTTGTGCAGGGCAGTAATATATTATTCTTTCTATCAACAAGCGACTCATGTAGAATGTTTGGATCACCTGGTTTTAGGGCAGATCTTGGAAGCCAATTCATTTCCACCCAATGCCTTTCAAGAGCTCTGCTGACCCACATGCATAGGTATGAGGGATACTTGGTGTATGCTTGGTGTACTTGGTGTTGCTGACCAATAAGGAAGCATATCATTTTAAGGTCAACACAGATGACCCATATGTGTTGGTGATATTGCAACAACTCAATGACTCTCTCTATGTCTGCATATTCTTCACAATGAGAAACTGAATGGCCAATTGGGACTGACCCAAATATATTGCCATTGCGAAGGAGGACACACTTTAGGCTTCGCTTTGAGTTATGGATTGTAATTCCCAATTCCTCCATTAAACCAGGTATATTACGGCAATACACAAAACCACTGTCAGTTCTGGCCACAGTCTCTGGTTCGAAAGTATGATACCTTCGTTCCTTTTTAAAGTTTTTCTCACGCCGTCTTGATGCTAGGAGTTCTAAAGCCTTCTTCGGTAGTCCCAAATCACTCAACTCATTCCTTATGAACAGAGTCCTCTTCAATTTCAAACTGTTCATCATTTTTGTCACCTAGTTCATCACCATAATCATGTTCTTCAAGAGAGGGTAGTGTAACGAAAACCAGCACTGGGATTTCATCCGAATGAGCTGCTGGGCGTATAGCTGATGGTAGACTAGGATACTCTGTTACATTTATTTTTCTTGTTACATCCTGAAGTTTTCACTATACAAAAGTAACAGTGGCTTAAATGATCTCCTGCCTCTCACCAAACCATAGGTATGCCAAATGGCATCATATCACGTGTTCCCTTTGTTCGCATCCGTAAACCCTTGACACCTTATGAGGGGCCAAGACTTATCTTGCTCTACAAATGTGCTGATGTTCGCCCTTTGACTGGGAATGGTGAGACTGTCACAGATATAACAAAATTAATCAGGGTTGTTTAGGCACGTATGACGAGAAACTGTTCCCCAGTGTAATGGGAAAGCCCCTTAACATAGCTTTAAGAGGATTGGTTAGAGCAGTGTTTTTTGACGTTTTTAACATGGAGTAACCCCTTGAAATAACTTCCAGGACTTCAGTGAACCTCTATATATAATTACTATATCCACAGCTCACAGTACAATAATGTGGTGGTCAGGAAGAATACCAAAAAGATTATTGGTCTCTATTAACCTGACCTGAGAGTCACACATTGCTCAAGGAACCCCTAGTAACCTCTGGAGGAACCCTGGCTGACAAACAGTGGGGTAGGAGGGCCTATAGATGCATGTCTAAGTTGAAAAAAAATTGAAACTACAAATGTGTTCTGAAGGTCCCTCTGACTCTCCTGTATTTTGGTGATGTTTAGGGGCTTTTCAATTATTTCATTCTTGGTGAAAATTAGCATAATTTTTAAGAAAATGTCTTCACTCACAAAAATGATATTTAATTATTTTTTTATTCCTACTAATTCTCACAATAGTTTTTATGTTGAATTTGCTCTAGTAGTAGATTTTACGCTAAGTAGGACTACTGTGTGTATTGTGGACCACATCTGTAAGAGACCCCAGAAACAATATTAGGTCTTAAAGACGGCTGAACAAATGACAGGTACAGTAACAGAATATTTAGATGACATTGTTACTTCTTCAGTGGTTTGAATGCAGATACCTAAATACATCAATGCTGTGGATTATACACTGAGAGAGTTAAGAAATGTCAGAATATGGCCATAATTAAATCATAGAATGAAGTTACTAATATAGAAGCCATGTGTTGACAAGCTTTGGGGTTCGTTTCGGCTTTCAATGCTTCTGAGATTATTCAGAATTCATTGACAGGTATATTTGACCTGCAATTGACACATTCCTCCCTGGATTTGACCTGTTTAAAATGGCTTTTGCGTTATCATAAATAACACAATACAATAAATAATGTATTGCTTTAGTTTCATTCTCAGTCCTCCCTAATCTCATATTATGCCCAAACACATTCATATATGGTTTGTAAAATATAGGAATCTTGACATAATAAATTATCAGTAGTAAGCCATTTATGGACAATATACAGTTAGGTCCATAAATATTTGGACAGAGACAACTCTTTTCTAATTTTGGTTCTGTACATTACCACAAATAATTTTAAATGCAACAACTCAGATGCAGTTGAACTGCAGACTTTCAGCTTTAATTCAGTGTGTTGAACAAAAAGATTGCATAAAAATGTGAGGAACTAAAGCCTTTTTTTACACAATCACTTCATTTCAGGGGCTCAAAAGTAATTGGACAAATTAAAAAGCTGAAAATAAAATGTTCATTTCTAATACTTGGTTGAAAACCCTTTGCTGGCAATGACAGCCTGTAGTCTTGAACTCATGGACATCACCAGATGCTGGATTTCCTCCTTTTTAATGTCCTGCCAGGCCTTTACTGCAGCGGCTATCAGTTGCTGTTTGTGGGCCTTTCTGTCCGAAGTTTAATCTTCAACAAGTGAAATGCATGCTGAATTGGGTTCAGATCAGGTGACTGACTTGGCCATTCAAGAATATTCCACTTCTTTGCTTTAATAAACTCCTGGGTTGCTTTGGCTATATGTTTTGTGTCATTGTCCATCTGTATTATGAAACGCCTCCCAATCAATTTGACTGCGTTTAGCTGGATTTGAGCAGACACTATGTCTCTGAACATCTCAGAATTCATTCGGCTGCTTCTGTCCTGTGTCACATCATGGATAAACACTAATGTCCCAGTGCCACTGGCAGCCGTGCACAACCATGAGGCTTATGAGTGGCTTGCACCTTGCAGTGCACCCTCTGTATTTACTTTCATGCAGTCTTCTCTTTATGGTAGACTTGGATATCGATACGCCTACTTCCTGGAGAGTGTTGTTTACTTGGTTAGTTGGCTTTTGTGAAGGGGTTTCTCATCACCATGGAAATGATTCTGCGATTATCCACCACTGTTGTCTTCCGTGGACGTTCAGGTCTTTTGGCGTTGCTGACTTCACCAGTGCTTTGTTTCTTTCTCACGATGTACCAAACTGTAGATTTTGCAGCTTAAGGATGGCTTGTTTCACCTGCATGGAGAGCTCCCTTGACCCCTTGTTGTCTGTTCACAGCAAGCTCTTCCACATTCAAGCACCCCCCTCAAATCAACTTCAGGCCTTTTATCTGCTTAATTGATAATGACATAACAGAGGAATTGCCCACACCAGCCCGTGAAATAGCCTTTGAGTCAATTGTCTAATTACTTTTGAGCCTCTGAAATTAATTGATTGTGTAAAAAAAAGACTTTAGTTCCTCACATTTTTATGCAATCTTTTTGTTCAACCCATTGAATTAAAGCTGAAAGTCTGCAGTTCAACTGCATCTGAGTTGTTTCATTTAAAATTAATTGTGGTAATGTACAGAACCAAAATTAGAAAAACGTTGTCTCTGTCCAAATATTTATGGACCTAACTGTAAGCATTTTTCTGAATAATTCTATTTGTTTTGTCACAAGGTATATAAAACTTTATTTTAAATGGTCCATGGAAGTAACAGCAGGAATGACAAGTGGTACATCTTTGTAAAACCTCTGAGATTTATTATATAATCAGCCAGGATGACGCGAGTAGCAGACATTAGTTCTGCATCAGAGAAAGCAGGCTGCCTAACACACATCAGCTCCACACAAGTGTAAAAGCTGACACGCTGCATCATCACAGTCAGGTAACAAATTTGCGCTTCAAAAGGCCATATATTGTATTGTCAGTCAATCCTTGGGAGTTTAATATGCCCCGGAGTTATGGAGTTTGGAACTTGGCAATTATTATGCATTCATTTATGGAATGTAGCTATAGTAACTGGGAGCCGTCTACAATAAAACCTCATGCTAGAATAAACTTAATTGTCTAAATGTAACAAAAGCTTGATAAGTAAAGACCGTTTTATATGCCCAAAGCTTATTTCATAATTTATTAAAACTGTAAACTGTAATGCTGTGGACTGCCAGTGTATGTTGATTTTGATTTCATATTCACAGGAACAGTATATTTTTCTACTGCACAACCATCAGATGCAACATGCAATGAGAGCCCTTTAAATTGCATATAAGACTGATCAAACATCTCAAAGGCTCCCTATACACACACCCTACCTATTAACTTGTCCTTTACCTCCACCTATTGGTATTGGTAATTTTGTTTTGTTTTAGTTCTGCTTTTTTATACTAGTTTTTTTTTTAACTAGTAGTATAAAATACACAGCCCACCAACCTGGCTGTCAAATACAGGATCTGGTATGCCGTTCTGTACCAATGGCCCACTTCCTTAATTGATACAGCAAAAGGGATGAGCCAGGCGTGCAAAAGATGATGTTGGATACATCAATGTGTAATATGCATTTAGGAAATTTTCCTCCCACTGGCAGATTGGAACAATTTCCCAAGGCTGTTAAACAGTAAAGACAAAATGTAAAAAATAAGCTTTTACGTTTATGTAGGTTTAACTCCACCTAAGACTATCATCACAACTTAAAACAAGATCATCTGACCTCCATCTAAGGTTGTCTCTTACAGTTAAAAGAAAAAAAATAGAATATAGAAAAAATAAAAAAAAATTATAGTAAATTCCTATTATTGTTGTATAATGAAATCAGTTCCTTTTTTTTTAGGCATAACATTTATCAAAAATTTTTTGCATGGATCCATTATTTCCTGTCCATTTGTTAGATGTACCTCTAAGCAGATTTTGTTTAACAAATTTCCTTTCCTCTATGTGACGTGCACAAAGCTTTGTATTGATAAACCTTTTATACTGACATTATTCTGATATCAGAGCCTCCACTGACATCACAAAAAGTGATTCTGCCTAGTTCAGACTTCATGATACAGGGAATGTAATGCTCGTGTGGGAAGCACTGCAAGTCAAATGACAGCATAATATTGTCATGCAGCTTAGATTTTTATTGTACATGTGGCATTATTATTTCCTGTATGATTTAGCTCAGGGTCTCTGCTTGATAAAGCACAGGAAATGTGTTGGTTATGATGATAAGCAACATAAGGTGCAGGAAAATAAACTGATGTTTCCTTTCTAAGTCCTGGCATTGACACCAGTACACTGAGTACTGCTAAGAATGGTATCTAAGGAACCTTATAGTGTTCGTGAAGATATGAATGTTCACCCAGAACATTATTCTGAGTATTGCTCTGTGAAGATTGTACCATATATTCTCTAAACAAATTCCCACTTAAAGCAAACTTGTTGGGTTGAGTATCAATATAAAGGAATAAACCTGAATAGGTCTATATTAAGACCTGAACTCAAAAAGATTTGTTATGTTTTATGGAGCATCCAATTAAACTTTGGCTTAGCAGCACACTGAAATATTTTCCTTTTATCTTGAATTCTTGAAATACAGCAGTGGATAGCATGCGAGTGCCTAAGCACTCCTGTTTTTGAGCTTCTTATACGCAGTATGAGATTATTTGGGTACTGCTAGTCTTTGACATGAAGAAGAAATGTCTTGCTGCTTTCCCAAGTTGTCTACGTTCACTGTCATAATTTAAGTCATAGTTGGGAACAAGACAAGTCCTTGGTCAATGTAATGTTCTAGTGATGTTAGGTTAGCATTGAGAGAACTCACTATTTTCAACCAAACATCTACCCATACCATTATACTACACAAGATGGTTTTGGCTAAATTCTTTAGTTTTTGCAGTCTTCATTTGTCAAGTTTTAGTGATCTTGTGTCCAATGAAGTTTAATTTTCTTTTCTTCCGAGACCGGGGGTCAAAGCCAACATGGCATTCTGTTGGGTTATCCTATACTACCCAAAATCTAGGTGCTTATTACAGAAGTTATAGACTTCTTAAGATTTTGAATCTTTTTAGCCATTCTCTGATGCTGCAACCATAATTTTTAAAGTGTTGACTAACTATATACATATTTTAGGAGTACCTGCATTGTTTGTCAGAAAAGATGAAGTCCCTGCAAACCAACAGGCTGTAATTTCTCCTAACACTTATTTTCAAATGTTTGATCTCTGTATTTAACTTTCCAGTGTGCTATTCATTAGATTGGTACCTATAATCACCACAGTTACAGTTACAAGACAGTTAATTTTTCAGATAAATGAGACCAGTGTCCATCCTCATATTTCTTGATAATGCCCAATTTATTAAATAAACAGAACTGTGAACATTGTTTGTTGACCTGATATGAATTATTTGATTTGATCAAAGTCATAGTGATACCTTAAGGATGAATTATTAACAGCTTGTTACGCAAATAGTTATACAGCCATTACCAGCCACCTGCACAGGCTAACTACTTCTGGTAAAAATGGTTGAAGCTGCCTGGGTTTTTTTTCACTGAAAATGCCTAGTTTCTGATTTAACCATTCTGACAACGTATTGTCTTGAATTTATTAGCCACCAACTTAAATTAGTTTCAAAGACCCTGAACATATTATTGTCACCAAGTCATTAAAGTTATACAGGAAAAGCCATTATGGCTTTAATTTGGCATTGAAACTTAGCTCATTAGCTTTCTAATACTTTATGGAAGATAGGTTTTTATCAGTTGCAAAAACATTTTTACATGTGACACTTTCATTCATTCACAAATTTAACTCGGAAACCCATTGTATTGTATGTGAACACTTCCTGGCTGCAGCTTTACTAATCAATGAATCATTCATTGAATGAGTCATTGATAGCTTAAACATGTAAATAAACCAGCCACTGCAGGCCAGGGAAACAGTAAGAAACAGCAATGATTGTAAGGTTGGTTTAAGGTTCATCAGTTGGTGCATTTCAGAAATATTGTGAATTTACAATTGTTGATGTATGATTGATAATGTATTTAACATTTTTTTAGGTATTGTATTTCTCACTTGTTATTTCCTAACTGTTTCTAGGAATGGTTTGGCACTATGAACCTTTGTATTGCACAAGTTGTAAGGGGACAGTCTTCTGGCACCTTTTCAGATTCCACTTCCCTTCCCCTGCAGACCCCCATAACAATTTTTTTAGGAACTGGTTGTGGGAATGAGGCTTTCCCCCTTAACTAGTAGTCCTACTTCTAGGGGAGGGCAGGAGCTTGGTATATCCATGAGAGAAGAGATATAGAAAAGCTGCCTCATCCTTTTCTGGCTAGGCAGGTGGTCAGGAAACCTGGTTTGAGCAGAAGGGGGCACATGCACACTGCCCCCCTACTTTCTATCCATGTTACATTCACATATTTTTAATACCCGAAAAAAAGAATAGCACCTTTAATACATTCTATCTAAATTATGTAAATTATTATATTTTTGGGATGCCAATGAGTTACAAGTTTTGTGCAAATTACCTACTTACAAAATGTTTTGCAGTCTGTATTCTAACTTCAATTTACGGACAAACAATGTGCTTTAAAAAAAAAATGTCACTAAAGTTTGGGGGTTTCGCAATTAAGTTGGTGGGATGCAATAAACACAAACACTGGTGAAAGTGGCTGAGTTTACATACAGTTGTGAAGTGGATAAAGCACCACTTTACACCCATCTGTGTGAACAATCCCTAATCATTTTGATAATGTACAATACATTATGAGAGGATTTTTTCTTAACAGTTTAAAATGATTTTGGTGAACAAAGAAAAAAAAAACAAAACATCAACATAGTTTCCTTACCCAATTTTAGAAACCTTAGACAGTACGGTGTCTGAATCTATTTTTGTTCTCTTATTGTCCTTTTCATGTTTAATTGTGTTGTGAACCACAATAGTAAATACCACAATAGTAAAATTTGCCTGTGTATAACTACAACTCATTTTTCTGATTTCACTTGGTTAACAGTCACAAATAATTTTTCCTATGTTTGTTTGCATAAAATGTTACCAGTGTGCTCATATTGTGAATTGTTTGGAATGGTATCGTTAACCAAATTCCCTGTATCTTGGAAAGTAAAGGGATAGTCTGAATTCATTTCACTAATTATTAGTACAAGTTCAACAGCAATTTTCAATTGTCAAGATATGCCCTATCAGACATTTTACCTCCTCTCCTGCCACAGCTGGAAATGACTGGCCATCATGTCCTTAAGGTTGAACTAAGCCCTACTCATTGTGCTGGGGCTAGGGACCAACTCAGTGGGGAACAAAGAAATGTTCATTGATGAGAGGAGGCACTGGTATTCACCTTAGGAGAAAGGGCTGTCCCGAGTTCCTCCAGGGTGGAAAGCAACACATAATGGATTGCAACTTGCTCACAGTGTGAGTTCTAACAACCAGATAGACTAAATGGAGGATATGAAGGGCAAGGTAGGATTTGCTGGACACCTTATTTCTTCCATAGAAGAAGGTAATGCTTGTTCATGTGCTAGATGAGGAGAAATGTTGAATAGTGTGCACCTGTTCACCCACTGCTTATTCTGTGTATACTTTTGTGGCACAAAGCAAAAGATACATCATCAAGAGTGATTCACAAAAACTACTTGTCTCTATTTCCTGAGAAACAGGAATACTAACTGAATACAGAAAAAGTGATTAAGAACCTACCTTTAGAAAAAGTAGGTATTAGTGTTAGGAAGGAAAAAAGAAGTACCTTGGCTCCCGTGTAATGTATCAAATTCATGGTCTTTGTCCCCCTGTTCGGACTAAAATGATGAATTAGCCAGCCTGTACACAAGGGGCAAAGCTTGGTTGAAAAGAATCTGCCTTTTACTACCGTGTGAAAACATGTATAAAAGGACTGTCTACCTCTGGTGGTGTGCTTGGTAGTGTTGCTTTTCCCATTGTCACACTTGGGGAGACAAGGCCATTAGGGGGCACTATGGCTTGCACAAAAGTGATGTGAGCCCTGAGAAGGACCAAGGCTCAGAATCTAAGTGGCAACCAGGTCTTCTCCAGGAGCACTAGTGGTGAGGCTGATGGTTACCACCAGGTTGCAGTCCTTGGGAACACCAGGGAGGGCAGGAAGATACATAGTACCAAATCACAAGGCAGAAGAATTGTCAAGGAAGGCCAGGGTCAAAGCAGGCAGCAAGCAAGAAAGTTCAGGTCACAAGCCATGGAGTCAAATACCAGGGATCCAGAAAATAGACACCAGTGATACAGGGGCCAGTGAGGACACAGGGGACACAGGAATAACCACAGACAGAGAGGAACACTGGAACAGCACAAGGGAATAGGCTGGAAACAACGGACTGAGCAACGAGGGGGTAAAAAAAGGAGCTGGACAGAGGAAACACTGAATTAAGCAACAGGTGTACAGGAACTAGCTCAGCACCAGTGGAGACACGTTGCACGACTAGGGGCTTGGCACCAGTGGAGACACGTTGCACCAGTTCCATGTCTGAGCTAGCTAAATAGCCAGGGATGATTAAGAGGCTTTTTTCTGATTGGCGGAAGGGTTGGGCGAAACCGATAAAGCTTGTAAGCAGTGGCATGCCCAGAATCAGAACTGCCCGTATGTGCAGGAGAGAGATGTCTGAGCTTTAGCGAAGAAGGAGTAAGTGTGACACCCATCTCTCCTGCTACCCATAGTTTGGCAAATTCTGGATCCAGATGTAAATTGTTTTTGCAACAAAAAAATGTATAAAACTGTAAATAATGCTTGTGATTTTACTTTGGTAACACTCGCAAATGGGAAAAATTTGCAAATGTTATTAAAATCATAAACCCTATGTGTCCCTACTAGCTCTAAACTCCCTGACTAGCAGTAGCAGAAAATGGCAAGCTTTTTTTAACTCCTATCTTCTTTTTAGCTTGTATTGTCAACACAGCCTTTTTTTATTAGATGATTCTCCATAAACAAAGATGTACAAGATATCTGAGATCAGAATTTGAGCTTGGACTGCTCAGATTCCCAATTCCAATCTAAAGTCGAATGGCTCAAATCCAAGTCTAAATCAACTCAGATTAAAACTATCCAACTATCAAAAATTACTTATCATTATCAAACAGTCAATGACAAACAAAGGTAAGGAAGCTTTACATTTTTGCAATAGCATGGAACAAATGCTAATGAGAGACTAATGGTTGGGAGGTGTTTGACTCATTACTCCATAAGAAACATGATTTAATATTGTAAGTAAACACAGCTTCACCTTATTCAATATTTACTTAAAAAGGTGAAGACACAACTTTCCAAAGCAAAAATTCACTTTGTTAGGTAAACAGCTTCTATACCTTTAGTAAGGTGGAGAAGGTTTTACCTTTGAGAAGGTGAAATCATAACATGATATCTCACAATGTTGCTTTTTGCACTCAACACATAAATCAACATTTTTCAAAATATGAACAAACACGGTGGCTGCAGGTTTGTTTTTCCTGACCACACTGCCTCACTATTTTTTTGTTCTTTCTGCTGACTATTCCTATGAGTCAGTTCCTCTTTTTAAAAAAAATTTGTAAATTCTCCTGCATAGTAATATTAGTATTTGCATTCTCTCATTTGCTGTCCAATGAGTTCACAACACAGGCAAGACAGTCACTATTTTGTTTGGTGAGAGTCAGAGGAGCAATAATTCACAGAATCGTACTGATTTTATTTTTAACCCTGTCTGAAGACATTTCAGAAACAGAAAATCCAGAGAATGAACCTCACACAGCAGGGGACATGTTCATTATGCAGCTCAAGATCACAGCTTTTTTGCACAGATGTTATACATAGCATTACCCTGATCTTCCACGCAATTCCATCCTAGTACACAGCAATGCTATCCCTCTGGTAAATACAGTGGTTGCCAACCTTTTTAGACCTACGGATCACTAAATTTACCGGCTACAGACCCTGCATGCGCCGGGAGCCGTGTGTCACTTAAAAGGGAAAAAACTTCCCCCAGAGCGACGTCATGATGCCAGAACCCACACACTCTCCCATCGCAGGTCGGAGGCCTGCAATCTGTACAGAGGACATGGTCCGCGGCTCTTCTCCTGACCCCACTTGGGGGTGCTTCGGCTAAAGCTGTGTACCACCAGTTGGCGACTGCTGGTTTAATACATTGTGCCAAATGCTTTGCAGACACCATTAGATGCAAGGAAAGGGAAATCAGTTAAGTAGTGACCAAACTATTGCACAACAGATATGATCAGTTATGCTTCCTGAAGGAATGGTGCAGCCTGTTACATGGTGCAAGATACCCTTGGACTGTTGAACATTTTTAGGGAGAGGGATTCAGCTATCAATCATATGAAGGGGGAAAAATGGATTTCCTTCTACAAGACAGACACCAGAGAAGGGCTAGATTTCCAGGCTATAAGCAGCAGTCTTCATCAACATCAAAGGTTGCAAAAGCCTACTGCACAGGGAAGAATATAGGTACAATCACATTGCTCAAGATTGCTCAAACATTTGTTGAGTAAACAAAATCCAAGGCCACTCATGTTTGCTAATACTATCCATATTATCCTAAATTTTAATTTGCTTTGCCACATTAACAAAATTTCTTGCTCTATACAATACATTTTGAGTCAAATTTGTGAATAAACAAAAGCTTCACATTTAACCCCCTAACCGCTAAGCCCGTAATTTCTTGCACTAAATATTTTGGCTCTTTTGGTTAAGCCCGTATTTTTTCGCCTACACTAAAATCCCCACTTACCTGGTCC
>NC_092863.1:75683888-75704074 GCF_032062135.1 Pyxicephalus adspersus | reverse complement strand
CCGGCCGGCATCTTACCGGTCCCGCTGGCACCCGACGCTGGAGAGGGAGATCGACGGACGACGAAGGACGGAGGACGACGTTGGAATAGGAAAACGACGCTGGATGTGCACAGCGGGACCATGGAGGTAAGGATGTGATAAAAATACGGGCTTAACCATCCTAGCCATTTTTTTTTTGCCCGTACGAAGGTCGGGCTTAACGGCTAGGTGGTTAATGAAATAGTACCAACTGAATCAGGGCAAAAACCCATTGTTGATGTAAACATTGGGATGCTAAAAAAACTCAATTCTGATGCAAAGCGTTCCCTAGTGGTTTTAAAAGCAAGTTTTCCTTGCTATACTTTAATTTTGTTCAGAAAAATTACATGCTTCCTTCAAATAATTTTTTAAAGATATTTTCCCATTGGTCCTCCTGGAATCCCTAGCAATTTCAACTATTCCTAGTGTATTTTGATAAATTTTAGTATATATAAATTCGATATATATATATATATATATATGCATGCTGTAATAAAAATAAATAAATAGAAAGTATTTGGGCTCTATAAAATAGGGAGTCGAATATGTGTTTCGAGTCGTGTCGAATCTTCTATGTGTTTCAATAGCAGTAATTGATGTCAGATTCCCTGTTTTATAACTAGAGCCCTCTGAGTCCTCTTCCATTCGTTTTTGTATTTTTGAGTTCTGTTGTATTTTGTATATTTATTCAATGAAATAAAAGCAAAAACTTAAATGTATGTTATTTAAATTTAGAAGTACACAATACTTGTAACACTCTTGGAATATTTTACGGTTATTTGAATCAAAATATAAAATTACAGTAAAATACAAAAAAAAAAAACTTTTTACTTTTATCCAACTGGTTGTCTATACCTTGTTAACAAAAGTACACAACAAAAATCACGCCCAATCAAACATAAACACAACGTAATAACAACAATGACATAGCTATTAAAAAAACATAAAAGCCTTTAAAACAACCATAAACATTTCACACAATCTCGCACAATTTGCCTTCCTAATTTTATGTATAAGAAAAATTCATCAGAAACTTTGTCAATGCAAAATTGGACTGGTTTGGTCTGACTCTCCTGCAAGAATCCAAAGTGATGGCTCTGATATATTTGTAACAGTTTCCAAGAATTAAAGAATTTATTCTCCACTCACAAAGGATTTTTATTTTTTGCCATATGACTGCAATTCAGCTAAAAAATATCACTTTTTTTTACTAACTTTTATCTCCTAGTGTGTTAGCTTTATAAATTGATCCTTGTGAGCTTTCCAATACTATGGGCCGGATTTATGAAAGCTCTCCAAGGCTGGAGAGGATACACTTTCATCATTTAAGCTGAGTGATCCAGCAAATCTGGAAAGGATCTTGTCCAGAATTGAAAACATTTGCTAACAAATAGCAAATGAATGAATAAGAAAGTTATTCAAGGTTTGCTGGATCACCCAACTTCACTGATGAAAGTGTATCCTCTCCAGCCTTGGAGAGCTTTAATAAATCAGGCCCTATGTTCCAGGCTCCTATTATCAGTCTTTACCAGTGGGGCAGTAATTGGTGTTTACTTGGTCTCGGTGGGGGTTTGCCTTAAGAACGAGTATTTTTAATCAGATGAGATTACAGAAAAATAAATTTAGACATTTAGTCACAATTTCCCAAGCAAGTGCAGTGTTCTTTTCACGTTCCGGTATTTCATGGAAAATGGGCAGACTTCCAGAAATGTCCTAATTTGGTGTTATAGTACAGCAAGAACAAGTTGAAGTTAAGACAGTTCCAGTTGACATCTAAAAATACTTAGGAATGTCCCCACGTGTATTATTTTGTTTTTATTGTGATTTGACTTTGTAAACTCTTTTGACTTGACTGAGAATGTTTAAAGAAAAATGTGAAATGATCTCTGCATTGCAAATGATTCTTCTGCAAATCAATGTTATCTATTCAGTCTTTTAGGAATAAGCCACACAACTAGGGCCAGACTGCATGCAGAGCCCACAAATAATTTATAAGGCCCTACTGTAGGAAAAAAGAGCACATAATGTATGCAAAACAGAATAAATGAATATTAAACTATGACACATTAATTATAACCAGTGATTTAGGACTCTTTTTTTTACCAAGGTCTCACATGGTCACAGACCTTAAAACATTCATGTAGCTTGTAAATTGTGATATAACTGTTTTGTATATATTTTTTTTTATCTCAGAGAGAGAGTTATAACTATTGCTTTGCATGGGTTTTCTGCATTTTCTATTCCCTAAAACCCACCCCACCAGGCATATACACTTACCAGGCCATTTTCCCTCAATGCCTCCCTACACTGCAGGAATGAGGCTTTTGTGTACAGTGCACATGTGACTTCCCTCATTGTGACAGTGTTCAGGTCTGAAAAAATTATTGGAAAAAATTCAACAATAAAAAAATCTACACAATTTTTTTTTAAAGAACCTAAATAATTTAAAAAAAGTTTTTAATTGGTAAGTGTTGTTCTTTTTACTGTAAAATCCTACCAACATCACATAATTAAGTTAAACGAAGGACACCTGTGTTAAATTAGTGTCATAAGATCTCAAAATAAATGTTTCTAGAAATCAACATAAATAGCATCATTAGGATCACGATAAAGTCCTGTAAAAAAGTTATTTTAGCTTTGTAAAAATTCTCTGTGCTGGCAGCAAGCTGATAGATTCAGATCACTGCACCACAAGGAATGTGGAAGTTTGAATCCTCAGCAATGGTTCAACATGTCCCAGCGGTGGTCCAATCAACAGTGCTACTCAAGGAATGTGGACACTGATCATTCAAGTACTGTTAATGTTCACATTTTGCAACATATGTAAAAAGCAAAACATATTTATTCAAACAATGCATACAGATCAAGGTAACATATTTTAATAAATATGTGAATTTTCCATTATTTGTGCAGTACATGAATCATTGATGTAATAATATACTGTGAAAAAAGTAATTACACCCTCGGCCTCAGCAGCAGCTATTGCCCGCTGTGAAAGAATAAGGTGGAAATTATGTTTTTCAGTAACTGCCCACCTATCTCTGGTGTCAACTCTGGTGTTTGTGTTTTCTTAAATAAATTGTCCATTTCTCATATTCCAAAAAACATTTTAATGGGATAGAACTTCGTAAATTGGCAAATCCATGACTCTCCATTTTTTCCTTTAAGCTATAAATCAACTATTGTGCTTTAGACCTTTAGACCAAGATCCTTTTCAGGTTCAGCTTCAATCTTTAAACAGATGGTTTTACATTATCACTTTGAAACAATGCAAAATATAGTTGGATTGATTACTTGAATCCTCCAATGCTCTTATGCTGCAAAGCAACCCCAGACCATGGTATTTCCATCACTATGCTTCACAGTTTGCATAGGGTTGTTCTCCTAAAAAGCTGTTTTTGATTTGCAACAAATAAATCTACTGCTACCATGTCCAGACAACTCTGTGTTTAATTTGTCTACCCACAGCACATTGCTCTAGAATGCCTGGGCTTATGATAATGCCACACTTTTTATGGTGCTTTTAGCATTAAACCATTAATTACATTTGCAGGGCCTGCCAGTACTGAGCAAATTAGCAGTCACTTGAAAAATACACTTTTTTTTTTTACAGTTAAAGTCATTATTCAGTGAGTTGATTTTATTTAATTTAGTAATTGTTTTAGATTACAAAGCTATGAGGCATCTATACCTTTCTTGAGGGTTTTAGACAGTTCTTTTGATCTTGGCATTATGACACCACACACATAAACAGCAAACAGAACACCAGGCCCCAGATCTCTTAGAGTGAAATAAGACAGATTCAATCGGCATACTTCTCAAGGAGGTCCAAACCACTGGCATATATTATTTATATCATGTGACAAATCAGTATTTTAGATCACTCACATTATGAGAATTATTACACCATGTTAGTTTTTTGTGGCATGTGTTATATTATATCGACTTTATCTGTTGAATGAAGACAAATGTTTAAAAATGTTTTAAAAAGTAAACAGTTTCCATTAGGTGTACATGGTATATGGTGCACGTGGGATTGTTTCTCAGCAAAGCTGGAGTTTCACTTTAAGTAACATATGTCACCTAAAATACATCATAAAAATGCATAATACAAGTTATATCTTTAGCTTTATATTTTCAATAATATTTGTGAGGCCTACATTAACCATTTAGCCATAAATGACTTTGGTTTTATCTAAGCATACAGTCCTGTAGCTTTATTAACATAAAAAGCACTGAGTACAAAGCACTGAAGAAAGAAACAGGAAGTGATTAGAGCTGGAATTAGATAGGCAAAATCCATGTTTAAAGATAACTCACTCATATACATCATCTAGATGAATTGATTGGAAGCAGTAAGCCATGTCAAGTCCACACATAAATAAGTACTTCCTGCTGTGAAACACCTGCTAAGCAAATCAGTGGACATTACCAACCTGAAATCAATTTTATTTGGAAAGCAAAGGCTGTAATGTCTGATAAGACATGTTTATCTGATGTCCTACAGAGAATCAAGGCAACATGACATTAACCATACATAAATTGAAAAAGCCATCCCAGAAAAATGAATTGGGAATGAAGGGGTCATTTTTCTTGAGTTTGTGCTTGTGCATAGTACTCAGAATAGTGTAACATCTACAATTTGACTTTCTCAAATGTCACTCCTGAAAAGTGTGAACAATGTTTTTCCAGGATAAGCATTTAGCGGTTCATTTCTTTCTGGTTTTATATGTCTAAAAGCAGTACATTGTTTTTCATGAAAATTTATTTTACAGTATAATATAATAGTATGAGTATAATAAAGTTTGAAACACAAAATCATGTAAAAACAATAAATTGAATAAATTAAAAAATCTATATATTTAAAAAAAAATACGCATTATACTGATACTATTATATATACTGTAAAATAAATGTTTTTGAAAACAATGTACTGCTTTTACACATAAAAATCCAATGTATTGCATTCAATACAGTTATCTTCTATTAAATGCAATACAAATAGATTTTGAATTTCCCGCCCCGCCCCACCCTGCCGGCAACATACACGCACCGACGTCACCAGGAACTCCCCGGTGACTCATTGGATGCAGAAGCAGGAAGAAGGAAGAATTAAGAAGACAGAGATCGCGGCGCTGGACAGCGCGGGACGCCGGCAGACCAGTTAAGGCTCTATTTACTATTACCTTCCCATAGGTTTGCATACCCCGAGTGTGACTCGGGGTTACCACTTGTAGCAATTTTTTCTAGACCCTAAGAGTCACACTTAGGGTTACCTCTAGGGATAAAAAACAAGTCCAGGACTGGTTGTGTCACTGCTTCTTAGAATAGTTCACAATGATGGTCACAATGTACAGATCAATACCATTTGTATGTTGAGATGTGTAGGCCAGTTGTGGAATTTTTTGTTGAGGAGCCATTAAAAAAGAATGACGCCACAATATACTTTTACCATTGTTTCCAAATAATGTTGGATTAAACGAGCATGTTTCTGTAACTTTGTACTTTGTAAATATGTTAGTTCTGCAATGCTAGAATGTGAATGTCTGTTTTGGCCACACATTTGTAGATGCAAATCCCTATAGCGTGTCCTCGTACAGACTATCTCAGCAGCGACTTTCTTTAGAAGCCTTAAAAGCAGAATGCTCTAAGTTTTAGGCAACATCTTTTGTCTCTAACTGGAAACAGTATCCTTTCACTGCTATATTAGTCTTCCCCAATGCAAGTTACCCCAAACATATATATTTTAACACATTGCACAGGATTCTAGGAGTACTACATGTTGACTAATGATACCAGACAGCCAGCACCCACTGCCTGGAAACTCCCCTTGTCTGAAAAATAAAAACTTGTCATTTACTCACTCAGTTCTGGAAGTAAATTGCAGAGTGAGCTATTGATCTCTATAAACAAAAGGCTGTTGAGATACAATTTAAAATAAAATGTGAAAAGCAACCTACAACTTTACCTGCTGGCTTTAAAAAAAAGGACAATACTATACATTATATATACAGTATATTTTTTATTAAATTTTGCAATCCCAGCTATAATAAATAAAGCTACATGTACCAAGCCATTGTACGTTTTTTATGTAGTTTTTTTTATTAGTGTACCTTCAGAAATATATTTTTTATATACTTATTTTCCCCTGTCAGAGGAAATATTTTCAGATGGGTATCAGGCTGTAAGACAGTGTTTCTTAGCCAGGGTTCCTCTAGAGAGAGCAATGAGCAGTTTGTGCCTCTCAGGTCAGTTACCAATGACATCAATGAACTTTTTGGCTATGTAAAAGGGTGACATTATTCCCACTGGCCAGCAATGTAAGAGGTAGAGCTGAATATATATTATTTAAGGATTGCCCAACATCTGAAAGAAGTTTAAAAGTTGTTATAAATGCTGACCTGTCTCCTGGCTGTTTTTAAGACCGATAACTGATGTTAAATCCACAATACAAAGATAAAACTGCCCTCAAATTTCTTAAGCAGTTTCAGAGAAGTATTTGAGCATTCAATTCCCTACAATAAATCTAGCCATACATGCCTACTGCAGCCAAATAAAGCACTGATAATTTCAGATCTCTTGTGCTAATTAGGCAATTACCCACAGATGTGACAACATCTGCCTTCCCTTGTCTATTGTGAGAAAGATTTAGCACACATTTAACCATGTTTAGTCACTCTCATCACACTAATAGCTGGGGGGAATAAACTGAAAACATTGCCCAGTGACATCAAGAAGTAATTGGTACAATGTACTCTTTTATCTTATGATGCACTTATTCAGTATTCATTCAGTATCTGTTATAGTCAGATATTTTTTTTTGTTTGAGCTGCTGATATTATTAAGCATGGTTATTACTTTTTAAATCATTTTGTATCTACTGTTATGGCTCAGTAAAGAATTGGTACTCCCCTTACACCATGTGAAGGCAACCACTAGATTATTGTCCAGGTATCCAAACACATTTTTTTACCAGCTTTTATCAGATTTCATCTGCTAGATTTTAGCACTCACATTCTTTAGCTTATTGTACAAGAATGGATGAGTTGTGGGTGGGAGGTATATTTACCCTTTTTTTGGCTTCCGATCCCCTTAAAGAGGTGGCAGTGTATTGGAACAGTAGCCTAGGGTTAGTATGGCAACCAAGGGTTTAATGTTGATATAGAAATGGTCCCAGGGTCCTGGGCTCTGGAAAAAAAAAGTAAGGTTGTGTGGGCTTTTTCATTCCACCCAGAACCCACCTGTTCTAAGAGATTGCAGGAGATGTTAGTGCTCAGGTGTGGTTACTAACTAAGTAGGTAGCAGTGTTTGGAATTACAACCACAGTAACAAGCACAACCACAGTGGCAGAATTTTGGGACTGTAATTATAAGTTGCTTTTGCCATTTTTCAACCTTATTTCAGTTTGTAAACATTTATATGTGTAAATGTTCTGCTGAAGGAAGGCATTTTTTTTTCTTGTATGATGGAAAAAAATATATTTTCAATTAAAGACAAATTTTTGGGCTGTACATCTGTGTACTGTGTGGTACACTGATACCAGTCCCCTCAAATATCAATAATATCCTAGGGGGACAAGAAGAAACTGTTTACTGTGTGTTGTGTCAGTGAATAATTAAACAACAATTTCTCTTGTCCTGTCAAAACCATTTGTTTTTCTGGTCATCTGTTTTTCCTTTGCCTGTTTGTTTACTACTCCTGTTAACATTTCCTGTATTACAACCCCTGCTTAAGCATGTTCTTACACAATTTGGGGGATCTCTTCAGCTGCTTGTCACATAAAAAATTGTGGTATTCTCTGCAGTAAACTGGCCACTACTGTGAAGAGGATCAGACTGTGGACCTGGGGTCCACCGGAGGTAGTGAGAAAGATATCAGATATGTATAACATATGCATCCAATCTATTTTTTATTTATTTATTTTTTATTTTTATTTTTTTGCAAGGAAGGTCCTATTTCTTTTAACTTGTTTGCCTAATTTTAATAGATCATGGACACATTCACCTTTTATTGTATTTTATTCAGACAAGGAATTAGTGAAATCTCAATAAATTGAAACCACTTTGGAAGCAGGGATGGTTTAAAATTCCTTCTAATCACTGTGCAAGTGTGACCAGCAGCTACAGGGACATTTGGTAGAGATTATTGCTGCCATTGTTCATGGTTAAGGTTCATACTAGAGTGGCAGATCTAATCTAATCTAATCTAATCTAATCTATGGTAATTTTAGTACAACCCTAAAGTAAAAATGTGTTCTGGAATAATACAAGTGTGGAACTGAGGAAGCATTGTTGTATCCAGTGTTATAGCAGCGAACGACTTGCTGTCTCCTCCTTCACTTCCATTAGGTTCGTTCATCGTCCATCGTCCGTGGATCTCCCGGGATATTTGTTTGGATGATGGATGACGAGCACTGTATAAATGCAAAATTCTCGTTTGATAATCGGCTCAGGGCTCATATAGGACGAGAATCTTGCATGTAACCATTGCATGTGTGTACCTAGCGTAAGAAACGATTACATATTTTCCTTTTTTTTATTAATAAAGATGCTCGCAAAGAGTCAGTAAAGCAAAATCATGTCTGTTGGTGGGGAACTATTTTAGATAAAAATGACAATATTTTTTTGTCATTATTGTAAGACATTTGACTTGAGAATAGCAGGGTTGTACAAAAAAACAAGTTAAAATATGGGAAAGTGAGAAGAAGAAAATGGTGGATGGATGACACCCAAGAAATAAAGCAGGCAGCTATTGTAAATATAATATTTTTTTTATTTAAAAAAAAAAGGTTACATAATTAATATTATTGTAATTTGCATTGCTACATTGGTATGTATCTATATTGCTGCTCACCCTTGGGACTGTCACACTGGCCACCCTGGATATGGTGAGTAATTGCCACTTTCTGGTTCACCCAGCAAATGTTTGGGCTTAAACAATGATAAATATGTGAACTTTCTCCATTAGTCCACGAAGGATGTACAGGTGGGAGAAACAAACTGGTTAAAGGTGTGCTAAGGACCTTTTGTACTTCATTAGAAATTGGTGGTGGCCATAAAACCAATGTTGCTGCGCACTGACACCCCAATAACAATGAATAGACTTCCTGTAATGGGGGGTGACTTAACAGGTTAACATGTAAAAGAAAAGTGTGAATCCACCCTACATTTTTAAAATGGTTTCACTTTAAAGTGTGATCAAATGACAACAGTCTCTGTATTGTGTAATATCAGTCATGTTGTCATGGAAACCAAAGCTTTATTATTCAAGGTGATTTAAAGAAGCAGATTACTGTTAGGAACACAATGATTCTAAAGCTGTAAATACATTAAAGAAATAGGAGATGATTACCCCTGATCTCTTCTAAAGCTACGTACACACTTCCAATTATTATCGTCGGAAAACGAACGACGAACGTTCCTGCACGATATACATGAACGATCGTATAGCACCGATCCTGCACATAGAGGTAACGACACGATCGTTCGTAGATATTGTACACACAATAGATACGATCGTTTGAACGATAGAGGAACTATGTGCACGACAGGAAAGTGAACGGACGTTCGTTCATCACGCATGCTCTGAACATGGACGATCAACGAACGACCGTACACACGAACGATGTTCAACGATCGTCGCCCAATCCGATCCGCCGGTCCGGTCGTTCGTTTCCAACAATTTTCCTCGTTCGTCGGCGTCGTTGGTTACTTTTTTACGAACGATTTTTTGCCCAATCGATCGTTCGTCGTTCGATTGGAACGATAAAAATTGGAAGTGTGTACGCACCTTAAGTGCCTTTTTTACTTTTTTTAACAACATCTCCTATGTTCCCAACATAAATATGATATTAAGTTTTAAAAGCTATAGAAAGTTTTCATAGTACTCCATGTAAACAAACAGTAATATGAAATCTACTGATTCCTCCTTGGACATGATAGCATTTTTTTACTTTGTATATTAATTTTGTAAAATATAATATCTATGGTAATTCTAGTAATCAATAAATTGTGCAGATGAGGGAGCTGGGTAAGGAATGTGGATAAATTCTGTGTACTTAGATAATTTGGTAGTAGAAGGCTGCGTACAATATGTAGGATAGATTCACACTTTTTCAATTATTGTCCTTGGAAATGATCTTTAACAATTCCAGCTACAAATGATTTAGGATGAACAAACGAGTGCTGTACATACAGCGCCATTATGTTCAATGGAGAGGGGAGAATGAGTGAATGGCACCCGGCTGTGCTCTCCTTCCTTCACATTCATTGCGGTTGTTCATTGCCTGCCATTCATGGATCTGTCAGACAAATTGATGAAAAATATTGGATGACCTCTGTACACAAGTCAGATTCCCACCCAAGACCAGCCCAACAGCTCGTATCTGGCAAAAATCATCTGATGTGTGTACATAGTATAAGGTATTTATAGGGGGAAGGATTTAAATTGTGATAATTTAGCTCCCAAAACAAAGAGCTTGGACTTGGCCATATACACACAGTGGGCATTATGTAACAAAACTATGGGTATACATGGCACCTAGTGTTTGTGCAGTAAAATACTGTTCATGAGAACTTCCCCTTAAAGTCCAAGATAACAACAAGTGGGCTCTTTCAGATAATGCAAGTGTGGAATAAACAAAGAACAGCTCTGAGTTTCTGAAAAGATGAAACAGATTTTATTTCATTTTTTTTTTTTTACATTTATTTAGCAGACATAAAATGTTTCCATCATTACCTTTAACAGGCTAAAAGAGAACACATTTTATTGCTAGGGTTTAGACACACTGTAACAGCTGGATATCATTTGTAAATTAATTGTCACCAACTATTACACTGACTTTGACTGAAATGTCACATATTTAGTGAGCCAGAGTTTTTGTGCCTTACAGGGTCCATCCAGACCCATCGCTGGGCTACTGTTAATTACACCTTCAGTGGTTTATTCAATCCTGGAGGTTACTACTGGGGTCACTGCAACTATCCTGGGGGTTATTTTTGATGACACCAATGTTGGTGGTTATTATTGCTGCCAGTGACAACAGTTGCAATCACTGAGCTCTCTAACATATTTGCTTTCAGCAACTAATTCAGTTATGATCAGCAATAAAAGCTGCTTCCTGGCAGTGTCTGCAAAAATGTAGGTTAACAGGCAAACCTTTACATGCAGGCATACCAGCACTTGTTATGTTTTACCATCAATTAACGCTTTTCTCGATCAGATTGCTTTATCATTGTTTTTCATACAACTTTTTTTCATGGGATTTATTTTGTAAGTTTTTTTAAAAGATAAACATTCTTATTCTGTATATACACCAAACTTAAACAAAAAAAAAATAAATATTGAATCTAGAAAAAATGCAAAATAAAATTAGCACTCAAAAATATTGTCATGGCATCTCCACTGAAATTTATTATAAAGTTAATTCTTAAGTTAATTCTAAGACATGTGTCCATAAACTTTTATAAACCTGAATTGAATCATAGCCAGAAATCTTCTCTGCAGCATGCTGACAGGGGACAGACTTTTCTACTTAGACTGTGTATGCTTTCAAAAGCAAACAAACTGGATGACTGTGGACACATTTTTATGCACATAGAATACATTTAGCTGATAATGGCATTAATGCAAGTCTGAATGTATGTATGTCACTTTCTTTCTGTTCCTTTCTATATTTGTTGAGGTGCAAAAGAGGCTTGTGAGCTTTTTGGACTGAGTTCATATCTGAAATGATTTTTGGCTTCTACAGAGAAGAGCAAATAAAAATATTCATATCCTCATGCCTGAAGCCTTTAATAACAAGCACCGGGATTGGCATTCTGTGCAACTCATAAGACCAGAACACAGGAATACTGAGGCAATATAGGACATTTGTTAATTAAAATGAAATGGCACCACAAGTGAAGGCTCTGTTTTGCAAATGTAAAAATAGGAAAAAGAGAAGAAGTGGTAAGATATTATTTAATTCAGAGGGTAAAATCATAGGCCCAATGACTAATAGCCAATAAAATATAAGATCGGTGAAATCTGATTGGTTGGTAAGCGCACCTAATGTACACTTTGGACTGCTTTACTGAATCAATTGACATAAACTAACATATTACACCCATGTGTAATAAGACTGAAAATGCTATGAATTGTTTTTTTTTTTTATTCTTTGTAAACATAAAGTTTTTAATTCATGTCTACATTTTTACTGTCAGATTAATTTGAAGTTAAAGGATTATCCTGGCCAATACAAAGACAGTTTCTCAGACCAAATACATTTTTAGGATGCTGCAGAAGTTCTTTGACTAATGCGTAAGATTTTCATGCTTCAGTCTTACATTTTTATAAAAAAAAACATATATAACATATGTAAAAAAAAAGTCATCCTGAAGTGTTCTCTCCTAAATACCGAAAATGCCAGAAATCTAAAATCACACTGCATCACCGCAGAATAGTTGCCTGGATAACTATGACGCAGGACAGGACATGATTTTAATATACTTTGCATGCAGAGTTGACTTTGGTGTTCAAACTACACCGATACAACTTACTTCCCTAATTCTGCTGTTCAGTTATTGTTTTGAAAAATAAGTATACATGAGTACTACACCTTGTTTTATAATTTAATGTGATCAAATATTACTTTCTATTCAGCCAATCATAATTTAAAAAAATTCTATCATTGAATGTATTAAAATGTATCTGTATATAAAACTGTAAACCCAATGATCTATTTTGTGATTATACTTTGTTTGGTTGGTTTAGTCCTTTGTTAATCCTTAGCTGCCAGGATGCACCAGCAGATATCAATTTTAAGATCAAGTTTTTTTTTCTTCAGATTGAATTCTAAATAAATTAAAGTGTGTGTAAACCCTAAAAATAAACATTTAATTGGCTTCCTTTTTGTCATATCCGTTCCAAAAAAAGCAAAACAAATACCTGTTGATTTTATCAAGTTGTTCTGTGCCTTGTGTGTACTTCCTTAAGGCCATTTCACTATTCTAGCTGTCTGCAGCATTTTACCACAGGCTCAACCATACTTCAAACCACTCATATTCCACAGAATTGGTCTGGTTTAATAAAATTCTCCAAGACTGGAAAGGATACATTTTTATCAGTGAACTGGTTGATTATAAAATATGGAATGGATCTGGTCCAAGATTAAAAACATTTGCTTACAAATAGCAAATGACTTTAGAAAATCCATTCCATGTTTTTTGGATCACCCAGGTTCACTGATGAAAGTGTATCTTCTCCAGCCTTGGAGAGCTTTAATAAATCAGGCCCAATGGGAGAGGTTGGGAACCATTTTGCACACAGGTTTGCATGCAGTTGCAGTGGAATGATGTGAAGTTCCTGCAGTGCGGTTTGCCACTTCTGAGTGCATAACAGCAGTTTAGTATGTGTTCATGCCTGTGTTTCCCATAGTGAGTTTGAAGGTAGCCTCAAGGAGTCTAATCACCTCTTCAGAATCCTCATGTATAGACTTTAAAATTATTGCTCCTTCTATTTCAGCCTAGAAAGAGCCTTGAATTGTTAATTTATAATAAAGAAATAAAAGAATGAGAGTTCCAGGCCATATGCCTCGGGGGTCCTAGGACACAATGTGCTCTATTTATAAAACAGGGAATCTGAAATAAACACTCCCCCTCAAACATTCCCCCTCATGGGAATCAATTACTGCCATAGAAACACATGGACCTGGAAGATTCCCACAAGCTAATGTTTGAGGGAATGTCAGAGTCCCTGTTTTATAAATAGATCCCAAGGAGACACTGAAAATACCAAACACACATCCGTCAATGTTTAGCTAGTCATTACCTCCCAGTTTACATAACATTTTCACAATTAAAGGCAAGTATAAGGATTTTATGAAACAAATATTCAACTGTTCACTAAATTGAATTTAGTGTGCACTGACCCTTATTATTAAGTAGAAGCAAGAAGTAATGATAACAAATATTTTATTTTCTGGCTATCACATAAACATGAATGTATGGATCTTGTGTGCACTGCATTGCTTGCATGGATGTTTTTATTTGTCTACCTAATAAAAATGTTCATGAGCAAACATTGGTTAGCAGGATTAGGTCTGTTACTTGAAAAAAATAATACCATGCTGGCTTTATATTTAGTTTGTATCTGATGTGCCCACTGTTTAGTGTCCACAGTGATTTTTGCAGGATTTGAATAGCATGGACTTTGTTTCGAAATGTTTTGGAAATAAGGGGCTCACTCTGAACTTGCTTTTGTTTGAAGGGAAACAACAGCAACCAGCCATGATCGATTGACCATGCCAATCCATTATCTCCATTAGATTGGGTGGCAAGTCTGACATGCTGTGATGGTGCCCAAAGACCTGAGGGTTGGTAGCCTATACATGAAGATCATTTCTTGTCAATGGTACCCCCAGCAGTTTTCCTTATCTGTTCATTCGAAAAGTGACTGCAATCCAACTCTGAACCTGCCAGATCAAGCAATATTTACTGCAATTCATTAGGAGGTTGGGGTGTAAGGAACTTACCCGTCCTGCGAGCCCACGGTGTCCCTGGGGATCCCAGCCACAGAGGGAGACGCCGCTGTAGCAGGCAGCATGGCCGAGGCTGCTGCTCTACTCGCAGCTTGTCTCTCTCTGCAGGCGGAGGGATCCGTCCTGGCCAAACTACTGTTCAGCCAGGCAGCATCCCCTGCATCCCTTCAGATGTGGTTACTGAATATCCTGCTCTCAGCACTCCTTTGCATGTGCAACGTAGTGCACGTCCTAGGGGTGCTGTGGGAAGAGGTGCGCGTGCTACAATGCATCCCTCTTGTACCCCCCGAGGGCGTGGCACTCGGCTGCCTCACCCCGGGGCGGGACATAGTTAGTTTGAATTCCCAGTTAGTCTCCTATCAGGCAGCGCCAGGTGGCGCAAGGCCATTGGTCACTCTGGCCATTTAAGGAGAGCCTGTCCTGTACACCAGTGTCCGCTATAGCCTCTGTTATCACAGTGTGCGTGGGTGTGTCCTTGTGTTGGTTCAAAGTTTATCTGCTTTGTCATCTCCATAGTGACCTGGTCTGAAACTGACTCTGCTTGAACTCTGCCAGCCCTGACCTCGGATTGTTACTGACCATTCTGCCTGCTGCCTGCCCTGACCTCGGATTGTTGTTGACCTGTATTTGCCTTACCCTCTTGTACTTCGCTTATTTGGACTTAACCCTTGCTGTGCTTTATGACTTTGAATAAAGCCTGATTAAAGGATATCTGGAGTTGGTTGTGGTTTGTGTGCCCAGGCGCAATACATGGGGTAGTTCTACAAAGGTCAATTTCCAGTATATATTTGCAGATTACCAGTTGGGTGGTTGCATTACTTTTTGTTTTGAAAGCTTTTCCTTTATATTCACATAATAATCCTGCTAGTGACACTTGGGTAACAACTTTCACTCACTATACTGTATCTATGGGACATTTGTCATCATAGGATATTATGGATTTGCTGTGAAAATTATCCTTGACATAAAGTTAGTATGGTTAATAATTGTCAAATTGTAACAATTGGTTGGGAGCTGCTTGCCTATCCTCAAATGAGCTTCTGAAACCCAGAGACCTAACCATTTTCTTGCCTATTAGGGCTTCCTTAATCTTTCCCTCTGCTGTGGATCAGACCCAACTTGCTTGGTATTACTTTCTCAGGTATTGACAAGTTAAGGAAGGCACGGAATGCCCTTGCTGCCCTAAAACTACAGAGTTTGTAATTTTGTGTTTAGCTGGCACACGTGACATGGTTGTTTTTCTGTATGCTGGTCATGCAAGTAGCAATCCAGCAAACTCAATTTAAATGTGATCATTCATCATAAAAGAAACTAATAAATAATCCACCATTCTAGATCAACTGAAGAGCCTTTGAATTGAAAAAATCCTGATCAAATGTTGTAGAACATCCAATCTCTTCAGGTCAAATCTCTATTTGATACCAATAAATCTTGTTGCAATCTACAAAATCTATGAATCTTTAAAACTGAATAAAGTTTGCCTGTCATTATTGGAAGGTTGTCTTCAGTCTTTCATTATATTTGTAAAAATGACTGAAAGCTGATTGATCTATGCAGTAATCTGATCCCATGACAGTATGGGAATCAGGCTGGTAATGAGGAAATACATTTATTGAGTTGGGTGAACTTTTGCCTTAATTGGCAAGTATGTACACTAATACTTGCTGACTATGGACCTACCTACCTTCTGCTTTCCCTGAAGCTGCCATCTTTTCTGCCAACTCTTCTGGGTTCACCACGATCCTCTTTGGACATTGCATGGGCACCAATGCACAGGAGATACATTGTACACAGCTTTTAGGTCTCTTCATTGCAATGCCAGGAATAGAGCTGAGATCTACATAGCATGGTCCATGTGTAGTGGAAGCAAAAAACAAAAGGTCACCAGGAATCAGGGGAAAGTTTTTGTCAAAAGAGACTTTGCATGTCTTATCTGCCAAAAAGCTCTACTTCCTTAGGACATTTTTATATTGTGAGTTTACTTCCACCTAAACTGTATCCCTAACAATCAATAACGAGCACTTATGCCTAACAATCAATAACGTGACTGCAAATTATTGCTCAGGGTTGCAGCTATGTGTGATGGGGTCTTTCAGATCACTATCTGTATCACTAGAGGAATAAACTTACTGATTATGGCACACACCTATTTTTTTCTTACCCTCCAAAAATGATGTGTCCAGTATTCTGCCACCACTGCATCCCCCAAAACTGCTGTTCTTGTGCAGTCTCCTATGAGTCCACCACAATACAAATGAGAATTCTGTATCACTAGAAGATTTTTTTTTTTTTTTTAAATTATTAAATGCTGCACAGTGGCTCAGCGGTCAGCACTCTGGCCTTTGCAGCGCTGGGTCCCAGGTTCAAATCTCAGCCAGGATACTATCTGCATGGAGTTTGCAGGTTCTCCCTGTGTTTGTGTGGGTTTCCTCCAGGTACTCTGGTTTCCTCACACATTCCAAAAACATGCAGTTAGAATCATTGGCTTCCCTCTAAAATTGACCTTAGACTGTATTAAAGACATATGAATGAGGCAGGGACATTAGATTGTGAGCCCCTTTGAGGAACAGCTAGTGACATCATTATGGACTTTGTAAAGCGCTGCATAATATGTTGGCACTATATATATAAATACTGTTTAATAATAATTAATAAACTGTATTTATATAGCACCAACATATGCAGTGCTGTGCATTAAATTGGGGTTCAAATGACAGACAGATACAGAGAGTGTCACAGGAGGAGGAGAAGACCTTGCTCAGAAGAGCTTACAATCTAGGAGGTGGGAGAAGTAGAACAGAATAGGAGGGTATTATGGAATGGTGGCCAACTAGAAAGAGTTTAAGAGGCAAAAGAAGACCGGTAGGTGAGTTTAAAACTTTTTAAGAGCTCTTGGAAATGTGGAGAAAGTAGAAGCAAGCTGAATAGGATAAGGAAGGTAATTCCAGTAAAGGCAGCCCTAGACAAGTTTCAAAGCAGTGCGTGTGATGAGGTTATGAGTAAGGAAGTCATTAGTAGGTCATTGGAAGAGCGAAGAGATCGGCTGGGGGAGTATTTTTCCATCAGGTCAGAAATGTAAGTGGGACAATAACTGTGGAGGGGTTTGAAGGCAAAGCACAGGAGCTTGAATTTGATTTTAAGGTGAAATGGAAGCCAATGGAGAGAACTACAAAGAGATGTAGCGGAAGAGGAGCGCTGGGAAGGATGGATCTGGAGTCTGGCTGCAGCATTCATTTTGATTGTAGAGGAGAGGGTCGGGTTAGTGGAATACCAGAGAGGAGGAGGTTACAGTAGTCCAGATGGGAGATGATAAGCGAGATAGAAAAATTTCTTGTAGTAATGTAAATGTAAATGTGGAGCAAACAGCTACAGACCCTCTGTGACTTGTCTCTCTTCTACTGAAAGAAGAAAAGTGAAACCCATTCTCGTGTCTTTTGTATTAGTTTTATATGCCACACAAAAAGCAGTGGTGGATGTCAGTGCCAAAAACATTATCATGTTTTCCTGAGGATAACAGGTGCCCACACATCTGCCACTGGTTTGTAGTGCCAAGACCAACAACCTATAATGTAAGAAAGCCAACTTGCTGGACAGGTCTATTACTTGCATAAATACCTTACCTAACCCTTCATATTGGAACAAAGTCTGTATTCTATTTGCTGCTCTTCACTTTGTGTAGGCTTTCTGGCCACAGACACTTCAGGTAGCTGAACTGACTTTCTATGGCCTCTGTGTAACACCCAGAGATGAGTGTTGGGATGGAGCAGCAGAGATAATGGCTTTTTTTGTGCTATAAGTGAAGTCCTGGGACATAACACCAACAATAATGTTCAGTGGTCATTTAGCCTTAATATCCCCCCTGCCATTTCCCCCAATATTATCCCTCCATGGGAGCATATGATGGGGCTATGACTGGTTATACAGCAGTGGCCCCAACACTGATATATGCCACACATGGGAGATAGACCAGGTCCACACAGGGGGAGAATGTCCCCCATAACATCAATTTTGGGGGGGCTTCATCACCATCTCTCCATGGTTGGAATTGAGATATACAACATAATGTGATCTGTACATTCCATGAATGTCTATCACTGACAAGGAAAAGCTGATGAGTCTCTGTGTGTGGATTATATTTGACTTTTAATATTATGACTTCTTGTCATTGCAGAAGCAGGCACTCACCCCACAGTGCAGAATATGGAGCCCCCCCCCCTAGTAGTGCAGCCTGGTGACCCCCTAACATTGTATAATAATTATAATGACCCCCTAACATTGTATAATAAAAAAAAATAATGACCCTCTAATATTGTATAATAATAATAATGACCCCCTAATATTGTATAATAATAATAATGACCTCCTAGCATTGTATAATAATAATAATGACCCCATAACACTGTATAATAATAATAATGACCCCTTTATATTGTATAATAATAATAATGAACCCCTAGCATTGTATAATAATAATAATTACCCCCTAACATTGTATAATAATATAATAATAATGACCCCCTAACATTGTATAATAATAAAATAATAATGACCCCCTAATATTGTATAATAATAGGAATGACCTCTATCATTGTACAATAATAATAATGACCCCCTATCATTGTATAATAATAATAATGACCCCCTAACATTGTATAATAATAAAATAATAATGACCCCTAATATTGTACAATAATAATAATGACCCCCTATCATTGTATATTAATAATAATAATGACCCCCTATCATTGTATAATAATAATAATAATGACCCCCTATCATTGTATAATAATAATAATAATGACCCCATATCATTGTACAATAATAATAATGACCCCCTATCATTGTATAATAATAATAATGACCCCCTAACATTGTATAATAATGACCCTCAGCACTGCAGACCGGTGACACACTGCGCTCCTCCCGGGAGCTGCACTGAAAGCCGATTAGTGTTTGTCACGTGACCCCTCCTCGGCCCCCCGCAGGGTGGGCACTCACTCTCTGATCCCCCGGTCGTACCGTGCACACGGGTGGGCGGCGGAAGTAAGTTGCGGAGTGGCTGCACGTGGGAAGAGTTGTAGTACAGAAGACGATGTGATCCCGGAGTGACAACGCAGCATCTGAAGCCTCGGATCTCCCGCACAGTGTACACACACCGATCACCGGCACTGCCAGCCGTGTAACGATCGATAACTTCTCGCATGCCTCAGGCAACGTTGTCACCGGCGCAGTGTCATAGAAGGCAGCACCGACCGTGATCACCGGTCACCTCTATGCTACCGGCTGCCGGGCTCTGATCATACCGATCCCCGGGGAGCGCTGCTGGGGGAGAATGTCCTAAGGGTCGGGACCATGCAGAAGAGTGTCCGCTGCAACGAGGGCCACGCTCTGTACCTGGCACACCTGGCCCGCAAGGAGGGCACCAAGAGGGGCACACTCAGCAAGAAGGCGGCCGAGACCAACAGGTGGCACGACAAGTGGTTCGCCCTCTTCCAGAATGTCCTCTTCTACTTCGAGAGCGAGCAGAGTGCCCGACCCTCAGGATTGTACATGCTGGAGGGGTGCAGCTGCGACAGGGTACCCCCACCTATAGTGACCAGTGGGGGCAAGGAGGCCATGGAGAAGCAGGTACACCCTGGGGGGGGGGGGG
>NC_092863.1:75648992-75682605 GCF_032062135.1 Pyxicephalus adspersus | reverse complement strand
CTCTCTCTCTCTCTCTCTGTCCTTTTTCTCTACCCCTTTCCCCTTCTTTTTCTTTCTTTCTCTCTCTTCCCTCCTCACCCCCATGTTCTGTGTTGGGGTACTATTATATAACCATCTGAATGAGTTTCTCTGAATGGACAGATTTTGGATTCCTGGTATTATCCCTCTTTCACTGGTTGGGTAGTAGGAGGTTAGCGCTTCCTATAGATGAACTCCATGATCTACTTGATCTGTATGACCCTCATGTTTCCTGGACCAACACAGACTCCGGGGCTGATGGCTGTCAGGGGTAATATCTGATGTTTTGCCCTTGTCATGTCCAGCTGTGTTGCTGAAAAAATAAACGTGTGCTTGGGAGATGAGAGCGTGCCTATGTATATAACAACCTGCAGGAAGGAAGATCTTTGGTGAAATCATGGCTGCACATTTGGCAGGCTTCTCAGTCTATGACAACCCTTTAGGCAATGATACAGATGACAGATCATTTCCCCAAATCATGAATATTCAGAATATTATCCTTCGGGTGATCATCTCTCTCTTAACTTGGGGGAACAATTTACAACTGAGTACACAACTCCAACCTGCCCAACAGCCCTTCCCCTGCAGCAGAATTTCTGAATGGCTCAGTAATATTTGGTGGTATTGGATGCACATTTATGGGTTGTCACCCTAGTCTGGTTGGACCTGTTATTTTACTATTACATTCATTCATGCATTACAGCTGCTTCCGTGTGATTTCCAATTTCTTGTGGTATCTTTGTAACAGGGAATACTGATGGCACGCTCATATTCCAACAGCAGCCCCCCGCCATGGTCACCGGTTTGTCCTGCTGCCTCCGGTACTGAGCTATTATCCTGTCAGTGTTATGAATGTCCACAATAATCAATATTGGGGGCTCAGGAAGCTGGCACAGGTTGGCAGAAGCTGGCATTCAGGGGTACAGGGAGGGTTTAGTAAATACTAGAGTACACTGTCCTTGTGAGGACTATATGTGGTCACAGATTGTCTTAACCTTTCTGGTTTCTGTGAATGAAATGATGAGTAACCAGAAGAGAACTGATTGCAATCACAGCTCTGCCTGCCGGAGATAATTGCCATCCTCTGTTCTGTGTCTGGCAGAGAGAAGCACTTTGTGATTGCTCCTTATACTCATCACACCGAAACATTTCTCTATAAATTGTGGCCAAAAATGTAAAAAAGTATCAGAGACCCCCAGATTTTACACTGTAATACATAATGGGTCACATCTAGCTCTGTCTCCATCTTCAAACCTGAATTCAAGTTTGTCTGAACTTTAGAGTTCTAAAAACTTTTTTATGTCTCTGATACTTTTAGGATTTGAACATTAAAGAGGCAATTTATTAAAGGAACTGAAAGCGCCTGTGACATGAGACAGATGTCTATAGTTAGGGAACATTGGACTGCGGGAAGATCTTCCATTTAAGATACATATGGACTTATAATCGGCATAAGCTGGCAGGATGGTGTGTGGGAGAGGTACTGAAAATCATGATTTACTGACGCCGTTTGTTGGCAAATAAGTTCTGTGATTAACACTTTTTTATTCTGATATCTCTACGTATGTTGGGTGTTCCATTCTGGTGGAACTCAGGAATCATAGAGATAAGAACATTAGTATTATCATCAGTAGGTTGCTTGGATTGGAATCGGTAGAGTGAAAGATAGGTGAATGGATGAATGAACAGATAGATAGATAGATAGATAGATAATTAGTATACTAAAACATTTGTTAAAATTTAAAAAACAGATAGAGTAATAGAGCGATAGATAGAAAGATGGATAAATAGAAAAATATATGAAAAGATAAATAGATAGAACAATAAAATATATTACAGCTTCCTATACATCTGGTGGCTGCTTTCATTTTCTTTATTAAGATATTTGTTCTGCACTCTGAATCTGTTGGGCAGCATTGCCACCCCAAGCCATGATGTGTGGAATACAGAATACTCTTTCTACTTCTCCAAAACATGGAGCTGCTTGTGCTCTGTTGTCTTAACATATATCTCGATAAAATTTGCAAAATATAATGTTGAGTCCTAGGACAGCACTGTACCTCTTATAAGTATTTCCTAGCACCGATCAAATACTTTCAGTGGTATATTTAACAAACTGAAAGACACAAATAGGGGAAGATCATTGTTAAGTTAGCTCTGTCCCATCCAGAGATCCTCATATGTTCGCCAGCAGCTCCACAGTCCTTGTGCTCTGTTTTGCCTTGTTTGCTTTATAGATGTCATTAGAGATTCCTGTGAATCCGGGGAGAATGTAGATTAGTGCACAGACAGGTGAGGCATGCCAGGATCCTTTTATCTGAAGATTTTTGAATTTCAGGCAGACATTACCATGCGTGGAGTTAACCTGTGCCCGGGCCATGCACATCAAAGTGTTTACATATTGTAAAGAAGCAGTAAAAGAACTTTGAAACAAGTCCTTGCTCACCTCTGTTGCTGTAGAAATGTATCTGCAACGTATAAAAAAGAGACTCAATGGCAGAAGAAATGTGGCAGCCTTCCAGCCTGTCAGTGCAAACACACAGAAACCCAGCCTCAAGTCTTTGTTATGATATTTGGGGATGAATTGTTCCACAGTACATGCAGCTAGGGAGTTCAGCGATGGTTTGATAGAAAGCTAATTTACCACATGTTAAGAATATTTAAACACTTAAGTTTCCATTCTGAGCACGTATGCACCTTCTGTTTCAAGCAGTTATTGACTGTACTATTGGTAAATGTACCCTCTGTGGTGGGGACAGACAACAGGTAGATCCTGATCTCATGCTAGACTGTTGTCTATAATATATTTGGTATATCTTGATCCTAGTCATGCCTGACATGCCCAGATGCTTGCGGGGCCATAGACAGACAGAGCTATATACAGGAAAATTCAGGGCTTGTGAATGCAGATGTGGTGGAGTAAAATGAGGATTGGTGGTGGGGCACAGTGGTGAAATGTGTACAGAATGGG
Source organism: Pyxicephalus adspersus (assembly GCF_032062135.1). Classification (NCBI taxonomy): domain Eukaryota; kingdom Metazoa; phylum Chordata; class Amphibia; order Anura; family Pyxicephalidae; genus Pyxicephalus; species Pyxicephalus adspersus. The sequence continues at coordinate 75,679,616 of NC_092863.1, read as the reverse complement.
TAAAATTGATGTATTTGAACACATGTGTAGAAGTGGTACAGCCATACAACGTGTCCTGGAGCGATTGCAGTGCTGGTTGTGTGCCGTACTGGTACATCAGTGCAAGGAGGAGTACAGTGGTGGAACACATATGTAGATAATACAGTAATGGAAGAGAAGTGTGGGTGAACAAACATTTACACAACTATATTTGTGTAAAATGGTGCATCACTGTGTGGACAAAAGACTGAAATGTATACTGCTGTCACAGGCCAAACCATGCCAGCTAAGCTAAAAACAAATAATCAGACAAGAACTCCAGCCAGTCCAATTTCCATCCTACTCAGCCAGGTTCAGCATGTAGCCTAGTCAGCCCAGAGCTCAATCAAACCATGTCTACATTTAGCCAATCCAAAGTCAGCCTAGCCAGCTATCCCACCAGGCCGGGATTCTGCACCCTGGTGATCATGGATCTCCTTCATGTTGATCAGGTAGACCTCTACATCTCCAGGGTTGCCTACTCCTACTCTGGTATATCCTGTGTGCCACAACATAATTTGAAACATTCCCATTTATACCATCTTCCTACTCAATATAATTCTTGTACAATAAAAAAACACCCAAAATGATGTATAATACATCTGAATAGCAAAAAATCAAATGAACCCTTCTACGTTGTGCTAGGCAGATGGGGAGATGAGTGCTGCTTTAGTTTTCATTGCAGCTTTGCTTTGTAATGCTGAACCCATTATATTTATATTTTCAATGTTAGAATTATGTTCCTTTAAAAAGTTCTGCAGTACATTAGATCCGCTGTTACACAAGAAAGTGTTTACATAGTTTGTTTTCTTGAAGAGGAATTATTTCCCTACTCCAGGAACAACATGCTAAGGCTTGCAAATCCTTCCTTTCCAGCCTGCAGGCAATGGTTTGTCCAGAAGTGCTGGTATGTGCAACAATTGGGACACAAGCACATGTCCATAGCTGTACATTGTTTTTTTGTGCATGCTTTTTTTTTTGACTCAAGTCAAAACTTTTTTATTTTACATTTGAACAGCGTGGGAAAAAGGTTAGAAAGTTTCTGGTTCTTGTTGCAGCGTTTTCCTGGGTTAGAGATTCTGCTCTTCATTATCCCCACTGTCGTAAACTAGGGGTCATAGGTGCTTTAGGCTTGTATGATTGATGAGTAAGTAAAACAAATAAGTGTGCAGTGAAGATATAACTAAACCTGACACCAAAACACAAAAATAAAATAAAAAAAGAACCCATAAAGCATGGTGTGATTTTCTACCTCCACCCATAAATCTGATGTAAATTTGCAACAGGTAACCTTATACTGCTTCCATATACACTAATCCTTATGCAAAATGGTGCAGATGCTGGATATCCTTACTTTGCAGCTGTAGAAGTGATCTGACTATTGTAGGCTTACTATATTGCTGTCCCAGCTCCCAGTCTTACCTGTCAGGCAAGCTGCACTATATACACTGCAGTATTCTGTATGTATTCGATATACACTATGTATACACTATGTATTCTGTGTCATGGACTGACCATGATTGTACCACATCATGCAGAGGACAGAGGACATTGGATTCTTCTTCCCAGCAGAGCGAACAGTGTAAGCAAGTCTCTCTTCTGAAACTTAAGTGTGGCGTCAATACTTTACAAGGGAAATATATAGTTTATGCATGATATTATAGTTACACACCTAGGGCTAATATACTGTGCTTGTGTGCATTTTTGTACACACAAGCAGACATCTGCACAATAATGCAGGCCAAAGAAGCAAGTGTACCAAAGCATTCGATCTCTGCCCAGGGTAAATCATGGATTTGTTTGCTTTAATTCCTCAGTTGAGTATATGCATGTACCTAACAAACATATAATAAATGGATATTAAAATCAACGTAACTTTTTGTACACAAATTCCAAAGCCATACACTATGCAATTTTTTAAAATCTATTTTTAACACATAAAGTGTATTAAAGTGTGTGAATGACTACAAGCATCCAATATATCGTCCACTTGCCTGATCATCAATTTTCCTTATGATTGATTTTATTTCCAATAGAAAGTAATAAAAGTGTCTGCGATGGATATTAAACTTGATGTAGAATGATGTGATTTCCTGCTCGTGTTTAATTAAGTATAGATTGTGACAAACGCAATGTATCTGAATTAAAATGCAATGGTTAACCAATGAAAAAAAACTCCTTGCTGATTTATTTATGTTTGGCATTCTTCCCAAGAATGAAAAATGCACATGTGTTTTCAAGGTGTGTTTGGAGTGACAGTGAATGGCACTGCAGAGCAACAATGCATTTGAAGTACATTACTGCTCAGATTCACAAACTGGTTAGATTCACAAACGTATTGTGTATTTGCCTTGGGAATATCTCCTAATACATTTTCTATGTATCCCTATGTTTAAAGTTTTGGTGGGGTGTAAAAAAAAAAGGAGGATGAGGGGGAATGTGTGGATATTCTGTCCCCGTGCACACATTTAGTCTGAACTCTTGGTTTGGAAATACAGCTGGGCATTTAATATTATATAGCATTTGATTTACACACTGCTAGGTGCTTGTCATGACCTTAACATATAAATGTCCATGTAAAGCCAAAGCTGAATCTGAAAGCTGGTGACATTTTACAGTTTTTTCAGTTCAATTCATTCTCCTCTGACCTCAAAGAGGCATTTTTTCACCCAGAGATTTGCCACTCACTGAATATTTTCTCTTTTTCTAACCATTCTTCCTAGAAATAGTTGTGCATAAACATTCCAGCAGATCAGCAATTTCTGAAACACTCAGACCAGCCTGCCTGGCACCAGCAAACATGGCACATACAAAGTCACCTAATATTCTGATGCTTGGTTTGAACTTCATAGCTTTCTGAAACCATCACAGCACCCAGTCTCTTTGGAGGCTTCAACCCCAATACAAGCAGAGTGCAAATTTTTAAATGCCTTACGAGGGGATGCTGAGAAGTTCCTGGCTTTGCCCAGAAAGACGGAGCCAGAGTTATGAAATAACACATTTATTCAACATCTTCCCCCCTGTGACTGATGCACTTGGTATAGCGTAGTTGCAGCTTTTCTAGACCATTCAAAGAAAAGTCCTTTGGTTGAGCCGCAAACCAGCTCTCAGCAGCATCTTTGACGTCAGAAATGTCCTCAAAACATTGCCCCTTCAGGTGTTACCTCAAACTCAGGAACAGATAACAGTCCGAAGGGGCCAGGTCAGGTGAGTAGGGGGAATGGTTGACCAATTGTAAACCCAGGGTGTTCAAATTGGCAGACACAACGTTGGACGTGTGCTCAGGTGCATTGTCCTGCAAAAAAAGGGTACCTTTGGTTTTGTCCTAATTTCCTCCTTTAGCTGGTCCAGGAGGTTAGCATAGTCCCGTGATACTAGAGCCCTGAGGTAGGTAGTCCACCAACAGAATACCGTCTTTGTCCCAGGAAATGGACGTCATGGCTTTTTTGGCCGAATACTGGGTTCGAAACCTGCTGTGGTGCCATTCCTTTGACTGTTCATTGGTTTTAGGATCATAGATGTGGAGCCAGGTTTCATCCTCAGTCACTAACCTAGCCAAAAAGTCCTGTGCAGCTTCTAAATGGGCCAAAAAAGCTTTGGATGCTTCAACATTACGGCACCCACTTCGCTGAAAGCTTGCGCATGTCTAGAATAGTGATAACAAACCCAACACACTCCCGTGAGATGTCAAGTATCTGGGCTATCTTTTTTGCGGATATTCGCCGGTCCCCAACAATCAGCTCATGGACAGCATTGCAGGTTGCTGGGTCAGTTGAGGTTGGGGGGCGCCCACTGCGGGGCTCATCTTCAATGGTGAAATGCCCATTCTCTTGAAATGAGATATCCAGGTTTTGACAGTGCTGTAGGAAGGACACTTCTCCCTCAGTGTTTGTGACATCTCAGTGTGAATGTCTTTGCTGACTTTCCCTGGAGGAACAAAAACTTCATGACGACCTGTAACTCCAACAACGTGAAACTTGCTTGTGCCTCTGCCATCACAGCTTCTCACTAAAAGAAAAAACAGTTTTAAGAATCACAATCCTGATATTTGCACAGTTAAATACTAAGATATTAGGCTGCCATATGCCCCCACACTCATTTTCATTTGGAAGGGGGCAAAGCCAGGAACTTCTCAGCACCCCCTCGTAATTGGTGGATGTCATTCTGAAGAAGTAGATAAAGGTAGGGGCTAATCCTCCTTTAATAAAAGTACTGATATCCAATGAGTGGAAGAAGCAGGCCAAGGTAGGAAAGTGCTTTATCTGACTTGCTGCAGCTTCTAATGTGAAAAGCTGACATTGTGCAGTAAAATAGTAGTAAATAATTTCAGTACAGGAACAAATCCTGTACAACTATGTAAGGGTCAGGGACTGAGGGTCAGGATAATGTTCAGCTGTAATGGATTCTGAAGTTAATGGCTGAGGCAGACGCCATTCAAGGCCTTGAGAAGCTGGAGTGAGCTTTGTGTAAACAGGTAAAACGTCTATTAGTCTGCACATATACTTCCATCAATGCAGTCAGAGCATGCAGAGTTTCTGCCATATCTTGTTATCAGGAAGAGCAGAAATCATTACTTAAAAACTCGGATCACTGTTTTGGTATTGGAGGGAAATATCTGCTTTGTATATAGAAACTGGTCAGCTTTCCTTTTTTAAGTGCAGGTTAAAGTGGACCTGTGAGTAATTTTACATTATTCTAGATGCATTTTGTGCAACAAAGAGTTAATGGTCCATTGAACATTTGGTAAATGTTATGTGCGCCAAGTGAAGAGCACTTTAAAAACTTGTTTGGCAATGAATGGGTGCTTTTTTCCCCTAAGAATAAAGCCTGATCAAGGTCCATTATATCATGGCTGTATTGGCTTATAATTGGGGGGGCAACACCTGCACAAGGTTTTCTCAAATTCATATTTTGGATAAGCCTGGGTAGCTGGCCATATAGTGAGATTTGGCATCATCTTTTTGCTAGAATGATCAACTGCTTTTTTTGTTGTGCTACATATAGACATAGGATACATTCATGCAATTGCTTTTCTTGCATGTGTACAGTGGAGTGGCCTTTATTGGTAATTAAGCCCCTATACATTTTTTCCTATGACTAACATACAATGTACTGCCTCAAATAGTAAATGCACCTTTTTTGGATAAGTTTGTAAACATAATACACATTAATACCCATGTACACATACACCTCAATTGTTTGCTTTTATGTTCATTGCTGTAGACAAGCTGCCAAATAAAATGCCTGAAATTGTATGCATGGAATTGTGATGCTGCGTGCACAGACACAACCAGTTTAAAATCTGATCCAAATGCAAATGGTGCCCTTATGCCCCTTGATGATAGACTTCAGTAATGTGGGTTGCACTGCCACAAACTGTACATTAAACTTCTGTGTTTCGGTTTTGGTGCATTGTCTGGCTGTTGTGATGTTGTCTACTCAAAGTGATGATAAAAGCACCACAGCATAAAACAAAGTTTTACTAGCTGTTCAGAATGCATTTTATTCCATTTACATTTTAGAACTTGGATCCAGTGGGTCATTGACTTGGAGAGCCACATTCCAAAATAACTAGGCGCTTGTTCAGACTGGCGGTGGGAACAGTGGTTCCTGGACAGATCTTGGCAGTTGGTTGACACTGTGCTGGCTCCCCAGTCAGCCATTGTTTCAACATTTTACAGCAGCTAGACTGACAGTATTCAACTGCTCACTACCACCCCTATTTATTCCCTATGGGCATGGTTCATGGGTAAAGTGGTAGCTGCACTGCAACCTCACCCCACTTCTGAACTAGACCATACAGAAGTTAGATTTTCATGGCCTAGGACAACAGTTTATTATAGTCTCATGTAAAAATGCTGATACGGGTGTTCAATGACAGTATTTAGTGGTTTGTCTTGCTGGATTGACCCTAATGGCTAACTGCTATGGTATCCCGCACAATGGGATGTCTTCCCCTTTTCCCCTCCCTCTCCTCTCCATAGAACAAAATTGGCTCGTCATTAACCCAGCAATGGGGCTGTAATAAAACTAGGGATCATTTTAAGTAACAAATATTCAGCGTCTGTACAGGACATTACTGCAGCCGTGATTAGAGACACGTCTGTCCTCTGGAAGGCCAAGAAACCGGCCCAGATAGAGGTCACATAAGGTACAGAGCTGGCTGGAGATTTGGGCTGTTTAGTCTAGGATAAGATTCCATTCTGTGGTGTCTGTCTCTCAGTAATGTTTCCTATTTCGTACACATCTCTATTTACCCTGAGGTTTAAGTGCTGTCACAAATAAAAATTCCTGTTGTGACCATCACAGATTTGAACAGTTTGTAAAGTCTGGATTGCTGTCATATAATATATTTGTCTTTTACTACCTGAGGGAGAAACGTTTCAGAATGTCACAGTGATTGTTAAGGACTGACACATTGATATTCTGTAGAGAATACATTCACCTATCTGCTTACTTACAATGTCTTTATTATACATTGAAAAGTACATGTACAGAACATTCACACATTATGGCAGACTTACATCTTGGCTTGTTCTTCAATACTAACATCTCCATTTTAGCACTAGCAGCTGCCATCTTTTCCTATGCTTCATTCCAGTATGATGTCTTTTCCCTTCGACCAATGGGTTTTATTAAAAAAATGGCATTTGGTTTTACAGTATAATAAAAGCTTTGGACTTCCTAAACCCTATAAGTCTTACACCATAGGTATGCCAGCCGCCTTTGAAACCAATATAAATATCAGCAATTTTTGGGACCAATCTTATTAAAGTGAATGTGTAGGATTTATTCATATCACAATATTTGTCACCTAAAGAGGGAGTGTGGTGACATTCAGAGGTTGTAATTCTGCAAGACAGATAGGAGCTAAACCAGACATGAGATGTGGATGCAATTTCAGCACATTCTGATAAATAGAATGTAGGCGCAGAGAGGGCAACAATGCTTTGAGAATCTTTCTAAATGCTTCTATAATGGACAGATAAAACTGCCATTATTACTGACCCCTATATTACGACAGGTCATAGAAGGGAAGTAGGGATGTCAGAGGTAAAAGATTTACAACCAGAACAAAGTTCCATAAGGTAGGTGGCAGGAGGGGTAAGTATTAACCCTTTTCTTTACTGTGTGTTGATATTTTTTAAATAATGTCCCTTTAATTTGTATACTACTCACTGTTATAGTCACTTGATGCTTTTTGGTATTTTGTTTTCCAAGGAGGGTAGCAGACTTATATTTTAAGATACAATAGATATTTGAGGATAGGAAGCAAAATCAATAAAGGATGACAGTAAAAGTATCCATTTTACTTGAATGTATTCTGCTGGTTCATGATACAGATGCTACAACCCATGTAAATTAATCAGTTCTCTTTTTATTTGTAATGGTAATGTTTGTCCATTACATATATTAAGTTATACTGTTACATTTGTGAATGCATGTTTTGAAAATACTCAGGCATAAAGCTTTTGAGTTGTCTAAATACATATTGCAAGCCATGAAATTTGAAATTCCTATAAAGTCAATTATAAGATACTATAATTTTCTGCTGGAATGCATTCTACTTGGGGCTTCCCATGATATCTTTCTCATTAGATCAGCTTTTGTGATATAGAAGATAGATTTTTTCTTTTGTACCTACCGTGTATTGAAATTGTAGTATGATTTGTCATAAAAAGCTTCTTTATTTTCTCAATGAACTGAAATAACTTTTATTAACTTACCGGTAAATAACTTTTGTTTCTTATTTATGTCCCACTAGTTGTACCTGTTAAGTTTTGCTTTTATTGGATTAGTTAAGAACACCACATAGTGAACATACCTGGTCATACTTCATCATGATTTTGCATAAAATGAAGAATTGTGAGTTATTGGTAAAATAAATGTTGGCTAACCTATCTTTGTAAATTGCATATATGAATCTATGTACACTTGCTAGATCATTGTCACCTTAGATGAATGATAGTGGTCACCTTGGGTCAAAAACTAGCGCATGTACAGCTTTCCCCCGATATTGTTTAATGATCCTAAAGGACCAACCCGATCACTGTCATTTTCTAAAGGAAGGGATGCAGTAGGTGGCCTTCCACTCATTCTTCTGCTTCCCTTCTCCATAGTACTTAATATTGCTTTACTGTTTCTAGCAATGCTATGTAATTTTACTCGTTTTTTATTTGTCAGCTTCCATCTTTGGTCTGGTAATAAGGAAAAAAAATCAATATATTGAAAGCTATACAACGGTGGAAATGAGGAGACCGCGCATGATTAGTCAATGTTCTTACAGACAGCACTTAGCTGCAGCTCCCATAAATTTAAAAGGTTAATACCAAGACAAGACATATCTGTGTATTCCACTTTGGGAATTGGTAGAATATCGTCTTGATCCTTGACTACGAGCCAAAGAAAATCCAGGCTTATGTGAAGAACTGGAAGTGTATTTTAAGCTATACTTTGTGGTTAACCAGAGAGATATTCTTAAATGATTCACAGGTACTGGCAGCTTGGGAGAATATAGTTAAAGGGAATACTCTGTTTTCAGAATCAACATGAGTTTGTTTCACACAAGACTGATGTAAAATATCTGAAGCATTTCACACAGCTGGAAAGTAGCCAGTTTTCAGCAAGAAAATACAATTCCTTCCCCATGATAAAAGTGTAATTAGCAGTATGCCTGTACTGGCGTGGGTAGGGTTCCAGAAAGAATACCACCTTTGGTCCAAAAATACCTATCACAAATACATAGCATTCTTGTTCATTCTCTGTTGTTGTCAAGAAGTACTGATTTTGCCAGAACTACAACATTGTAACACATATGCTTCACTAAAGCTATAATGAAATATAAGGCATAAATGCTTAGGGCTACACAAGCTATTACATTTCTTGTCTACTGAGAGATTTACCTCTTGTTGGCAGTCATCTCATTAGCAGCATATTCATTTTAGTACCCTTTAAATGAGGTAACTAACAACAAATAGTTAAATTGCTTAGCAGCAAGAGATTAAAACTCCCGTGTAGCCTTAAGCTTACAATTCATGTTTGAAATTTTCAATCAATTTACCATTTTCCATCTGCAGGGAATCACAAATATGATTGCAAATAATCACCGAACTCAATTCAGTTCCCAACCCACAAACTTGATTGTCCACCAGAAGTCAGTTGTGAAGGCAAAACTAGGTAATCAATTGGCATCATAAATGGAAAAAAAACTGGCAATGACAAACTGCGTAGAATTCAAGTTTGCAAGAAAAATCTCAGGGAAAGAAATGAAAGCAAAAGGTGGATGAACAAAAAAAAGTTTTAACTGTAATGATTGCCTGTATCAACCCTAAATAAGGCTCAAAACCCAATACAGTCAGACAAAGGCCACTATAAAAACATAAAAGGGTCACAGAAAAATATCGGACCAAGTGGGTACAGCTGAGAGGCCACATGGACCCGCTTTCCAAATACAGAGCAGTTGAATGGAGGATGGGGTGTGTGTGTTGTGTTGGGGTGGGGGGTGGGGTTATCAGTTAAAGGGGTAAAGGGAGGGGAGTCAAGGAGTATAAAAAAAGGAAAAAGAGAAAGAAAGAGAGACAAAGTTCATACATTCTTGCATACCATACACAATATGATTCTAGTTGATGATGCCATAGGCCACATTCCTATGCTGAATGTCCAGCAGAGGCCCACCCAAATGCTTCTTCCTTCAGATCCACAATTTTCCATGTGCCATCCAACTGCTGTATGCCTGTAATGCACCTCTCTGGCAATGACAATGTAGTCTATATCTACCAGTATAGTGTAGATTGGTTTATAAGCTTTTATACCAAAATACCCCAATATACATTATGTGCCTAATTTATGCAGAATTCCAGCAATTCCTTTTTTTATGTTTTGGATAGTGTAAATTTACTACCGTAGCTCCTTTGCAGATCACAGATCTGTTTAAGGCCTAGTCCCCACTCACTTTATGGAAGTTCCATTTTGTAGAAATGGTATACTGTGTATGTGTCTGGAATAAAAAGATTTTTTTTAGGAATTGTGTTTCAATTATTAAGCAAATTACTTGTATAGATTATATAAAGGGGAAACAGTTTATTTACTCAACATGACTCCATGTTGTTTTTTTTTTCAGTGCACATGCATCTGTCAGTTAGCAGAATGGAGAATATCTGATATTTTCATAGGCACAATTCACATTTTTATTTTGCAGTTTGAAAATGTGATGGGAATTTAAATATATTTTTAGATTTTTTTTCCTTTGCCTTTTTACCCTTAATTAGTGGAAATGATTTTGACGGGTACTTCTACCATGGAACGTACATATTTTATATTTGTACCTCCTTTGAATTGCATCCTATATTAGTAGGATAGTGGGAGGGATGGGGCGGTCAAAGACTTACTGTGAATTGGAGCACTTTAAGCCTCTCCTGGGCTTTCCTGTGTCAGTGATATTTTATGTGTTTTTGAGGAGGACATATATTTAAATGTGGCTAATTCTGGTTTCTCTGCACCTCACATTTGACTGTCTCATTCATTTAAGGTGAAATACATGATTTATAAAAGTGTTTACCACTTAATAGTACTCTTTATAGCAAAGTAAACACAAGTACTTTTGGCACATATTCAAACTACTCAATTATCTATGATATATGTAGAATCTAAGTGTAATGTGGATAAATCTTTAAAGGTCAATGGTACTTTTAACGCAAACTCTTCTTATCCACTCTCACGTCTCCTTAACTAACCTACATTAACACCCCCACCCTGGCTCCTGTACCCGTGTGCTAGAGCTGGATCTAGTGCAATATTTATTTTTCCCCAGGCATAATTCCTTTTTGGCTCTAGCTTTGTCTCCCCACTTTGCCCCCATAGATTTGATGGGGTCATCACAGGAGGCAGCTCCAGAATTTGAGACTATTTACGTCTAAAATATTTATATGCAAATATTTGGTACAGCTCTGCATTACGTAGAGCAGGGGTGCCCACACTTTTTTGGCTTGCGAGCTACGTTTAAAATGACCAACTCAAAATGATCTACCAACAATAAAAACTTGGACTTAATAACTCCAGTGCACAATAGAGATTATTTTGAAAGTCAGGGTTTCCCAATCTACTTGCGTTGCCTTTGCGATCTACCGGTAGATTGTGATCCACATTTTGGGCACCCCTGACGTAGAGGGTGGAGAAATTAGTAGTTTGGAGAAGAAAGATAAGGGTTAGCATACACAGGCAGATTTTAAATTTCCGATTTCAATAAAACAATCTGCAGGGCAGTCAGCAGCCAAATGATCATAGGAGGATTATTTTTTTTTTGCTGCAATAGATTATTTTTGTAGAAAATTATGCAGTCCAGTGTCAACAGGTTAGAAGCCAGTAGTTTGGATAAGCACACAACAGAAGCTGATTAAACATCTTTCTTGGCATCCATTATGAGTCCTGCCTGAATCTCAGCCAGCAATCTGTCACAAGCCGGGGATTATTGAAGTCCCGCAGAATAGGGTTAGAATCCTGCCGTATTAGAGCGAGGACACAGGCAGGGATAAGCAACAAACACTCTGCTCAATAACTAGGACACAGTCTGTAGGGCATGCTTACTATGCTGCCTCCCTGCATACCCAGACCTGGATGCAACTGCCATGTGTGTGCATTGGCATTGCTTCAGTGTAAAGATTCCCTGTCTAGATTGCAGCACCCCAGGCACTTGCTGAATAATAACTAAACTTTATTCGGATTATAGCAGAATAGTGTGAGGAAGTTATTATATATAATTTATAATTATATAAAAATGTTGTAAAATGGTGGTCAGCAAGAGAGACATTTCAGCTTTGGGTTGATGACATCAGGCGGATATGTAATCAGATGACTTTGGGTGGATACTTCTTGGGCATAGTGGTAATTCTCAGTTGGTCTCGGTGCTGCACTGTTATGCAGTTATTATAAATTATAGATAATAATACAGAATAAATAATTTGCCAGCATTTTAAAAGAAGTCCTGCCTACAAGCCACAAGATAATTGCAGATACTGGTATTGGCCAGAAAAATGACTTCTGCGCCCCTTATTTGGTTTAGTTTGACCTGTTGGGGCTTAACTTTCTAGAAAATGTATGGCTGCTAACAGTGATTCCATTTTATAACAATGAGAATGCTTCAAGACCCATTTTGAAAAATACTGCTTATAGCTTGCCTCTTTACTTTTTGATGCTTTTATATCACAAAGTGGATTTGGGACCTGTCAAGCCCAGCCATTCTCAATCAGGGATCCTACTGTTTATTCTGTCCAGCCATGTCAGCAGCCAGGAGAACTAAGATAGCAGCACCCCCTGCTTCCCTTTAGCCATGCCCTCTGATGGATTTATGGCATCCCCTGCATATATTGTTAGGCTGTGCACAGCTGAAGGGGATTCTAGTGGATGATCAGCTCCTGATTCAGTCCTGCACTGTCATTGGCTGCTGGGACTTTATAGCCTCCCTGCTCCCAGTCACCAGTGTCTGTTATAGGGTATAGCTGGGCTAATCTGTGCTGGAGATTTAATGTCTGATTTACTGTTGCTGACCTTGCCTGTTTCTGACTTTGCCAGTTTATGCTGCCTGGACCGACTATTTGCCTGTGACCCCAACTCTGCTTGTGTTTTGTCCTTTGTACCTCGTTTGATGGACAGACATTCTGTGTATGACCTGTGCTGTGTATTCTGGACTTATCTCTGTTGGAATGTTGGAACTGCTATCTGTGGGCTCCTGGCTTGCTCCCAGTCCATTGTGCAGTAGGTCCTAGGGGCAACCGAGTGCTGGGAGACGCAACCAGTCTCCCGAGGCTGAGCGGGGGCTTACTATAGGTGAAGAGTGCAGTGTTAGATTGGGGGACTAGTGTCTGGTGAGGACTCGATAGGCCTTATACCTACTAAGGTTTCCTGGGGTTCCTTAAACTATGACTTCTGTCTTCCCATCTACTGGAGTCTGTCTGAATTTTACTCTACTTGGCAGAACCACATTAAAGGAGACATACTTCACATTGGCCATTAATGTGAGGGGCTTGCTTACCATTAATTTATTTTAGCAGGGGTTCCCAGAGAGGGTGAAAAGGTTAAGAAAGTTTAGTGTAGACTGTCATACAGGAAACTTTAGATGTAATTTCACATAGAAAACCTGCTTTTACAGTCCCTAACCCATCTCCATTGCTATTATGGCTCAGACTCACAGTTCTGGTATCAGGTCCTCATCATAGCTAAATGTATCCCATTGTTGTTCAATCCATTTCCTGTGAGCCCAGGACATGAAGAACAAACCCCCTCTGGGGATGTGTCACCAGTATGGCCTAGATTTTATAGGTAAATGCCATGCCATGTCCTGTTCTTTGCAATATTTAGGATTCTCCCAGCCAAATAGGAAGGAGAGGACCCGTGAAATCTTAGCTGGCGTCAGCTAGAAAAGTTGTTATGCATAAAAATATTCATAGTGGCAATTAGTGGAGACAGAGGAAAATACTGCAGGGGGTGTGGAGGTGATCAGCCTGGAATTGGGCTTTCATTGTCCAATAGGGTCACTTTTATTGATAGAGGCAAAGCCAGGTCAGGGGATATAAGTTAGTGGTTGGAAGAAACAAGAATGTACAAGGAAACTCTAGCCAGAAAACCAACAGAAAAATCATATATTTGAAGCTGAAACTTCTGGGAATTTTATTTATTTATCTTGCATGTTTGCATTCCTATCTTAGGCTAATTGAATATTTGCATTGGATATGCATATACTTATTCTACTTCTGGAAGCATCATTTGAATATCTGGCGCTGTTTATTTTGCAAGTTCATTCATGGTATTTTTCATAAAATTATCTTTTATAGGAACGGTTGCTCACAAATCTAAACTGTTGTTTTAAATCTGTGTGTAGTTTAAGAGAAATGGTCCAGCTTACAGTATTCAAGCTTTCTAAACTAGGAACAGGTGTTAAAGACACCCAGACCAGCAGCAAAAAGAAAAAAAAATAACCAAAGAGAACACATCTAACATATTAAAGTGTCAGCAATGGCAATGGCAAAGTTAGTATTTCACAATAGCATTGTTCATTAATTTTACTTAATAACCACAGGAATAATTAGACCCAGTTTTGTAATATTTTAATATAATCAAAATATGTAAAAGGAAAAAAAATGTTAACTTTATAGCAATATAAGGACTTTGTGGTATGCTGGTGTGTAATATCTACTTTTCAGGTCAACTTTTCAGGTTGACCTGCCTCTGCATACATCCTGAGCTATGCTATTGGCCCACTACTGTTAGAATTAAGAGGAGGTATAGGTTGGGTTCACATTTGCTCATTATACGTCAGTGTAGCAAATAAACTGAGGGTATGGTACAAAGAAGAACAAAGCAACACTGGCGAGTTTCTGATTACTTAATTTTCCTGGAATAACTTAGTTTAGGGATTCTGTTGTAAAAAGGAACTTCCCTAGGGTGCAGAAAGGGTTTATAAATAATTTTCATAGGGCCTGATTTATTAAAGCTCTCCAATGCTGAAGTGAATACACTTTCATTAGTCAAGCTGGGTGATCCAGAAAACCTGGAATGATTTCTTAAACACCATTTGCTATTTGTTAGCAAATGTTTTGAATCCTGGACTAGATCCCTTTCAGGTTTGCTGGATCACCCAGCTTCACTGATGAAAAGGTATTCTCTCCAGCTTTGGAAAGCTTTAACAAATCAGGCCCATAGTGTTCCTTATGTTCCTACCTCTGTATTTGTAGGGGGACTCCTCAGTGGTGACAGTGAAACCCCAAAGATAGTTCTTCTTTATTTTAACTTCTATCTGTTGCTTTGGTGGCTCTGTTCCATTCGTTTTCTCGGGTGCTTTAATTCTCCCCAGTGGTAGCACACTACAGGTATTGCAGTGCAACAGGAGACCACCCTAATTGATTACTGAATACCTGATTACATGATTAACCAATCATAATAATTATAGGCACAATGTTTACCAACTTTTCTTTGCAATATGTGTAAATAAAAAAAGTTAAGATTATGTTATTCATATCATTAAATGAGTGTATTATGTTTTAATAGATTAGTTGATAATTAGGTTTTTGTTTTAATTGATTGATTTATTTGACATAGATTACATATGTATGCAAACTGCAGCTTTCGAACTGAAAGTACAGTACTACAAAATTGTCTAAATCATTTACAATAATTAAAAAAATATCCTTTTAATAAAAAATATACCCTGTTGTATATTGATAATGTCATGTATCAAATTCTACCCATTTTTATGCTCCATATAAACAGAAGAACATTTATCGAACAATATTTTGAATAGTAATCAGTATAAAAAATTTGAATGCAATAAACAAGCTAGAATTGTTTTTTTTTTTTGTTTTTTTATTAAAAATTAATATTAATGGTTTTTTTTTTTTTTTAATGGTTTTTAAATTTTTTTTAGAAACTATTGTGTTTGTTTTAAGGTTTTAAAATAAATTTGCTATTCAAAGCATTTGAAAAGATACTGTTGAGCAAACTGCAGCAAACCAAATCTTGTTCTGGCCACAGAGGTTGTGATTACCCCTGGATGTGAAAAGGTTAAAGATATGCAGTACAACAGTGGTAAAATAGTAAAATACATGTACAATTCAGCAGTCAGCCAAACAGATCCAGGAGCCAGAAGGGAATTATTAACAGTCAGGAGAGATAAGCCTGTATTGACATCCACAGAAATTAATTCTAAGGCTCTAGCAATAACATTGTAAAATCTTTGACTACCTGTCCAGCTCTGCAGGTGAACAAAGCCCTTTTCTGAAAACCTCTTAATATCTGCAAATTAGCAATACATGGAAAAATGTGTTAAGAATTTTATTTAAGAAATGTGAAATGTGTGCAGTACATTTTGGGATGTTCTACACAATGCATTCATATATAATACCTGTAAATAAAAATCATACTTCTAGTTATTTGCCAAAAGTGGCAGTGTGGTAAATATGATAAATACTGCAGAGAATCATCCAGTATAATATATAGTATTTCAGTATAATACAGTATATATACAATAAATGTGTGACCTCTAGGAATAAAGGTTAATAGACTGTACAGTATAAATGTATTATTTGCCTGGAATTTCACTCCACCTTAAATACTTGTTGATGGGTTTAGTGGAATGGAAAACTTATGAATTTTTTGCATGGTTTCCACTGTAATGCAGGGATACTGGGAATCTGGCATCAGTTGGGTGTTATATGTTCTCTACTTTGGGTGCTAAATGGTCATTGTCTAATTGACTCTCCCAAAGGCTGAGTTTAGAGAAGAGAGAAAATAGCAGTAGTGCAGTACACATATGAATGGTTGAGTAGAATTGATTAGGATAGTAACACACTTCAATGTGGCTATTTGAAAAGGGATTCTAACTAATGTTTAATTGAGACAAAATGGTATACATGTAATCAAATCACATGTTTTGCTTCAAGCCTCTCAGACCCTCAAACATGAGATTATATAAAAAAACAACACTTCCTGTGCAGCAGACGGCACTAAACTATACTTAATTATGTTTGCAGTGAACAGGTTGCTATGGGCTGGAAGGAAAGAAATGCTTAGCAATCTGTCAGATAGAGGTCAATGGAGAAAGCATACACATGGGAGCTCAGAGCCTTTGTTCTGCTTTGCTTCCTAAACAGGTGAATTCAGAGAATTAGCCTCCATTTAAAGTAAATAAATAGTAAAAAAATAAAAAAGTTTTTTTTACGAACACACATTTTTAATACTACGTTTCCATGATACAAGATTCATAGTAAGTTATAGTTTTCTAAAGATAGGGCATGACAGAAGCTGTGTACTTTTGCACTTTCTTTCTCACATCTTCTTTATCACCTGCCTTAATTGATTATGGTAGGCAGGGAGCACGGGATGAGTATAGATAATCCTATGAATTATTCAAATGTGTATGTAAATCAAAACATAAGCTACTGAGCTCTGTATACAATACCTTATTTCAATTTCAATTGATGCCAATATATATTGTACATTGCCCTTGATGTTGTATCACGTGTGGTTGTGGTTGTGCATATTTTTGTTTTAATGTATTAAAAGACATTTATTTGATATCCTTTGAAATAGAACAAGTTTTTTTTAGTACCTTTAGTAATACCCACAGGGATTGGCATTCAGAATTTAAAAGGAGGAACTGTGCAGGAGTATATTAAGCATAAGTTGTTTAAAAAAAATAGTCATTAAAGTGGAACTAAATCTGTAAAGCTAACCTATCTGCGTTCCTGAGTTGTTATATTCCTTCTCTTTATCCTCTTCCATATGATCTTTGGCCATAATATCTTTGGGGGATAGCTTAAAAGTTGTATGTTTTTTTGTTTTTTTTTTTTGCAATGAGGAAAAAGTTTGAAGTTCCCCTTTAATTTCCATTCATGCACTCTGGGTGGCCGGGAAAAAGAGAACAACATGCGTGCACTCAATAATCTTTCTTTCTTTCATAGCTTGTAAATAACAACATTATCGGAGGAAGGGGTACAAAGCCCTGCCTCCTGCAAATTACCCTTAGCCCAGTGTTGAGAAACAAGGCCTCTTCCCCCATCCTGCTGCCCCAAAAAAAGGAAGTGGGGCTTATTTGAAGAAGGCTTATAGTGAAATCTTAAAGCCCTCTTTTTTTTACATTATATTGACAAATACTTATACCCATACTTTTTCCAAGGGTGGCTGTGTTGGAATAGAATGCAAACACAAGAAGGATCTAGCCATAGGAAGACTTCTGCTGTATGAACTTTTCTGCAGCCAAGTATGATATTTATAAACATAAGCAGAGATGGAAGAACATTGGTCGAATGGTTATCTCTAAAATAACACTTTGAAAGTTACCCGTTTTTAAAAAAAAGTCACATTTTATCAGCTTTGTCCAGAGGCTTGATAATGTGTTCTGTTCTTACTGAATGAAACCTTCACATTTTCACATCTGAAGAATCAGCCCGGAAATCACCTATTAGGTAAACTGTTGCTATAGAAACACAACGCCCTAGCTAGTTCTACGCGGCTTTTGAACACAATAAAAGATTCACATATCTAAGGTATTTTTATGAATTCTGTTGTCACTGCAATTGCATCTAATGTAATAGCATTCTTTTTCATAGTTATTCAAAAGTTTTTAGGGCTAACATGTAAGTAGCTTTACTGACGATAGTAGGTTGGAATGGCAGTCCTTATACATTTTGTGAATAGAAAGGTTTGTTTTAGCAAAGAACATGTGAAAGTGTCATGCGGGTAGAACAGTTTTAATCTGACCATGTAATGTATGGAGCAACTAATCAAATCTGATCTACTTTAATAACTTGTATGTTCACTAATAAACCGTTTACCTGGCAGACTGGACTGTGAGCTTATTCACTTATTTTTTGTTGTTTTACTTGTTTATTTGTTTACAACAACTAACTAAAACGATTGATTAAAATTTGAATTCTAGAACAGTATTTATGTAACATATAACTATAGATTGTAGCACCGTAATATGTTATACACCACATCACTATGATCTCTAGGAGGTATTGCAGTATTTATCATATTAGTGAATTCTAGAACAGTATTTATCTATCATATAACTATAGATTGCAGCACAGTAATATATTCTACACCACATCACTATGATCTCTAGGAGGTATTGCAGTATATATCACATCACTGAGTTCCAGAACAGTATTTATGAACCATACAACTAAAGATTGTAGCACGGTAATATATTATACATCACATTACCATGATCTCTAGCACGGTATTGGTGTATATATCATATTAGTGAATTCTAGAACAGTATTTATGTACCTAATACCTATTGATTGCAGCACAGTATTATATTATATACCACATCACTATAGTCTAGCAGGTATTGCAGTATATATCAGATCACTGAATTCTAGAACAGTATTTATATACCTAATAACTATAGATTGCAGTGCAGTATTATATTATACGCCAAATCACTATAGTCTCTAGCAGGTAATGCAGTATATATCAGATGACTGAATTCTAGAACAGTATTTGTCATATAACTATAGATTGCAGCACAGTATTAAATTATACACCACATCACTATGATCTCTAGCATGATATTGCAGTAAAAATCACAACACTGAATTCTAGAACAGATTAATGTACCGTATAACTATAGATTGCAGCGCAGTATTATATTTTACACCACATTACTATGATCAAGAGCACAGTATTGCAATATATATCACATCACTGAATTCCAGAACAAAATTTATTAACCATATAACTATAGATTGCAGTGCAGTATTATATTACACAACACATCACTATGATCTCTAGCACGATATTGCAGTGTATATCACATCACTGAATTTTAGAACAGTTTTGATATGCAACTCAACAATTATATTATAGTATTATACAGCACATTATTGTGAACTACACAACATTATTTAACCAGCACAGTACTGCTATATATTCTAGCACAGTATTATACACCACATCACTATAAATCTTAGCAGTATTTAAACATCACATTCACGCTAATTTTAGTACAGCTTTATACATATTATCACTGTGCATTTGAGCAGTAAATCACTAATAATTGTACCACAGTATTTACTTGCCAAATCACTATATATTCAAGCACAGAATTTAAATAGCACGTAAATATAAATTCTAGCACTGTATATGAACACCATGTCATTATGAATTCTAGCACAGTATGTGTACACCAGTCTCTGTTAATTACCGCTCAGAGATTCTATATAATGTCAATATGTTTTAGAGCACATCATTTATACATTATATTACTAATTTTAGCACGGAATGTATACACTATGTCACTATGAATTCCTATCACCGTATTTAAACATTACATCACTAAGAATTCTAGAACTGTATTTATATACCATGTCACTGTGAATTCTAGAACAATATTTAGACACCATGCAACTACAAATTCCAGCATAGTATTTAAAAAAATAACATCACTAAGAATTATAGCAGTATTTAAAGAAATATTTATATACCATTATAAATTCTAAATATTATATATTATATACCATGTCACTATAGGTTTCAGCACAGTATTTATACATCACTTATGGACTCTACCATAGCATTATACACTATACCACTATAAATTCTATTTCAGTATTTGTTCGCCTGACACTACATTTTACTACAGTGCGTTGCAGTGAATTTAAGTGCCTTATTTATTAGTTATTAAACTTTGGGGAGTGCAAATCATAAAAATCCATCTTTTATCACAGGGTTATATGTCGTACTTTAGTATTCTTCACTGTATTTTTACTGCTGTGTGAAGATGTCCTTTCATTTTATTTCTATTGCACATTTATACATTTGAAAAAAAAAAAAAACCTTCTGAAACTTTACTTTCTGAAATTGCTGTGAATTTGTTGTCACCCTTCCTTCCCCCACAGCTGTATTGTCAATACATATCTCAAAGCCACCATTATGTAATATTTAGTTACTGATTATGAGTTCACATTACTTCAATTTCTTAATTAATTATTAATGTAGAGATAACTAATAGGAAGTAATGTGGTTACAATGTTTAATTTTATTTTAATGAATTACTTGTAATTACTTAAATACCGGCTTGTATAGTGTTGTTGTAATGCAGTTTTGTGCTGTGTGTCCCGTCTTTTTGGGGAACAAACCTAGTGACCATCATAACTTCCTCCGTATTAACAGTAAAATGAGTAATCTTAGCTTATGGCAGGAAATATGCTATTTACAGTATTGGCAAGGTAAAATAAAGGAAAAAAAGGCCTGAAAAATGAAGCTAGTGCAGCTGTCTTATCTACGGACTGCTAAGTTGCAATCCTTGTGTCCTTGTGTGGTAGACAGTAAAATAATGGTGTTAGAGGAAAATCAGTCATCAAATGTTCAGGTTTCATATCTATAGTACCTATAAATTGATACCTAACAAATAGGAAATTACTTTTAAGAAATCCTTTCCAGGTTTTCTGGATCACCCAGGTTCACTGATGAAAGTCTATCCTCTCCAGCCTTGGAGAGCTTTAATAAATCAGGCCCATTCTCATTTCTGGTCTCAGGAAGTGGGCCTCTGTCAACTTTGGGGTAGGTGAAAAGATCCTTTAGTTGATGCAAACTTTCATTTAATTGACAACTTTTTCCAAAATCACAATACCTACTCTCTTATCCCTAGGTTTAGTGTTGAGTTTCTTGTCATTCCTAATTGAGTTCTTAGGAACAGAGTGTTGAATACTTCCCACTTCGTTATAGAGAGATCAAAGGAGTGTTTGATAGAACAATTAACAAGTTTGAAATGCTTTTAAACTAATTTAATGAATGCTTCTACTGTATTGAACTGGACTGGTGAAACCCACTTACTTTACTTCCACATTTGTGAAATCAATGTCAGGAATCAAACTACAGTTGTCTGTACCCTATGTCTGTGAATTCATTATTGAAAAATAAGCCTTAATCTGTGGTGTTCTGAAAAAAGGGAAGAGATCAATATCCAACTCAATTTATCATCCAGATAGAGCAGTCTTTATTACGTACCTGTTCTTTAGTATCGGAAAAGCAGTGAGATGATAAATTAACCGTCAATTGACTTTGTTCTTGCTTTCCGTGCTGTATTGTTATTCTGGGTTCTTCTTGTCTCAGATACATTAAATTATTTGCTGCTGTTATATGTTATGCCTCTCATAAGATATGGACAAGTACTTTTGGATTGTACCCCAGTATATTTGCATGTACGTCAGTGTTCTTCCTAGACTCAATTTTCTGGGTCTATCGCCCAGCAGTCCCACCCCTGGCTGTCATCACACAGCTTTAGATTCTAAGCTTTGTGCAGAGGGAGCTGTTTGTGAGTCTTGGCAAACTGACAGCTTTGCTATCCATTGTATCTTTTGCTTATTTTGTATCTTCCTCACTCCCAAAATATGCCAGCAAAACTGACTGGTTGGCGCTCTTACTGAAAGTTTCCTACAGTTCAGATCATTACCTATTTTTTTGTCCACAGCAGAATCTGGTGTACCAGGGTGTAGGTTTGCTGTATAGAGCCAGGTTTAAACCTGCTGCGGGAATAAGCATTCCTACACAGTGACTTGTTCGATTACACTTGCACTGCAGTTATGGTTCTCAATGGCTTACTGCCACCCCCATTCATTCTCTATTTGGCTGCCGGTAGATCCAACATGTAGCATCTCCGCTGCAGAAGGATCTCTTTTTGCAGAAGGATTTAGGCAGTTTTAGTGTTAAAATTTTTACTAAAGTTATAACCATTGTAACAAATGGTTTTGTATTTTATTTCATTTTTTCTGGTGGTAAAAGGTGGCGGAATTGATGTGCATTTTTTTTCTAATGCTCTGTTTCTGATGTTTATAAATCAAATCAACCAAACGTAAAATATGTAATCAGCAAATGCATTAATTTAGGAACAGTTTCTATTTTCTTACCTTAATATAATTCTTTATTGTGCCTTGTTGTGGTTTGCACCTTGTTATCATTTTTTTAACAAGTGACCTTCAAGCGTTATAGCTTAGGACCTCACCAAGTCTAAGGCCGGAACTCATGGTAGGGATGTCCGTGTTTCTTTATAAATTTGGCCTTAGTTTTGTTTACATCAGGGTTGTGGTATTGGGGGACAAGGCAGGAGGAGGACAGGAAGGTGGTGTGTTTTAAAGGGCTTTAAATGAAGAAGTTGGTGTCAGCTGCCAGCTAGTAATAGACAGTCTTGACTATAGAATAGGAATGATTTTGAATGATTTTAGAATGTTACTTACCATCTTTCAGAAGAGCTTACAATCTAACATCTCTACCATAGTCCTATGTATTTATTGTAGTCTAAGGCCAATTTGGGGAGAAGCCAATAAACCTACCAATCCAAAATTGACCCCCATAAACTCATGGAGAACATAGAAATGCCTGCATAATGCTTCCTTCTATTGTTCCCCATATCTTTGTGTCCCAGATATCTATATGCATTTAAATAATGAGCATTTAAAGTAGAGAACATTTAAGTAATAACTATGTTCAATTACAATACTCGTTCAGTATTCTGCTGTTTACTTTGAAAGTACACAATGTAAGAAGCTTTGTGTACTGTACATTGCTTTGAGCTAAAGTTTCCCAGGGTACTTTTATCAAAAGACACAATGGAACATAAGACAAGAAAACAAAACAGAAAATTTCTCTTTGCAAACTTTCCTATGTAATCATGAATTTTGTAAAGGTTAACAAAAAAATTAAAATAAAAAAACAATAAAAGCAATCGATTAAATGATACAACAAATAAATCAATAAAAAAGTAAAAATAAATATTCTCTCTTGCTATTAAGTAGACCTTTAAGCTAAAGCTCAACCATTCCCACTTTCTTCATTTCTCCATAACCTTCCTTTTCAAAATTTCAAAATGTGTTTAAAAAAAAGAAAAACGTGTATATCTGAAAAGAACAAAAAAGCTTCCCCGGTTACCGGACTTTAATTCTTTAAGGGTTGTACAGATGCTCAGTAATTGTCACTGGTAATGATTTTTAGTAATCATTTCCAGCAGCAGTAGGAAGAAAGTTATATGCAGATAACGCTGCTCTGAACTATAGAGTGGAAAGGGTAGGAAGGATGAGTGGGATGCATCACACTTTGTTTTCCTCAATAGCAAAGAATAAGAATAGCTGTACTAATGCTTGATTTTCACCTGAGATGATCACGAACATTCACCTTGGGTGATGTAATTCTACCATCTGTATAAGGCTTTAGTCTAGGCTCCAAAACCAATAACCCTTCCAGCAGCCTCCTAGTTAATCATTGTCAGATCACCCAGAAGGCTGTGTTCCCAGCAAATATCACAGGCAGGTGCTTTCATGAATGAAAACAGCATACATCACATGTAAAGGCATGAATCTGACCTTGTGTCATGAGAAGGCACCAAAAAGTGCCATATAGGAATAGCTGGTTCCCGATGGTGAAAGAATAAACATAGCTACAAAAAATAGGAGGAATGGTTACAGAAAGAATGATGAGCAGGGAACCCATAACCTTAAAAGTAAAAGAAAAGAAAGAACATTCCTAATGAATGAAAATCTGTAAACTTTTGTCAATCTATTTACCGGAACAAATATATTTTCCCGCTTGTTTCACTTTGTAACATCAGAAAAGGTTAAAAAAATTTCATAAGGGTACATGTGTTTGTCCGAAATGCACTTAACTCTTACCCAAGATTTGCCAGTTTTTTTACAGCCATTGGAGTGAAAGTAGTTGGCCTCCCTCCTTCCAAGTTTAAAGTTCCCTAAAAGTGCAAAAAGGAACTAGGCACCAGTAGAGTTTGTTAGGAACAGGAAAGTTTGCAAATAATTTGTATTTGTGTTAGGAGTTTGTTGAGTGGCTCATGCCTTCAACCATCATAGTTGGGGTACACCAGCCCTTAATTAGACATACTAATCACATTCAATACACAACACATGAACTAATATTGACAAAAGCATTTACAAATCTGTAAGTCAAGTATATTATTGGAAGTATTAGAAAACAATACATTTTATTAAAGATAACTTTCTGATCATTTAAAACAACTCATATAATGTACATAGAAGAAAATCTATAAAGCAGTTAGTATGGTTGGTTCCATGTAGCTCATTTTGTAAGTTGGACCAAAAAATGATTGGAGGATAGCCTGGTCATCTGACCTTTCAAAGTCATCATCACTACTGATGATGCTTTCTGAAGCAAAATCTGTTGGGAAGAGCTTCATCTGTGCATGAAATCAACACATTTTCAAGTAAGATCGTGTATTGCTTATTGTGCTGATTGATTGGTGTTCGACTTGTCATTTGATTTTCATTTTAATAAATGGGTTTTACTGTTTTGTTTTGTCCACTGATTTGTTTGAGGTTCTCTACATAAATTTGCTGACATTTGTTGCAGAGTAAAATTCTTTTCTTTACCTTTGATAAATAATTTGTAGAACCTGATTACACAATTTTGGTAACAAAATTGTTGGCCTGACAAGTATGGTCGAGATGTTTAAAAATTTCAAGTGTGGTCTAACCATGTAAAGGAACTCTAATAGTCCACCAAATCTATTGGTTATATTTGAGTCAAAGAAGTTGGTTGCGTATCTTATGGGACAGTGAATTAGGTACAATTAGGATGGCCATTTTTAACCAGGGTGCCTTTAAAGGGTGCTAGGGGCTTTTTGAGCTTTTGTCAATTGACTGACCATGTGATTGTGACCTTAGTTTTGTGGCCACGGCCACTTGGCAGAGTCAATAGCATGACACTGAAGCTTTTTTTGGCTATCTGTAAAAGGGGGTATTCTTTCCGCTGACCACCAATGTAAAGTGTATTTTTTCTATTGACCTTCTATGGTTTTAGCAGGGATACCCAGGACCTGAAAATTGTTTTTTAGGTTCCTCAGTGGTAAAAAGGTTGAGGAAGGTTGGATTAGGACATTGAAGTATTGAATTTGTAAGTTTTGATTTCAAGCTCCGTAGTGACGCCATTATGACATAACCCCACTCCACTCCAGGGACACAGCCCGCCCAATTCCCTGAGCCTCAGATTTGTACGGAGGCCTTCTCCGTGCCCCACTCGAGGGGGCACCAGACAGATCCACAGACGGCCATAAGTTTCTTGTGGACCACCGGTTGTCGACCGCTGCTTTAAATCATGGTAGTTTTCTTTCATACAGATTTGCAATTGTTTTCATACAATCTAAGACCTTAGTTTAGTTTCCCACAATGAAAATGTTCTTACATTTAACACTTTGCTCACTTTATATATGCTTACATTAAAAAGCATTAGAAATACGTTCTGTCACATATGTTCGATTCCAACATTTTTTTTCTCTTGATAGAAGTTGCTACGGCAACTGAAATGTCAGACTACTTTTACAATAAATGTCTTCTCTGATGTAAATGTAAAGTACATAATAATCTCCTCATAATGACAACTCAAGTTGACCGCTGACGCCCATTTTGATTGACCCATCTTGTTATGTATTGGTGTTTTTTCCTCCTCGAAATACAATTGCTGGATTGTTTAGTGGCCTTTGGGAAAAAGAAGACAACATTCCAGTGACAGAAGCCTCTGCGTCCAGAATAACATAACAATTGTGTTTGTTGAGTATTAATTGTACACCACCCACATCAGATATGTTCTGCAGAAGTGTAAGCACATGTTTTTTTTTTAAAGCAGTTAATGAGGATTGGTATTTGTAAAAATGGCTTCTTCTTCTGCTAAACCCATCATCTTCTGCCCTTCATGACCCACTGTGGTAAAGTGTCCATTGTTTGCTATCTTATCAGTTTCTGCAGTAAATGCGAAATGCCAGTTTGTTTACTTGAATATAATAATATTCAGGAAATCAACTCACAGAAGAAACTTTTGAGTGAAGTAAATGTTATCTGGGCTTAAGATAAGTTATTTTTTAAATTTATATGTGTAGTTGTAAACAGATTTGAATTAAAGACGTGTACTTTTAGTGATCACCTATTTTAGTTTTTTTTTTTCTGCAATGTTCAAGAGGCTCTGTCACTTTGCACATTCAGAAAAAACCTAAAGAACAAATTCCCCAAGCCCCCCCCCATAATAACACATTCTCCCCTGAAATCTTTTTTAGCTGAGTGGGGAGAAGCTGTAATCGGGTGGTCAATAAGTTGGTGAGACAAATCATGACAAATTTAGTGTTTCCGGTTTTTGTTGACATAGGAATCCAGCTTTCTACTGCCCCCTATAGTTTGTTCCAACTTTGTAGTGCCCATCCGTTTAGTATGTCCAATTTTCTTTACATTGTCTTTTTATTATGCCCCAACTGTCCAGTGCCCCTGTATGACCCAACAAAAACAGACAGGTGGTTGCTGAAAAGTTCTGGGTGGTGCACCAAGCTAATTGGGCCTGGGAAGAACACGTCCTCGCTTTCTTCCCTCCTGCTCTGTTTCTCTGGCCCTGATTCATCAATGAAATCCGCGCTCGCTGGAAGCGCGAAAACCACAAGTCCACGTCAAGTCAAAAATGAGGCTTTATAAATATAGTAGGAGATTTAGAATTAGAAATATGAATACAGTACAACCTCGGTTATCCGGCACCCAGGGGCAATGGCCGATTCCAGATAACTGTAGTTTTCGGTTAACTGAGGTTTCCTTTTCTCAGCCATTCAGCACTAGACTTGAATTGCGGAGACTTCCAGTGCTGAATGGCTAGGAAAAGAGAAACCCTGATGACGCATGAGCCGTCATCAGGGTTGCCTTTTCCTCATCCAATCAGCACTAGACTTGAATGGGGAGACTTGTCCCCTTTCATTTCTAGTGCTGAATGGCTAAGAAAAGGGAAACCCTGATGACGGCTCAAGCGTTATCAGGGTTTCCCTTTCCTCAGCCAATCATGGAGCGGAGCTCTGCTGACAGCTCCGCTTTCTTGATTGCCCCCGCAGACCTAGTGCACCTGTGGCATGTGTTCTTGGGTTCAGAATCTGAGTTCCGGATAACCGAGGTTCTACTGTACTTTGTTTTCCTTCTGCTAGTCAATCCCGCTGGCTACACTTTATGTCCCCTGTAGCCTTTTTATCTTTAAATAGCAGTCATAGTTTTGCCCTGCGACCCCTACTTTTTAGACTGTTGACATTAGATCTAGATGCAGATCTGAATGTCTTTTCTTCCATTACATTCAGAGTAACTTTTTTTTTTTTTTCACAAATTACATATCAGCATCAACCACATTGTCAGCAATGGCAAGCAATGACACTAATTTTTTTTGCTAATAGCTTTGTGGTTAACCCTTGGAAATGACCTTGTCTACAATATAGTGATTATCATTTCCACTTCACCCTCCTCAGGGCAAGAATAAGAACGATGGCACCCTTTTGTCATTGATAGCATACAGTTTATATTTAACAGCTCAAATATTATTAGTGACAAGCAAAGCAAGAACAGCATTGGCTACAAATCTGCCTTCACTATAGGGCAGTTTTCCTGACATAATGGATATAATTTATTCATCTTTATGGATTGGTACAAAGCGGATACACTTTATTCATCTTTATATAAACCAGAACAACTGCAGTATTTTTAAGCAGTTTGAAACAAAAAAAAAAAAACATTTTTTTTTTAGCTGTCAGTTCTGCTTGGTCGCGTCTGGCCATTGATCTGATGTTACCGGGAGCACAGTTGGTGCACACAGGAGACAAAGAACTGCTGGAAGTGTGAGAGCTGCAAAATCATACAAAGAAAATAGCATAACTCTAAAGACAACTTGACACATAAAGTAGTTTGGCTAATTAAGTATACTTTCCAAAGTCCTAAACATTCAAGGGTCCGCTCCTGGGGAACCAAACGGTTTTTAAGATACCTAACATAGGCAACCCCTGGAAAAGAAAAAAAAACCTTATATTCATAGGTAATGTGGACTTCTTTATAGTAACTGTAGAAGTCAGCTAGAATACATTTCTGACATGTCACAATATAGAACAGTAGAATTTTTCAAAAGATCTGTAACTTTTATCTTTTAAAAGCAGTCCTTAATTTTCAGCCAACTGACTTTGTAAGTATGTAAGAGGCATTATTCCCACTGACCACCACACTAATGTACTCTGAAAAAATATTTCATGGATTCCCCTATGTTAAAAGGTTGATAAACACTATATTAGTTTCATTTACTAATGTTAAGAATCTTCATGCAAAAAGTTCTGTAAATGTTTACGTTAATTATCCAATCGTGCAGATTAAAAAAGTAAACAGGAATTTTGTTTTCACGTGATTGGATTAGACTTGGTTCTGGGCCCTGTAATAAAACACATCTATGCTCTTGTAAAGTACTTAGCATCCCAGGCTGATTGTGAAGATTCATTTAAACTTCCCTACCATACCTTCAGCTAGTGAAAATTACCCAGGTTGTTTGGAATACACTGCTGCATAGGTTGTTTGAGGTCACGACTACTAAAAAAGCTGTTTTAAGTGTAACCACACAGTTGACAGAATACCAAGGCGGGTGGGTTATCACATACAAATGACTATCATAGTACAACGAAAAATAAGCATTTTACTTGTATGTGAGAAAACATTGAAGCCATGAAAGCCCAAAATTAACATTATATAACAATATATACCACCATCTAATATACCTAATGTCTGGAAAATTAAGCAGTTAGTCCTGTCTAGATGATATTTATTTCCCCTTGTGCTTTCTTCTTTTTATCTTGTCTAAACAAGCAATGTCCCTTCTGCAACGATATAACTGCAATAATATTATACTATAATACACAAACCTGTACCTACCTGTTCACATTTCTTATTTCCATTCACCTGTCCTTGCTTTGGCATAGGCATTTCCATCTTCCACCACCCCTCTTCCAGATGTAGGATCTTTGGCTATTTTGATTGTAGACATTGTTGGGCATGCCGTCAACAATGTACTTGAAGTTTGTGATCAGTCAGGTAAGCATGTTTTATTGCCTACCCCTTTAAAGAACAAAGCATAAAGAAAAAAAAAAAACTTCCAGTTTAAATCCTATTCATTGTAACATTAATTTCAAAGGTTGTTAGTCACACTGGGCCACAGAGAGCCCCCTATTGTTTAATCTACATTTACATAGTACAGAGGCATTCTTCTTCATTTCACAGCCTCTAGAAGGGAAAATAATAAGCAGAGTAACCGTGATATTAGCTCCCACACTCCAGATATATAGCTATGAGACTATTGGTACAGGGGTGCTAAGACCCATTTACATTCCAGGACCTGCAGTGTACACTGGACTTGGAGCAGTGCCTTACCTCTCTATAGATATACAGCTATAAGGCTATTAGTGCAGGGGTGCCTAGGCACACCCAGATTCTGTGACTGTGTTCAATGTACGCAAGACAAAAATTCTATTTTTCTGCAGACTGCCAAGGCACAATTAACATTTCTAGATATTATCTCCTAATATAGAAAATCTCCACTTCAAAAGCTAGGTCAACTTTATGGTAAACATTGCAATTATCAAATATGTTCTTACTTAAAGTGGAACTAAAGCGAAAAAAAAAATCCCACTTACATTTATTCCGCAGATCCCTTGATGGCACTCAACCTTTTCTCGATCTGGTCCTGCTCCCTCCTGGAATTTTTCTCCTTCCTCTGTGTTCCTCTTCCTCTCTCAAGTTCAACCACTAGGGAAATTAACATATCCCAGATATAAGACCCTATAAGACATAGATGGTCCAGAGGAAGGCAAAAAAAACCCTGGTACAATTTGCTTCAACAGGCGAAAAAAAATCCTTCCTGATTACATGAGGCAATCAGATGTTCCCTGGATTACCAGTCACTGTTATTTTTACTTTAAAGCCTTCATACCCATTTTCTGTGCCTATAGAAAAACATCCAGCTTTTTCTTAAAGCAATCTATAGTAGTTGCTGAAACTACTTCCTGGGGGAGACGATTTCACATTTTCACAGACCTTACAGTGAAGAATCCCTTCCTTATTCAGAGCTTAAACTTCTTGTCCTCCAGACACAAAAAGTGCCCTCTTGTTCTTTGTAATGATCTTAAAGTGAATAATGGAGAAGAGTTTTCTCAATGGACCGTTCATATATTTATACAGGGTGACCATATCACCCCTTAAACGTCTCTTCTCAAGGGAGAATAGATTCAGTTCAGCTAATATCTACCCATAGCTGAGCTCCTCCATT
>NC_092863.1:75567355-75647969 GCF_032062135.1 Pyxicephalus adspersus | reverse complement strand
TTAATTTTTCCCAGCTGTTTCTCAATCATATCAATTCAGAGCCATTGTGACTCATTTAAGGCAGTGACATTGCTATTATGAATTTGGACTTGAACTCTGCCATTTTCCTTTGTGTATACAGAGCTAAAAAAAAAGTGTTTAGTAAATCTGCCTTGTCTTTATTCCCAGTTACTAACCCAGCAACATCCTTTTAAGGGGCCTACATGCTCAGATCTGATCTTTTTGCTATAAAAATATTTTTTTTAAATTGGGGGTTTGCCTTACTTTCCTTTGCAATCTGTCTTTCATTTTGAAGTTTTGCACATTTTATCTCCTTTTTACATCTTTTGTTATATTCTTCAAAGGTTTCAAATGAAGGTGATCCTTCATTTTTATATTTTTGGAATGCCCTTTTCTTGTTCCTTATGGCTTTTTTACCATCAGCTGTGAGCCACATAGGTTTTAATTTTAGCCTCTTAAACTTATTACCCATTGGAATATATTTTTCAGTGTGCTTTTGTAGAACAGACTTGAAACAGTCTTATTTCTGTTCTGTGTTCTTTGAGGACAATATTGTCTCCCAGTCCAAGTCACAGAGAGCCGCCCTTTATAATGGAACATTTGCTCTCTTAAAATTAAATGTTTTTATCTTTCCTGTTTTTGCTCATGTTTACAACTTACATTAAATGAAACCATAATATGGTCACTTTCTTATGGTCGGTCATATTATACACTTTCCCTTGAAATCTTCCTTTGTTGACACATTAGTGTTTTAGGTTAAGTGGTCTTTCAAGGTTGAGATTTGTCCTGGATAGAATAGATGCGATGACTTGTTATAGATTTCTTAATCTCTAGTAAAGACATACATATGTAAAGTCACTTGACATTTCTGTGGAAGATCTCCCACCAGATAAATATTAGTAGCAAACAGACATTCTATTCAGTATGACAAGATTCACACTGGCGTCATTGTTTCCTAGCCCACAAGCCTGTAAAGTGTCAGCATATTGATTTGTTAGACATGCTGGTCATAAATGAAAGCTGCTTGCTTCCAGTACCTTTTCTTCTTTTCTCTAGGGGGGAAGTAATGCATTTCTTGTAAAACAGCAGCCAGGTACCTGAACAGGGATGCGGGAACTATGTTGCATCTGTAAAGCAGGAATTATGACGCACCCTCCAATATTAATTTGACAGAAAATTAGAATAGGTTAAAACTGGCTTCTATTTCCAGGGGATTGTCAATTTTCTGAGTAATACCATAACAGTTGTGCTTCAGTGGTATTAGGACTACTTTGGAAGTGTGTGTGTGTTGAATAAAAATACATCTAAATGACAGCCCATCTTCTATAAAAATGGTGGCACAATTAGACTTTATCTTCACATGTCTGCATAAAGTAATAAGTGGACCCTATCACAGCAAGGGCTTGTATTGTGTTTATTGTTCAGAGTGCAGCTAATAGGGATTTCTGGAATGAAGATTTTTAGAAAAATGTGGCCTAGAGCAGCGGTCACCAACCGGTGGTCCGTGAGAAAAATTTGGGGGTCCGTGGCTCTGGCTGGCGCACCCCTGAGTAGGTTCATGAGTAGGACTCCGCTGGGACCGCGCACCGTCCAGAGCCACAGAACACATCCCCCATGCAGTTCCTTGGCTCAGGGAAGTGGGCGGGCGGTGTCCCTGAACATAACCCGCCCACTTTCCCATCACAGGCTTCGATCAGTGATGGGACAGTGGGCAGGGTATGTCATAATGACATCACTCTAGCGGAGAGATACCCCCTTTGAGTGACACCCGGCTCCCCACACATGCAAGGTAAAGAGCCAGTGATTTCAGTGGTCCGCGGAACCGAAAAGGTTGGCGGCCACTGACATAGAGTGTAACTAAAATTTGGATTTTCTTTTTCCCTTAAAAAATGGTATTTGTATGTTCTCCTCTAAAGTATAATTGGCTACTTACCCTTACTTTGTCTCTATAAAATCCTAATTATGAGATATTCTAACATCCTGCCAGGTAGCAAACCTGCAGGCAAGAATATGTGCAGAATGTCAGAGACAAAATAAATGTATGTGGATAATCAAGCTTCAGAGGAGAAAATAAAAAAAAAGACATGCAACATTCAGGTACTCTTTAAAAACAATCAGTAAATCCAAAAGTTATATTCCCAAAGTAATTGGAGTGATTCGATTGGCTGCCACTCTGGACAAAGGTGGCTAAAAGTAAGAGTAGTCAATATTGATGGGAAATATGTCTATACTTGTCCAAATAATTGCTTCTCTTGATGTGCTGCCCATAGTGCATACCAACATAGTGATTTATGTTATGCTGTTTATGTTTTTTTTTTTAATTTGATAATTTGCAACCCTGACCTATACACTGTTTATGAAATTCCATTTGGACTTGTCCACTAACCACTGCCCTGACATTGACTGCAATCCTGTTATCCCAGGCTTTGTGCTTTTGGGTTCTTCCTAAGTCCCATCCCTACCATAAGTTGCTCTAGTGAAGGCCATGTTTCACTAGAGTTTGTGTACTTGGCAAAAGGTCTTCTGCCATCCTGCTGTTGGCCTGGAGTAATCTATGAATTCTTGCATTGTGTTCATGGATCCCGAGCCTTGGTGTGGGATCTTTACATCTTCTTCAAATAGACATAAATTATAGGATAGTCTTGTAAGGATGTCCTGGAGTGTATTTATGAATCATTTATCAAACAAGTAGTAAAGCCCTATATTCCCTTTTTTTAGCAAGATTGGATTCTTTCATGTTTCTTTTATTTATCACAGGTCTTTTCAACTATTTTCACACTAAGTTTGCCATATGGCATTTTTATTTACATTTATTAACAAACAGTATTCACACAACATCTGTTTTTACTAGGAAAGTGATTTACTGTACTACTTGTCTTATTTATTATTCTATGATTATAGATTTCTTCTGGTTTAAAGTGAAATTGTGCCTGTTTTGGCTGAAGCTGTAAAATATGTGTTTAAATCCAGGTTCATTACTTCAATGTATAATATTTGTAAAGCTGTAAAAAATGAAATACAGTACAATTCTGTGTGTACCACCTTACTCAAATGAACCAGCTCTGTAAGCCAGGCATGCTTACTTATATTATCACAGCAAAGCTATGGGAATAGCAGCCTGTTTCCCTGGTTCACCAGGATGGTTAATTTTGGGCGTTTGGAGGAGAAATTGAGAATTAAATTTTTCATTATATTATACAAAATTATAGCTCTCCTAATGTTGAAATTGAAAAAAATAGACATTGACACTTTGTCCTGCACTAGGTAACAGTGTTTCATTATACAACAAATGTATATTGTATTATACAACAAATATATAAGATGCAACTATATATCATTTTACTGTATTGTGACCAGTAAAATATCAAATTGGAATAATTGCTCCAGATTTAGGGCTCAATGCACTATTTTTGCCCTTGGTATGTTAGATGGTCATAGGAGGGAATATGTAAGGAATCACACAGGCAGGTAGAGAGATTCTGCTTTTCGAAGTGGCATTAAAGCACAATTCAGAAATGTGTTTTTATTAAACAAACATGTTATACAGGTAATAAAATAACCAGTTTGTAAATGTTTAAACATAAAAAAATGTAGCATTATGGCCATTTTAGACTTGCAGTTGACTGCAACATTTTACTGCAGGCTCAACTTCGCTCCCACAAAAATTGGGGTTTTTGGGAGCTGTTTTGTGCGTACATTTGCATACGGCTACAGCGGTGGTAGATTGCAGCAGGTTAGCTAAATATGATGAATTGCTTCTGTCAGTGTGGCTGCTTTTACTGCTCAGGAGGAAGAACCGCAAAGGCAAAGCATGCAAAAGTGTTACCCTGTGGCATGGTTTGCTACTCCTAGCTGCATAGCAGCAGTTTTCTACATGAATGGGAACACCTAACCATGTGGTTTTTCACTGCAAGTGTGAAAGGGGCCTTACTGTCTGTTAGTGTAATTTGTGACCATTTTTCTCTTTTTTTGAATTTATCAATATTTTGCAGCATTTGTGCAGAACATTTGTTCAGGATGGTGTTTCATTGTAACAACATTTACCAATTCAGCCTCCCTGCAGAGACCACAATTAGCCTTCCCTAGTTTTGTAGTCAAATATGCTTCCTGTTTTCCATTTTCATAGTTATTCCTTTAACTGCTGTCATTGTTTGTATTATACCATGGTGAGCGAGAGATTAGACAAATTCTGACCCCCAGATCACATTTCATTGGTTTCTCCTATATCTAGGTATTGTCTAGAGTTACAACATACTTCAAGGACAGATTGTAGTTGTTTTGTACTCATAAAATGTTTTTATACACTGTTGTTATGAAGTGATGTATATTTTATGTCTCTGTCAGTGTTTGATATGCTTGTAGCTCAGGCACACATATGTCAATTAACTGGGTTAAAACACTGAGTTGCTCTGGTGCTTTAGTAAAGCAGGAATATAGTGAGCATAAAATACAATATTATTGAAACTGCAGTGATTTCCTGGTGGAAACATTTTTAAAGGTTATTTACTAAAGGAGTTTATTCAACAAAGTCAATTATAATTTTGCAAGAAAATTATTAGTTATCCTAATTAATTTGGTAAATATTACTCAATTGAAAGCAAGGAAATAAAAAAATACCACAAACATTCAAATATAAACCAACCTCAACATAAACAATGGTACCTACTTGTACCTGAAAAAAAACTACATTGACTCTAGTACAAACTTATGGCTCAAAATTTAGCCATCACTGCCAAGATTCAAAACAGTAATCAACAGAACTGCCAAGAAAATTAATGCGAACAAATACATCCATGGTGTATTATTTTTAAAACATTTATCTTTTCCCTTTTACTAAGTATTTTGTAATTTGGAGTTAGTTGAAATGGGTCATTTGCACCTAAAAGGTATTTTGTGCATGGTTGTTGGCTGCAGCTAGATACTGATGTGTCCTAATGTGAAGTGTTACAAACACCTTTGATCTGTCAAACCAGAGACAGGTGCAATTTCAGAGCATGCCAGTTGGTGCCACCAGCATATAAACCGAGATGCCTTTTCTGATGACATTTTCAGAGTAAATAAATTATGGCCCATGCTAAGTGTATATATAAGTGTATTTGGTAATTTTTGTGCACACATGATGGGATAGTTGAAGTCATTGGAGCTGCAGTATTGGTCTTGTGAGAGACCATGTGACCTTGAAGCCTGATCAAATTTGGTTATGGACTAAAGAAACTATACCTGAACAGGAAATTATTTTTTTACTTTCTTACTTTCTTAAAGTCAGATTATTCTGGCGGTTGCCAAGCCTCATAGTGACACAGTTAAGGAGAAAAGTAGAGGGAAAGAGAGGCTTTTTTTTTTGGAAAATTGCAACTACTGATAAAACATAAAGTTTATTTAAACACAAATAAGTTTCTATAAAAGATATTAAAGAACATATTACACGTTCATGGTGAGCTTTTTTATTTTACAAAGTTTCAGTTACACACAAAACATCAAATGACCAAGTTTGTCAATTGAGTCTCCTAGCCGAGGCGTTTTGCCTATTTGGCTTCCTCAGGGGATACAGAGAATTATGCAACAAAGTATCAGCTCACAATGGTTCCGATTGGTGATACCAGGGTACATCGAAAACCAATTGGAAGACTTAGGTCCTGACTTCGTTGACACGGGTGTTTGGTATAATCAGAAGACTACTTGGTATGGAAGTAATCATGAATTTATATTATCTGTTAGTAATGTGGAATAAATACAACATAGCAATGCATGGTGTTATATTTAATTAATGGGAGATGTCAAATCCAGTTCTGTAGTTGGTATACTTTAAATCTTTAAGTCTAATTCATATGAAGCTGTCATGGAAGGAAAAAATCCTTTTGTTCGTTGGTGGTGAGTGGATGAAGCAGTCAGTAATAAAATTGGCTATATCACTGAAATTTCATTATAAAAGCACACTAACATTTTTTGGACAAACAATAAAAGCTTTTTTAAAATAAACCATTATTTATCTTTGTAATGTATACACACTGTTATTAAATTACTTATCAATGTTCACAACAA
Organism: Pyxicephalus adspersus; assembly: GCF_032062135.1. Taxonomy (NCBI): domain Eukaryota; kingdom Metazoa; phylum Chordata; class Amphibia; order Anura; family Pyxicephalidae; genus Pyxicephalus; species Pyxicephalus adspersus. The sequence continues at coordinate 75,641,927 of NC_092863.1, read as the reverse complement.
GAACTTGTCTCTTGAATAGATTTTTGTCAGGCTGTTGACACTGTCATATATACAACCAACAAGTGCTTCTTCTGTTCTTTGAGGTTGTTTCAGAAAAAATCACTTCACAATTCAATCAACTGGAGAGCTTGTGGATGACTTTTTACTGGTTAGGTAGGTAAATATAAATAGATTGATCTTTATAGTAATACATTTTTTTATATCTGATATCTCCTTTTATCATTTCCTGGTGATCACCATGACTGAAAGCTAAACTTCCCAAATATGTTTTCTCAACACTTCTATAGATAGTATACCAGACATATTCCCAGGCCATTATTAGATCATATTTAAAATAAAGTCTACAGGAAATTTAGCTTACAAAATGTCCTAATGGTGATTGGTACAAGTAGTGATATGAAATATTTACCATTAGGACACAGGCAGCTGTAAAATCACACAAAAAGACCATTTGACTAAAACAACAATATATGTATTAAGTGCTAAGTGATCGTGTTTGCATTTGTTATGCCTATGGAATTGCAATAGTTACTTCCTTACATCCAGAATGTTTTAAAGAAGGAGTTATAGGACATATCTGTAATAATTTACAAAGAAATTAATTTATTTAAAAATAAAAATAATGTATTTATACACGTTGTATAAACAGATTTAAAATGACGATTAAACTATGTCACCGTTACAAATTAGCAAATACCTAAAAAACAAAGAGAAGGTTCTTGTGGCTCCATGGAAGGGCCTGTGTCCCCCTGGTCTTTGTGCAGCGATACCAATCAGGAAGGATATGAAGGGTGTAGCTAGGTTAGTGTGGCTGCCAGGTCACTGAAATGTTTTGGCTGTGAAGTAATGGCACTTTCACACAATAAAATATTAGACATGGCTATGACTTCTGTATGAGATAATGATGAGAGTTTGTGTAATCTTTGTTCCTCTGCTAAGTTTTCCAAAAGTCTTTTTAACACTTGGAAGCCCCCAATCTGTATTCCAAAATATTCCTGTTTGGCAGACCTTTGAAAGTAAAGGCCAGGTCAATATGAACTGCAAAATTTAACTGTTTTGTGTTCATAATTTAGATAAGTGTAGATAAGGCTGTTTCCAGACTGGCAGTGAGGTTTTGGAACTGTTGCTGCTCTCTCATAACCCTGAACCACTATATGCCTTGTTTTATCTGTGGCACTCACCCAGTGAGCTGTTCAGTACCACCCACTGCAAAATGTTCAAAAGCTGATGCACAGCGGTGTGGGGGCTTGAGGCTGACAAGGTGTCAACCACTTGGAACCACATGGGAACACTTGCTCCCACCCCAATTCTTCATCTCCATTTTTTTGTCCCACTGATTATGGCCACTAAGACAAAAAGTTATGGTAGACACAATATTTTCAGTTTTTATCAGAGGAATAGGTGATGGAAAATGATGTGGACACTCTGGGGATCAGTTCTTGGGACAGCTCTCAAAAATTAAACTTTGTTCACATTACACAGTGAATCATGGTACTACAGAGAATTGCACCTCCTGTGTCAAGGAACTGTCTGCAGGAACACAAAAACAAAGGACAAGACAAAATACAAAGGAGCTGAAGTTTTTTTATGTATTTTGCTGTCAGCAGTGACAGAGGAAACTAATCACCAAAGTTTGTGAAAACCTGTTTGAGAGATGCGATCAGCATTGGGGCAGAGAGGTATGTAGCAATTTTTAGGTATGCCCAGCGTTTAGTGTTAACATGGGAGATTGCTTTAAATATGTAAATTGGAGAGATTAAAGTAGGGCTGGATAGGAAATGTACAAAGTTGATTTCCCTATGAAAATACTATTTTCCTGAATTGAGGCATTTTTGCAAAAATATAGTTTTTGTTTTTTTTTTTTCAATTCACAAATTGAACGTGCTGACCTAACACGATAAATGCAAAGACCCTGAACATAATATTATTAAAATTATTGGGGAAGTCAAGTGGCACAGATGGCAGTGGATGGCAAAGACCTTTTATTCCTTTTCCTGGACCCTGATATTTTTTGCAGCCCCCTTATTTATGTAAAAAAATAGAAGCACCAGAGAGAGAGAGAAGAGGTAGGTGCCACCTAGACGTCAACTAATAATAAACCATTTTTTTAATATTTGAAACTGTATTGGGCTTCCAGTGCTTAGGTTGCTCATGCTCAAATGTTGATCTATGCATAGCTAAGCATGTAGGTTTGTATCTTCAGCAACCATTCCAAGGAGTTCATCAGAAATAACAAGCCTCGTAAATATATAATGGCAACTGATTTTTCTGTTTCTAGTTCTAGTCTCCAACTCTTATCTGTGCTGTAATTGGAGAGTTTGTGTACCTTCCTGGTTAGCACACAACTACACAGGACTTTGTAATTCCTTCAACACAGAAGTGTGGGTTTTCTTGCAGATATATTATGCTCTGTATTGCAATTCTTTCTGTGTCTCATCAGCATCTCCGCACCTATGCATCTATGCACCCCACTAGTGTTCAGGTGATCTGGTCTGGCTACCTCATTATTAGATTCAGCTTTTAAGGTGTTGCTACCATCAACCAGCTCAAACTCTGAACCTGATTCCCTGTTGCTTTCATGACCAGGGTAGCTCGGACCTCTGCCCATTTTCCCCCACTCTCACCGCTTCCTCCCCAACTTACCAGCTTTTAACCCCCTTCAAAAACACACTGACAACTAAATTGACTTAAAATGGCTGGCGAGCAGCCATTTATTTAACAGAAATTAAATAAACAATTTACCAATAAATAATGAATAAATATAAACTCTATGCAAATTTACAACTAAGCAAAAATGAACATAAATATATTAATGTAACATTACCATAACAAATTCCTCACCAATTTAATCCCCCAATATTTAATACCATATTAAGCACAATGTTGCATTTGTACTACAACAACCAACCTGTTCCAAACCCAAACAACTAGGCTGCAGGTCTTGGAAGGTAATGTCCGCATTTAACTACATATAAAATTTGAACATCATCATCGCCACCACACCGGCCCCTAGCCGCCCAGCACTGCCTCAGGGTAAAGGGGCACCCCGCCAATTCGGTTGCCCGTCCAGAAATTACCAGCAGGACTCTTACCTTCCCCCAGACCTCAGCCGCTCCCCTTTGTAACCAACCCATAAACCTCTCTACAGGGAGGGTGGGCAGGAAATTTTTCCCCTGCAAAAACTGTTCCTAACTTCCGTTCAACCTTTCATTTAACCCTTCCTATTCTCCTCCCACCTAAATTTCCAACCCCACCCCTTAACAAACCCCTCCCTAACCAATTATCTCACTCATTAACCCTTTCCCCCTCTTATTGGGCAGCCCTTGCACCCGCCCTTGCACCCTGTCATGCAGGCCCTACGCCTAGTTCCCTGCCTGCTGCGGGCCTCTCTTTAGTAAGACAAAGCAGTTTATATGCATGCTGAGCAGCATATATTTTTTCCAATGGAAAAGTACCATTTCCCACCTCTCAATATGTATTAACACCCAGCGTTTAGTGTTAACACGGGAGATTGCTTTAAATATGTAAATTGGAGAGATTAAAGTAGGGCTGGATAGGAAATGTACAAAGTTGATTTCCCTATGAAAATACTATTTTCCTGAATTGAGGCATTTTTGCAAAAATATAGTTTTTGTTTTTTTTTTTTCAATTCACAAATTGAACGTGCTGACCTAACACGATAAATGCAAAGACCCTGAACATAATATTATTAAAATTATTGGGGAAGTCAAGTGGCACAGATGGCAGTGGATGGCAAAGACCTTTTATTCCTTTTCCTGGACCCTGATATTTTTTGCAGCCCCCTTATTTATGTAAAAAAATAGAAGCACCAGAGAGAGAGAGAAGAGGTAGGTGCCACCTAGACGTCAACTAATAATAAACCATTTTTTTAATATTTGAAACTGTATTGGGCTTCCAGTGCTTAGGTTGCTCATGCTCAAATGTTGATCTATGTATAGCTAAGCATGTAGGTTTGTATCTTCAGCAACCATTCCAAGGAGTTCATCAGAAATAACAAGCCTCGTAAATATATAATGGCAACTGATTTTTCTGTTTCTAGTTCTAGTCTCCAACTCTTATCTGTGCTGTAATTGGAGAGTTTGTGTACCTTCCTGGTTAGCACACAACTACACAGGACTTTGTAATTCCTTCAACACAGAAGTGTGGGTTTTCTTGCAGATATATTATGCTCTGTATTGCAATTCTTTCTGTGTCTCATCAGCATCTCCGCACCTATGCATCTATGCACCCCACTAGTGTTCAGGTGATCTGGTCTGGCTACCTCATTATTAGATTCAGCTTTTAAGGTGTTGCTACCATCAACCAGCTCAAACTCTGAACTTGATTCCCTGTTGCTTTCATGACCAGGGTAGCTCGGACCTCTGCCCATTTTCCCCCACTCTCACCGCTTCCTCCCCAACTTACCAGCTTTTAACCCCCTTCAAAAACACACTGACAACTAAATTGACTTAAAATGGCTGGCGAGCAGCCATTTATTTAACAGAAATTAAATAAACAATTTACCAATAAATAATGAATAAATATAAACTCTATGCAAATTTACAACTAAGCAAAAATGAACATACAGGGTTCTCCCCAGGCTCTTTTAGCTGGGCGCACCACCCGGCACTTTTCAGCACCCGCCCGGCTCTTTTTGGGTGGTTACTAAAGAGTTTGGTCATAATACAGGGGCTGCCACCCACCTACCATTTCTTCCCACCCGGCTTAAAAAAATTTCTGGGTTGAGCACTGACATAAATATATTAATGTAACATTACCATAACAAATTCCTCACCAATTTAATCCCCCAATATTTAATACCATATTAAGCACAATGTTGCATTTGTACTACAACAACCAACCTGTTCCAAACCCAAACAACTAGGCTGCAGGTCTTGGAAGGTAATGTCCGCATTTAACTACATATAAAATTTGAACATCATCATCGCCACCACACCGGCCCCTAGCCGCCCAGCACTGCCTCAGGGTAAAGGGGCACCCCGCCAATTCGGTTGCCCGTCCAGAAATTACCAGCAGGACTCTTACCTTCCCCCAGACCTCAGCCGCTCCCCTTTGTAACCAACCCATAAACCTCTCTACAGGGAGGGTGGGCAGGAAATTTTTCCCCTGCAAAAACTGTTCCTAACTTCCGTTCAACCTTTCATTTAACCCTTCCTATTCTCCTCCCACCTAAATTTCCAACCCCACCCCTTAACAAACCCCTCCCTAACCAATTATCTCACTCATTAACCCTTTCCCCCTCTTATTGGGCAGCCCTTGCACCCGCCCTTGCACCCTGTCATGCAGGCCCTACGCCTAGTTCCCTGCCTGCTGCGGGCCTCTCTTTAGTAAGACAAAGCAGTTTATATGCATGCTGAGCAGCATATATTTTTTCCAATGGAAAAGTACCATTTCCCACCTCTCAATATGTATTAACACTAATCAGTATACAGTATACATGTTGCTTTCTATCTGTAGTTGCTATTTATCACTGGGGTGCTTTATTTATTACATTTTCGCTCTGCACAGGATATTTCACTTTGCTTAGTAAATAGGATTAAACTCTGCACACAACTGTCCAATCATGTCCATGGCAATTTTTTTTTCTATAAATTACCTTTCACATGATCGGGTATTCTTTGCAAAGCTTTCACTACATTACCAAAGCTTTGTGAATTATCCTTGCAGAATAATACTTTATCTTGGCAGTTGAACAGCTCAAATTAATTAAATAAATGAGTCCCACTCACACTGACACTAATATAACTAATTATATAACTAATATTGGCCATCATAGTGGTCGGGAACCAAATAATAAGTTTCCTAAACTGACCCTGAGATATCAGCTGTCCAATGATATTAAAGACCTTAAAATTAACAGCCAGTCTGAAAAAAAATTGGAACTAAAGTAAAAATAAAAAATGACACTTACCATTATCCTTTAATACCTCTGTAGCCGTCTTCCGTACGATCCCGCGACGTCCTGGTTTCTTGCTTCATCCTAGCGCGGAGGAAGCACCAGATGCCGCCTTTCTCTTACGTTTTGGGGCATGCGTAAGAGGAGCAGCCAAAAGCCTCCTGAGATCGGTGACGTGCGTATCCCAGGAGGCTCTGCACTCCCATTCAGTTTTTACCGCTGTGGAGGTGAAGACAGAAGGGGAAGAGTTTTGCCTAATTTTTTTTTTTTTTACAAAGCATTTAATGAAAAAACAAAACACATTTTACTATATATAGAAGGGTTATCTACCCTTCTATATAAAGTAAAAATTTTGGTGATAGGTCTACTTCAAGAGAGTCCTGGTGCACCAATAATTTTATTACTGGTAACAGCTGAATTTCACTATGCAACCTTTTTTATGACTGCTGTGCTGGTGATATCAGGGGGATATCAGGTAAAGGTAAGATTGCAAATTCTATGCACAGGAAGCCTTACCCTTTAATCCCTTTACATGAAAACATTCCCTGGAATTCTCTTTTAAACATTTGAACAGTTTCAATGCTTCTTTTGTATTCCTGTTATTATGGAGAAGTTTTGGATCCTGGGCAACAGTGCTGAATGTTAATGGACATGTCTTTAAAAGTTGCTTGCAAAGTATGTGAAAAATAAAAATGCCTGTAAATGTCAGTATTAATTTTTATTCTTTATTAAAGTATTATCCTGACTCTTTGTTCCGATCAAATGATAATATTATGCAAAAATGGATCATTATTTGGTGGTAGCTACTTGTACCAAAGTAATGCTGGGTTTTTGCATGCCATCTTTTTTGACAGGTGCCCGTTATGAAATGTGTAAAGGTCAGTCTGTTCACAGGTAGTGTTGGCAACTTTTTACTAAAACCCACTTGTACAGTAGATGCCAGCAAACTTGGGAGGACAGAAGACCACATTGGAAATATTGGCTGTTCACTTAGCAACTTGAATTTGAAAGGAATATTGCACATGCTTGGAGATTTCCCTTATTCACATAGTTAAGTGAAATATCCCTCGCATTGGAATAATTCACTTTGCTAGGAGAAACAACTATATTTCAGTAATAAAACAACCCCAAAGTGTGTATTGTGTTGCAGGAAAATTGTTTATTCATTCTGTTGTTCCCAGCCTACTCAAAATTTATGGGCTGCCTTGTGCAGTGTTTCCTTATTTGCTAAATTGCATGGCATTAACACAAGTGCATTAATACAACAGCACATATGGGTCTATAATCTGACATCACTAAAACATTTCCTGGTGGAGAATCTTCTAGGTCCATGTGTTTCACCAGGCAATGTCCCAGTAAATATAAGATCCACTACTTTAAAAATTGGACCCCAAGAACTCTGACCCTATGTTCCAGTTATAACTAAAATATCACTTTTTGTGATATTACTAAAAAACAGTGGTTGTGTTTGTAAATTGAATAAATACCAGAGGCAGTTTGTAAAGAGAAATATCCTTGTTTGATAAAACATTTTCTTTATTTTGCAAGCCTTAAAATTTGCTATGTCGATTTCACTTTGCAAACAGGAACATGTGTGCTTATATATAAAATGCCACAGAATGCCTAAAGCAAGCTGGGTGAAAAAATATTTGATATTTCACTCAGTTTGCAGAGGAACTGTTAAATGGCATTATTAGGTGCTCTTTATGACAACTTGGCTTCCAAGCCCAGTGGAGCAAATGTACTTTGCTTTTCCCACAGCTCTAAAGGGCATGTAGGAAGAATAAGAGTCATATCAAATATAAATTGGTTTATTAAATTACAGAAATCCTAAATGACTATTATCAGTCCAGAAGATGTTATAAATTATCTTAAAGATGTTTTATAATAAAGTGAATAACCACAGAACAACCACTGATACTATGGTGAGATGAATGAGAGCTTTAGAACAGCGGTCGCCAACCTTTCGGACCACTAAATTAATAAATTTAAATCCTGCAAACGATTAATATGACTTTTCTTAAAAAGATAAATACATTTGTAAAATAATGATCTTCCTAATGGTGCCTGACGAGGACTCTGATTCATTGATCAGCTCACGGTTAACTGAAGTATTACTATTTTTACTATGGTCATTAGTTGCATTATGTTTGGTATTACTAAAGAAATGCAAAATATTTGTTTGCTTTTTCTCACTCATCACTCATCAAATCTAAGACCAAACAAGAAATTAAAGTTGTCAAAGTCAAACTATTTGATGTCATTAAATATAACAATTAAAGAAAATACACAGTTAAAGTGATACTTACCTAAAAGAGCATCTGGGAAAAAACAAATAAAATAAAACAATTGGATGAGAATTGGTATTTGGGGAGCAGGGTGACTGTTGTAATTGTGGAAACAATACTGAAGCGTACGGCTTGGCAACGGTTGCCTCATACAACTTAAGTCTACACTAATGTCACGCTGCGCCTCCCTTGTTTTTCCATTTCTATTACAGTTCATGAATTTAGTGCAATATAAAAGGGAAAGTTGTAGTTCGGAATATAAGAATTTATTAGAATATTATTTTAGTTTTATTAATAATAAAATATAGAAATTGCAGATAATGTCCAAAATGTTCTGTGGACCACCAGTGGGTGACCGCTGCTTTAGAAGACCCCAATAAAATGTAAAATTGCTCTTATCTAAAAAAAAATACTTAAAAAGCTAAGTAATCCCCTGCTGGGTACCAGGTACACTTGGTGCTTAAAGTGCATCTATAAGGATTAGAAGGACCTGCTACATCTTACTGCCATTGGAAGATTCATTAATTTCTGGTAAAAAGGTTGTACCCGGGACAGGAATTAGGAGAGGAAATAGTAAAACCTCTTTATTGTTATCTTTTTCCTTGTTGCTGATTTTTCCTGTCAGGTAAAAGGTTGTTACCAAAATAGGAAGGTGTGGGAATGCTTTCAGCTGAAGACTGTTTGGCTGCCCAGCCACAAGCTTCATTATGAGATTACAGAGGAAGCAGGCACGGGTGCCCTATACCCTGTAGTACTGGGATTTTTAATAGTCTGCAGTAGGGACTACAGCAGCAAGACGTAGGTATAATGGTTAAATATTGCACCAAAGGGTTTCTGTAGGGCTTATTTTAAAAAGACAGGTTTGCAATTTCTTTCAATTTTCTTTTAACTTCCTACTGCAGACAAGGTAGCATGGTCTGTTTACCTCCACCCCTCTTTTCCTACCTTACCTACCCAGTACCTACCCTACTCAAATTTACGGTGCTTCCCCAGTTCTTTGTCTTCCACAGATACTCAGAGGAAGCTATTTTAAAGCAAATCTTTCTAATTTTATAGGGAATCTCAAAAAGACTGATTTGGTACCAACTGATTGACACAAGGACAATGGTGCGTCTAAATTTAAAAAACAGATTCACGTTTTTATCAGATAGCTACAGACCTGTAGGTTTATCTTCTTTTAGCTGATAAAATACTAGAGGAAGGGGCAGACATATGGAGGTGCAAAGTCTCCACTGCCAACCCCAGGGTTTCTAAGTTTGGGGGGGGGCAGTTAGATCTATACTGAACCCCATTGCTGGCTATGTCCACCACTGACTGCGGAGCTGGAAAAGGGACAAAAAAAAAACAGCTAAAGAGGAAGGACAGAGCTGATCAGTAGGAAAGTTTTGATGATGCATGAAGCCCATCAGAATTAGCGGTTCTCAAAATACGAGCTGCAGCTTACAATTCTTCTTATGTAAAAAGTAAAGTGAGAGAGGCCTAAATAGAGAGAAATTTGTCTTAAAGATGATATTCAGAGAATAATGATATATAGGCTTAATATTCTAAGGCTGTTAGTGGTGTATCCCAGTGTTCACTCCTGAGACCCTTAAATTATATTTAGAAATGATACAGGGCTTTATTTATAATACAGGGAATCAAGCATTCCCTCAAACATTCCCCTGTGAAAATCTTTTATATCCATGTGTTTAATGGCAGTAATTGATTCCCACCAAATGTTTGAGGGAATGTCTGATTCCCTGTTTGATAAGTAGAGCCAATAGAGTTTGGGATTAAAAGTACCACTTCTGTGTTTGCAGGTGATGTCAAACTATCTAGTGGAATAAATAAATGCCTCTAATTTACAACCAGACCTGAATACATTGATTGTGCATCTGAATAGCAAATGAGGTTTGGTGTTGATAAATGCAAAATTATCATAGACTTCAAAAACTCCCGAGAAATACATATTCCTGCATCTCTACAAAGAATTTGTAAAACCGAATCTGGAATATGCAGTTCAGCTTTGAGCACCAATTCACAAGCAGCCAATTATACTTATCTTTTTTCTCAAGTTTCTAATCTGATTGGTTAATAAACCTTGCTGCTCAGTAAGTGCTTGCATCAATTTGGGAATCTACAATCTGAATAAAACTCCACAATGGACAAAGGATGCCGAACATTCTGTAGCAGATTAACCACACCATTTGATTCTTCAAAGGAAGCGTCAATACTTTGTTTTAAAATGGTGTTGACAGGAAGGAATTGTATGTTCTCTTCTCATATTTGAATACACAAATATGAGTACGCTATAAATATTGTCCAGCATTAACTTGTCTCCATTAGCAAATGTAGTTGCTTAGGATATGTATCCTAAGCATCTACAAATATATCATTTATGACTTAAAGCAAAATAATCTTCCGTTTTTTTAAAAAAAAATGCTGACTGGTGGCAGAAGTGACTATTTTGCATGGATCTTTCTCCTTGCATTTCAGCATTTTTTTTTTCTTGAGTGTATGATTATTTACTTTTTAGTGTACACATCTGATTGCGTGACTGAAAAAGTAACCCAATGCATATGCTCCGGAGTTCAACATCTTGGCAGGCCAGTCAACCTGGATAAAGACCAATGAAGATGAAATCATTAGTGTCAAGGGGAATTGCCACTGCAACAACACTGGAGTGGGCATTCACAATCTAAAGGTGACATAATGTGCAATTATATGCGGCAAATGTGGCAAATGTTCCTGGGGCCTAGTGTTCCTAGGTAGTTTAGTTCCACTTCAAATATTTCCCAAGGCATGTGCAATAATAATCGTTGGAAAGGATCTTTCACAATCTTTTCCAACAACAAACGACTGCACGATGCATGAACAAGTGCTGTTAGTTCTTTTTTTTACTACCCCAACGGGAGCAGCTGTGCCTTCCAGGTTCTTTCATCCTCCTGATGACATGGAGTAAGATTTAGGGAATTCATCCTGTTTTCTCTTGTAGAGGAGGTGAGGTTAAAATAGGGCATAATGTGATTTTTGCTGGACGTTCTGCATTAATGATCCACTCATGATTGCTAAGCTGTGCTAATAAGTACATGTAATATAGGTTGTCACTTTTTTGTTTGGTTGCCAACATAGTTTGGGGTGACAGGACCTCCTATGAACAGGTGTTGTGAGGAGGCATGTAAGCTAACCTTTCCAAAAAAACACTCATTTCCCCATTGTCTGCTGACATTAACTGTTTTCTCTTTGGAACAATCTTGCAGATTAGGAGTTGTGACTTCACTCTATTTACGGATGTACATATGTTGAAGGTCATTCTCTAAAGTTAGGTCATGGGCATGGTTAGGTCAGCCATGTAACCAACATTTTAACATTTTTATTGCAGGTTCCTATTAGATTTTGGACACATTGGAGTTGATTTACTGAAGGAGTATAAGCCGTTCACATGGCAAAGTGAATTATGCCCCTGCAAGAGATAATTAATATAGATTAATAAATGAGGTGACCTAAACCATTAATGTACATGGAATCAAAAATCGTGTTTTTTAAAAACTTGGGATTTCTTTGTAAAGTAAATAGCTAAGTGAAATATTCATTGCAAGAGGAATATTCACTCTGCTATGTGAACAACCTAAATTCCTCTAGTAAATCAACCTCATTACATTTAAGTATGTTTATCCTGCCAGATAGAGCGTTGGTGTTCTGTGTATTGAACAATGGGTATCTGCCTGGGGGATGGATCTGCCCTAAAGGATCATTTAAAGACAGATGTGCATTAGATGTATTGTTCTGGGCTCAGCAGTGTTATTACATGGAGTCTGTTTACTCCAGCTATTAAAGCGCAGTAGATGTCTTAGAATGCACGCGGGACTGCTGATGGTTTCCATAGTAACAGGACAGCTGTATCTTTACTGCTCATTGAGAACAGTATTCCCAGCAACTTAATGTATATTGCAATAAAAAGATGGAACAGAACTGTTCTGAAACCCAGAGTATTGTCAATGATAACTCCTAATTTTGTAATGTTATAGTTTTCCTATATCTCATATGTGTAACTTGTGCTTTAGGATCCCGAGTGCATAGTTTTCAACCTTATATATTCTTAAATGACAAATGTTTAATTTTTCAACAGCTGTAGCATCAGTTGCAGACAACTTCCAGCATGTTAGAAAGTTTTAGACTATCGAGCAAAATAGAAATTTGCCAAACAATCCTTTTATCATGGGTATGTTAACAATGGAGTCTGAAGGGAAAGCCTAAAATGCAACAGGTGATTTTTATTGCTTATACAGCAGGCAGTGTAAAGGATATAGGGTCAGTATTCAGTATTTTCATGATTATATTTCAAACACATTTAGATTATGCCACACAGACACTTTTTGTGATCACCATAATCTTTATTCAACCCCATGGAGCATTCATGGTCCACTTACTTGATATGGAGTGCCTCAAAGGTGGCCCCTGACATCATCAAAGAGCCATATATTATGTTTATATGCAGTGCTACAGAGCTGTCATAGTTATACAACTTACAGGTAGTCCCAGGGTTACATACAAGATAGGGGCTGTAGGTTTGTACTTAAGTTGAATTTGTATGTAAGTCAGAACAGGTACATTATTTTAATAAATGCAATTAGGACAGATGTTTGTCTCAACATAATATTAGGCATCATGGTGTCAGTTACTGTATAAAATCCTCACCGTGAGCTTATCACAAACAAACCAAAAAAAAAAATCTTTATGGAGCCTAGACATTCATTAACTTCTGGAGCAAGCTGTGCTTTGATGTGCAAAAAGAAACAGCTGAAAAGTTTGTCTTGGTCATTAAAGAGTTACAAGATGCTACAGATCAGCTCAGCTCTTAAAATCACCCACAACCTCAGTTGTGTTTAGGAAAAGATTTCTTCTGCAACTCATGCAAACTTCCCCCCTACCAATTATCGAGCCTCCGTCCTGGACACGAGTGAGTAGGGATGCCTGTTCGTATCTAGGTGACGTCCATATGTCAGATATCCTCAACCCAGGGACTACCTGTATAGTCAGGGACTTCAAATATGCTTTAACTTTTAATTGAATCTTCTGACTTTTTTCAGGAGTCAAGGACTGGGCACATTATATAGGATTGCTAGAAAAAACAGTTATTATTGCCCATTTGCAATCAATAGTTCCAGATATGTGCTTCTTCCAGGGCTCCTTTAAAATTTATTTATGCATCATTTGAAATTTCTCTTATTAAGATTCATTACAAAAGATCAGAGGTAAAAAACAAGACAGAAAAATCCAACATCTAACATTACTAGAAAACATACCACTATCTGCAGAGGGCTTTGAGGGTCAATCAGAAAGGGCAAATGAGTTCCTGATGCCCCTGGACTGCAGGTTGAGCACCAAAGCTACAGTTTCTATTCACTATACTAACTGTAGTCACCATGTTAGCTTTATTTAGATGTTAGAACATACAACTCATTAGTAATGACTGGGGAATACTACTGTTGCAGTATTTCAGCTTACCTAGAAAGAGTTGGGGGCTGATTTAACCTACCAGGCTCCATCTGAATTTAAACTATTACCATACACCAACCTATGTTACTAGTTACTATGCTACCAGTGTACTTGCACTGGGGGGTAGTTTTAGAGAAGTCCTCCAAAAAAGTTAAAAGCAAAGTTAAAAGTTTAAAGCACATGTACTGAAGTACAGAGGACAGTAGGTTGGCACTGACTCTTTGGTAAACTGGTAACATAGGAAATCAGTAAATGTAAATGCAATACAGTCCACATACTGTGATGTCAGGGGACCACTGCCAAAATACGCTGGACACTCCAGATGTTCAGTACCAGTTCATTTATTGGCCCTGTATGAAATAAAGCAGCTTAACTTCAACAGGAGATCAAGGAAAATCATAAAATAATTTACTTACTTACTTCAGTTTTAGTTGAATTGTTTGGAGAGTAGCAATGGGCGCACAATCCGGTTGGTCCAGAAGAGCACCCCATTCTTACAGATAGATAGAGATATCCTATCCATAAAGGTATTTTCCCAAACACTGGAGATGCCCTGTACTTCTGCCTACAGATCCTCCACCTACATAAAATCTGAGACCCATACCCTGATCCCGCTTGGATATACCTGTCTGGTTGTCATTGAATCCTGGACCCACCCCTGGAGTCCTGTACAATAGAAGAGTAGAGTTTTGGATTTGTTACCTATAAGTGGTAGGTATACAGATTGCCCTATGTCTGTTTGGGTTTACAAAGCTGCATTTATTGTGGTTGCGTGGCTGTGGTAGGGACATTAGATGATAGCATTTTTGGGCTAGTTTTGTTCTAAGCAGGGAAGATTAATTTGGCATATTTCTGAATAAAATAAATAAATAGAATTTAGAATAAAAAGACGACTGGGGGACATGTAACATCATGCTTCAATTTCCAGGTGAAAAAGCAAGTGATGAAGCATAACAGGGATCTGCCACTCATGTGTATAGAGCCTAGGGATACAGGTTTTATCATGTGAAAGAAAAAAAAGTTTGGTATTATTTCATAACAAGCTTTAGTTGTTAATGTGTGTCAAACATAATATGAAATTCATAACAATCCATCTGTTAGAGCATATATCCATATGCAGAGTAACATAAAAATATCCTCTGATACTGGGGAAATAAATAAAATATAACTACATATTTTATGTTCATTCTAAATAATATTAAAGCATGGTATTTACAGATCATGGAAGCATGGAAAATGCTTTTTTTAAAGTTTTCTCCTGTATTATGGTGATGCTTTTAAGAAACTAGGATGAAAGAGGAGGATTAAAACTTGACCATTGAACCCAAGAGCCACTGGTCATTAAGAGGACCTGTCAACCATATATAACCACATATACCAAACATGGCCTCCAAACTTGACGTTTCTATATACATTTTTAGTCAGTTACATTTTTATTGCTATCTGGTTTTCCCAACCTTTCAGTACCAGTTACCACTAAAGAGAGGAACGTCTTCTTTATATATATATATATATATATATATATATATATGCTATTGATAGTACTTTGCTGCCTTGCTGACCTCCCTGGATTTCTTTTACCAATAACAATTCATTCCTGTAGGCAGGTTCATTATTTCAGAATAGAAAGGCTATGTAGGGATATCTCCCAAGTAAATTCACCTCTCTTCTTTCCTTCACCAGCACTGGCAACTTAATTTGGTTCACTGCTGGGTTGGGTATCTTTGGCCATCTTAATCGGCATACACATAAGAGTTCATTTATTCCCTGCAGCCAGGTATTCTAGGGTTGAACACTACGCATTCAAGGAGAAAATTACAAACAGGTAGGTAAGTTTATGTTATTGCTTAAGAGACATTGGTGATTCTTTCTGCAATACAGGACCTGCCTGCTCACATTTATTATAACGTTTCGGTTCAGCTCCTCTTCAAAATAAAGTGTAGTACTTAAACCACCAGGTTTTGGGACCTTTAATATTACTATCTAGCTATCAATCCCTTGACCAGGTTCCTATTTTTCCCATTGCAGGGTTTGAATTTTTATCCTCACTAAAATGAGTGGATGGACAGCAAGAATAAAAATAATTTTAAACCAAATAATCCTTTGATATTGTGGTCACTGAAGACTGCCAAGGAAATGGTTGAGCTTCTTATTGATCTTCACTGACCTTCTGAAGGTCCAGACCCGTTGGATGGATTCCAATAGTCATTGGTTATGGAAATGTTATGTGATATGCTTACTGGCTTACTGACCACAAGCTTGCCTTGGCATCTTCATGGTCTGCTTCAAACAAGCAGTTCCCATTTTTTTCTTCAAACAATTATCCTGTTGTGAGAACAAAAACCAGAATTATATTATTCACTTAACTGGTAAATTCTTTTCCAAGAAAAATGTTTGCTCACACTTTTGCGTGTTAGCACAAAATGGAGTATTGTATTGCAACTAAACAGATTTTAACGACACTCTAGCCCCTGACCTTGCAATCCTTGAATTGTTGTTATTTTCCATGGAAAAAGATTACCAAGTTTATTCAGACAATCTCCAGTCTCAGCATCCACGTTCTGGATTGAAGTGCTCTAACTAAAGCTTGGTCATTGGATCGAGCTACATGAGCCTGGTATCTTTCAGGCTTACATAGTTCTACAATAAAACAGAACTATACCCACCTAAATCCTTATTAAACATACCAGTGTTGTTTCATGCAGTGTTTTCATTTGCATTCATTCAATGCATACTGTATGCTACCTTGCCTCAAGTGGTGACTGTCACCGCTGCCAGTGTTCTAATGTCAGCTCCCAACTGAACGTTTAGGCTGTTTTCAGACATTTGATGGAAATAGCCATTCCCATGTGGTGGTTGGTATCTTGCCACTCCCTTTATTACCCTGGTTCTTTAAATAACAGTGACTGAAAATTTTACAGCAGCTGGAAGTGTATGGTACTGGACTGCTCTTTGCTGCTCCATTTCCTTGTGGTTGGCCCTAGGTGAGACACCACTCACCAGAGGAATTAGTTAAGGGGCACAAGGAAGTGCCAACCACACCGCAACCTCACCATGAGTCTAAACATAGCCTTAAGTTATTGAATGGCTAGTATTATAGTTGGTAGTGGACAAAGCCATAAGCTAACCCCTTGCAAAACTGATTGCTTGGCCCAACCACCATATGTTACAAAGGACAGATAATAACATGGAGATGAAAATGACCATATCCCCTTAGTTTTAGCATGTCCCCCAATTTTTGTATGTAGTAGTGATGTATATTACATCACTGACTGCACTTTCATTTTGTCTATCTCAATGCCTTTATGTCTCTGTCCATCTACCATCAGTCCTATGTCTTCCGCTTGTTGGTCCGCCTGTGGCAGAGACCACACAACCATTACTAAGGTACTGATCCCATGACCCAAAAATGAGGACTTCAGGAGTAACAGGTGAAACTGTAAAAATATACCATCATATCATAACACCATATGTTTTATAGTTTGATGAAAATGTTGCTTCTATGGAAGAATCAACACTGATAAAAAGTAATAAAAAGAAAGAGTACTTACAGCAGTTGGTGGAGTGGTGAGGCAATAGGAGGGGCTTCAAGAGAGGTTCTGGATGGGCAAGGAGTCCTCACACAGAGGATAGTAGGTGTCATGTGAATTCCCTCGCTCCACCTTTAACTATAAAAGATTCAGGTCCTTTTCCTTTTGTTTCACTTTGTTTTTTATTAGAAGTCATAGCAGCTGGAGAGGTTACGATAACCCATTAACTCAACAGAGTTAACCGAAGTTTGGAGTTGCTTGTATGGTTTGTTGGCAGTTTATTAGTGGTTGTTCATGGCTATTTCTGCGGTTAGTTGGGCCTTGGAGGGCCTATCTGATAGTTTGGCACATGTTTCGTTCATAAAGGTTTCCATGGCTATTTAAACTCCATTTTTCGATCATGTGTTGGTAATTTTTGTTAATAGACTTGAAGGGGGCATATTGGTCAAATTGCCGTGGCCATAACATCTCTGATGTCCTTGTCATTGTCTACAACGGTACATGAAACATTCCTTTGCAATTTATGCTACTCAGTAATGATAGTTCAGAGAGATATTATAAAACAGACAACAACCATAATGTATTTAATGACTTTTTATCTTCTAATCAGCTGCCTTCTCTGCATGAATATTTCAATTCTGTACCATGAGCCAAATGCTTTATCTCATTCCATTCTGAGCTGATCAACACTTAAAATCCAGTACAAAACCATAAAATAATATACTGTAATTCATATTATCATTTTTGTTTGTTAGTTCTGAAAACAATGCATAAGATAAAAGAACATCTGGATGTGCAGTGTTTGTAAAAATAAAAACAATGTTAAAGCTGGGATGGAATAATGAACATAGAACCATGGAATTTTTGCATTGCTCATGGTAACCATTTGGATGGCTAAAGTCAATTGACAGTTTTCATTTTTAAAGTAAAGATGCAATGGCCATAGCCCAGCTATATTTTTTAACATTACAGGGATTTGTTTTGTTATTTATGTATTAAATCAACATTAATATGGCAAATTATATACATTATGTACAGATTAAAGGTCTTAAAGCTCAACTCTGAATACTAAAATTTTCAGTTTAAGAGGTTGACACTTGACCATTTATAGAACACACATCACTATCACAGAATGCATTTTGTGAATTGATAAGCTTAGATGCAGGTGAAAACATTACGCCATTTCTGTTAATTGTATATCCTACAGAACTTATAATTATTGGGGTTTGAAAGAATGGTAGGAGCTTTTTTACTTTGTAAAATGGACCTGTTTGTAAGATGTGAAAAGAGCGCTGGCATTACATTACTACAAATCACAGACACATACTGATCACTCCTAACTATGGAAATTATGGTCTCCAGAGTTGGGCTGTAATGGATAGTGAGGGTTTAATTGTTGTTTAAAAGCAAACCCATCTGTAATGCAATATAAAGTCATAGTTACCCTATGTTTATGCAATATATACTTTTATATTTATCATCAGCCTCTCTCAAGCTTTTAAACATCCGAGAACACTTTAAAATAACTTTCAGGTCTAAGAAAACCCCTGCTGTAATTAATATATCCACAGCTCATTAGTACATTAGTGTGATGGTCAGTTGGAGGAATGAGTCTTAGGCTATGTACACAGGTCAGATGATTCTCGCCTGATATGACAGTTTGGGTTCCACAGGACCCTGGTTGAGAAACACTTCTTTGTTGTTACTCAATAGGGGATATGCTGGTGACAGGAAGTACACAGCAACCAAAAACAACTTTTCCCATAGTTTGTTTATGTAAGACATTTTAAGGCATAATGGACAAGCAAAATATGTATGTTAAGTCTAAAGTGACTCTGTCATGTATGAGGGCTGCCATTGCCAGCCTTCTCTTTTAAGATACTGTTTTTTAGCTTTTTTTTTATTCATTTTATTATTAATAAACAGGATTTGTATAGTGCCAACATATTATGCAGCGCTCTTTGGCTTCAATATTTTTTGGTCACAGAGATGGAACAAGCATGTTACAAGTAGGTGTCAAGTAAGGGTCAGAATGCTTTATCTCCACTTCAGTTGTAGGTCAGAAGGTGAGGGGAGGTTGAAAATTACAGTACACATATTTGTATGAGGGTTGCTTTTGTCTGCATGTCCCTATTTTCCTGAATCATAAATCACTGATCTATATGTCTTGGAGAAGTTTAGCAAATTGATTTGTTTATTGTATAGTCAATTTACCAATCAGCTTCTTCCTTATTTTGCAGAAGTCTGCTCTCACTTCCTATGGGCCTCCAGGGCAAAAAACATTACTAAAACTGAATAGCTGATATCCTATCTGTGCAGGTAGACGTAAAAGACTAGTTAAGCTGCATCCTGTTGTCTCATCCTTTGCTCACTTTGTAATTACGACCTTGTACAAGGCTTCATTCTCATGTGGGTTTGGTCCTTATAGATCCTCAGGTGTGAATTTGCGTTTTTTTACTGCTAAAACGTTTAATATTTAATGTATTATATAGTTATTTTTAACCAAAATATATTTATTCTATTCCTTAAAAGGTTGTACGTAGCTATTTTCCTCATTCATCGTGGTATATTTTGTTCTATTTTTTTTTTTTAGGAAAGATGTAAATGAACCCCAAACATTCTGTGAAAACGGCAGTTAAAGAATGCAATAATCTCAGCAAGACTGCTCTAAGAAAGTCAGGCAGTCAAGTTTACACAATTAATCTAGGAGTTATTGTTGACTTAACACATAGTAGTGATTTTTTGTGAATAAAGCTGGGATATAAAAGTCATAAATATTTACCAGCAGCTACTTTAGAGTCCCTGTTGGGATATTTTGAAACAAGTGATTCATTATTTTTTCTCACCCACAAAGTGAACAACATCTAATTCAGTGCAATAAAACTTGTCATTCTTTATACACTTGCTAGCAGGCACATTTTATTTTGCCAGCCCATACGCAAGCTATCATTTGCCCTCCGCATATATTGGAAGTACTGAACTGGAAGTAATCCAGATGTTTAAAACAAAAAAGGCAAAGCTGTAAATGTTAAGGATGTACTCCATTAGGAACACTTTTTATCTACAATACAAATGGAAGACCTACTGTATATTCTCAGCACCAACACCACTTAATACAAGTAAAATCAAAACAAGCATGGGGCTTTTAAAGAATTAAACTTAAAAAAATAAGTAAAACATACAGAAGAGATATTTTTATTTCTGCTGTCCTTTTACTTCTTTTTCATTTTTGTGACGCGCATACAAGTCTCTTCCTCTACCTGCAGTGTATAGCACTTCTTATCAGGCAGCAAGCACATCAGCCTAAAAAAAAATTCTCTGCTCTAATACTTAACATCCATTGAGCCTTGTTAGGGAACATTTCCATTGGCTGATGATTTTTAGGGATAGAAAGAATGGTGATGCGCCGGTTGCTTATTGAAATAGAATATCCTCCCATCCTTCACTTTCAATTTTGCTGCAACAGCACTGAAGGGGATATAGGAGGATACAAGTTGCTACATTCAAACTTATAGGCTAAGTATAGTCAATATGATTCTATCAACATGCTTTTATACAAAAATATAAATATCCATTGTTTACAAATCTGGAAAACATACATGAAACATAGGTTACCTTAGACCAGTTTTTCTCAACCAGGGTTCCTCCAGAGGTTGCTAGGAGTTCTCTGAACAATAAGCAGTTTATGACTCCCGGGTCAGTTCAACAGATACCAATGATCTTTTTGGCTATCTGTAAGGTTGACATTTTTCCCACTGGACAGCAATGTAAGAGGCATTCTTCCCACTGACCACCACACTAAAGTACTGTAAGTTGTGAATATAGGAACTATAGCAGAGGTTCCCTGAAGACATAAATAACAGATAATAAATTAGAGATCATTTGTACCTCTGTAATGCCTAAGGAACCACCTAAAACATCCTAAACTTGAATTTAGTGTTATAAATAGAGAAGCATACATGCCGTTCAAGTTTCCTTCCTGTGTAAAGAATGAGGGTTCACAATGTGTGCTGCAGTATAAAAAAGCTGCCCAAAGAGCTTTTAAGCTAGACTCACCTTTAGTAGAACGGGGTAAAGTATGTTTGACTTCTCCATCCTACTGCAGGGGTGACCAATCAATGAGCTTTTTGGGCTCCATTTTCCATACCACAGTATAAATCCCTGAATTTAATTTTAGGTTTAAGATTTTTCTACTTTTGTTTGTTTGTATTATATTTTGTGTGAAGGCATGCTAATAGTTTTTAAATGACCAACTAGGTACCCTTTTTTGTTCTTTGACTGTGTTTTTCTACAGCCAATTTCATTGTAATTTCAGATAAGCTATACCCACTGCTGTATATGATGTTACAATGTCTCTGGTATAAAAAAAAATAATTTTAGCTCTTGTGTGTGGCAAATCTCCTTTTCTAACTCATCAAAATATAGCATGGAAAGGAGGTCAAAAGGGGATAATTGGTTATATCTAGTGCTTTTAGCAGCTCATCTTTTTAAAACAATATCCAACTGCATATTACAACTGTATTTTGTTCTTTAATGCAAAAGTCAGAATGCTTTGTTAGCTACTTGTTCAGTGTAAAATAAAGTATATAAGCCAGTTGATCAGCATGACAACCATCATTTTTAAAAAAGGTCAGCAATAAAGGCCTCCGTATTTCTGATACCACAAGTTTTCTATTGATGATCAAATCTCTTCACAATAAGAACAAGTGAGGGATGGACTTGTCATTGATTAGAAAGTATTTAGAGGATATTTCTACTTTACTAAAATAAGGTTTATTTAACTATCACATAAACTTCCCATCCATTCACTACCCCACAACTCTCCAAGTAACTGTGCCGATCGGTCTACAGTGCTACGTTCATAGACGCCGGCGCATGAGCACTCTTCTTCAAGTAACTGTGGATGGAGCTAATAAACAGCTTGGGAATTCTTCCTTGCCTCCACATGATTGACCTTTCAGATACTTCATCATGTTAGAAAATGGAGAAAGTCAACCATACCTACAAGTCGTGGGTAAACCAGTGGAACTGCGTAAATGTAGAGGCAAGGGGTATCGGAACTTAAAACGGTCTTGTATTCTTTCGTTCATCTATATAATAAGGGTTAGTACACATTGCATTTCCATAGCATCCAAAAATACAGTAACATGCTTTTTTGTTACAATGGTTTGCAGACCTGCACTGACATGTTACATAAGAATACCTTTGCAACTTCAAAGTCAAAAGCTCGGGTAAGCAATAATTTGCACCAAGAGTGCTAAGGTTTGTTTTTATATATATTGGTAACCTGTTTTTAAACTGGCTGCATACCTCCCTCCTTGTTTATATGAATATATGTATATAATGTTAATCTTTAGACGTTTAAGTAGTCATGAATCCTATCCCTTAGAAACTGATCACATACCAAATGTTCTATATATATAATGTATAAAGCACCACTCCAATAGACCTCTTAGATAAAGACACTTTATTGGGTGTACATTTAATCTAGCTTTCTCATTAATTATGAAATCTTATAAAGAGACGCTTGGCATAGTGCCTTTCATAATTGCTTACTGGCAATTTGCTCTCTGAATAAAAACATCCAATATAGGAACTCTATTTCTGATTATCATCATTTTTTAATTAAAAAGCCACCATGATAGCGGTCTGTTGTCAGTATGTCGTCTCTCTTTCTGTCTTACAATGAGTGACTTCCCAATTATACCTTGTTATGAAAAATCATTTATAGTTTATAGAGTGTAATTCTCTGTAATGTCCTGAGAGCCTTTAATGATGTTGTTTGGCCATGTGGAGGTCAATATAATTCCATGTTATGTCAATATAAATTTTCTGTTTTATGGTTTCCACAGCACTATTTTACTGTGACCTTCGGGCATGAAGCGCAAAAGCCATTGGAGCTGCGTTGTGAGGAGGAGGCGGACAGGGACGAATGGGTGGAAGCCATTCATCAAGCAAGGTGAGGCATTTATTAGATATCAAATTATATTCTAGCCTTCCATGAATATTGCACTTGGGTTTCTCCAACTCTTTTCCTTTCTACCAGGTTTTCCATTGTCATCAGAATAATATTTTCAATACTAATTCTAAATTTATAATGAAGTCTGTTGTGTGGCATCCCATTGTACCTTGCCCTCAGAGTTCCCATTCAGGTCTCTTTTACATCTTTCACTATGAGTGAGAGAACTGGACAGAATCCCTAACAAGTGCCAGTGCCTGCACTTAGTTGGGTCCTGTGAAGTACAGTAACAACTTAGAGAATGTGGATGTATAATATACATTGTATTGTATATGAAAAGTTGTATATTGGTTTAGAAAAAATAAAAAATCCAAAAGCACTATGAATCTGTGCCATTGAACACTGGTAATTAGTTTGCTTCGATTTCGGGCTGTATACTCTAAAAAGGCAAATGATGAGATGATCAGGAGCAAAGTGATCGGTACCTCCTAGAGTGGGTCATATTGGAGGGTCTGATATCATATAAGCAGGATAGAAATATATATAATAATACATACATGGGTGCTTATATATGGCTGTCCTGAAAGTTTTGCATGGAAGTTAGATAGGTTTATTAAACAGTTGTATTGTACAGATGTACCTAACATATGAATGTATAGACGATTAAATTATAAACTAGTTCTAATGCTTGAAAAGAAGAGATGCGATCAATTTTTTTGGGGGGTTTGTGATTATAAAATATGTTTTTTATATTGAGTTAAATAGGTGAGATTCATGTCTAAACATACATGCATAGGTGCAAGGTACAAATAAAGTCCCATTAGTGTGTGCTTTATTTTTTGTTTATTGAAATATAGAAATGAGGTACCAATATAATATCCATGGTTGGTTTCTCTGACTATCAAAATATTCATGGTTTAGTGGTACAGCAATACAACTAAAATGTCATACTGCCTTTTTTGTCTATTCCTGGAAAATGCTGGAAAAGGTAATGATATTATACAATTTGTTTGAAGAAATTGAAAATAAAATAAAAAAGATACTGAAATATAGTAACAAATGTAGCATAACAGTCCATTATCATAATACTCAGGGCCAAGGCAGATGCAGAAGAGGCTCAGTCTGCTTTTATCAGTGTACCTGAGGACTCATGTGTCAAATTACAATTGCCATAAAGTAATCTACAGGGCTGGGCTGTCACTTGTCCATTCTGTGTACCAAGAATACTGAAAATGGATTCTGTATGAATAACAACTTCAAAGAGGTTGCAGGCTTCTTTTAAAAGTAGTGTTTGATCTGCACATAATGCCAGTTGCAGCAAACCCTACAAGTGTTAAACATAAATACATAATTCTGTTTCAACATGTAATAACCATAATAACCCCATTCAGTATCTATTATATCCTTCCTCCTTCCTGTCCTTATTTATTCATTTTTTTTAAATGTTGTTTTAATCGCTATTTTAATTTTTTGTACATAGATTAACAAAATTAAAAAAAATCTAGCATGTTTGTTTCTTTTACTGACAAAATAAAAACAAAATTTGCATGTTATAACCTGCCCAAATGGAGGGTACATTTTTCTTTTAATAATAATGAATACCTGGCTCTTATTTTTACCTTTTAAGCCTTACTTTTTATTAAAATAAATCACACATGTGTAGGCTGGAAATTTGCTCTATACCGTTCACTCTTTAGTGGACCAAAAGGCAGCCAACTTAGGGCTGGTGAAGAGTGACTGTCAGTCTACCTGACCCAGGTGTTGTGCATTTCTATGGCTGTGAGCCTGGGGAAAATATGGGATAGTTAGTCGGGCACATTTTGCAGTACTCACAGCAGGTGCCAGAGTACCTTGTCCTGATACTGACTATACTCAGTACTTAATAAATGATAAAGTTCAATTTAAATCACTCCAGAAATCTCTTAAAGCATACCTAAACTCAGAATTTTCACTTTACATAAAAGTGTAGACAACCCTTTTATAAAAAGTAAAAATTATGGTTTTGTTTTTAAGTGCAACACCCTTTTTTTAATAAATGGAAGCGCAAAGCAGGCATCCCGGGAGGCTCTTGGGTGCTCCTTCTGCTCATGCCCGAGCATCTACATGCCTGAACAGTACATAGAATTATTTGAGCAAATATAGTAAAACAGCTAAAGTTTATCCAGGTAAAACTTTGCAATCCATTTAGTCTCTGAGATAGCTTTTAATTTTGGCAAGTTTCACAGTTTCTATAATTCTCATTTTTCTACCCAGATGAGACCCTGTTAGAGCTTTGTAGCTCTTGATGTCCTGGGAAATCAGTTTTAAGGCATATTTTGTTTCAGTATCATTTTAACAGGCGAATTATGGGTACAAAGAGCACTGACCGGCCTTGTTAATCAGTTATTTTAGTTCCCTTTTCCTAATCATTTACATGTAACTGACCATGGTATTTTGGTGTATACATTGCATTAGTTAAGAGCATACATCATGCCCAATAATATAAAATTCATGAGCTTGTAAAGCATAGCTAATGCATATTAACTCAAGTACTATATCTATGATATAACAACGCTGACTGTAAGAGCGAAATGTAATAGTTCCTTGGCCTTCTCTATCCCTGGTGACACACATCCACTGATGCAGTCAGAATGTTTTTACTTCAATGACCTGACTGGGGAGCCATAAAATGCATAATTTAGAAGTTTAATCATTTTTTGTTAGGCTACACCACATCCCTTGGAATTTTCTTGATGTCTACAGTGCCTTACAGCAGCAAAGTATCCAACACAAAGTATTTTACAAAAAATAGATAGGAAAGCAGTGAGGAACAGGAACACTGAACATGCCTGTATCCGGGTGCTGGGAGATGCAACCACCCTCCCGAGGCATATAGATGAAAACTGCGGCGTTAAATTGGGGGACTGGTGTATGGTGAGTACTGGTGCTGACCAGGGCCTTACAGTACCGCTGCCTTCCTGAAAAAAAAAAACAAATGAAAAACAAGTCATTAAAGAGTTACAAGAGGCTGTAGAAAGAGCTCAGTCCCCTAAGATCACCCACAACCTCAGCTGTGTTTAGCAAAAGATTTCTTCTGAAAGTCATGCAAACTGCCCATTCCCCCCTTCAAGCTTCTGTTCTGCACAAAGCAAGCAGGGAAACCCTGTTCGTATCTAGGAGGTCCCTATGTCGGATGTCTTTCCCCGGGGACTACCTGCATAGAGAACTGTGAATAACTGTGACTCTATGGGATTCACTATTTACATCACTAACTATATAATACCATTTTAGTTATAATAGTTGATATGGTTAGTCGTGTAATGTTAGTACTTTCAGCACCATGGACAGCACACGATTTACCACAGTGCAGTTGATGTAAAGGCTTATATGTTTAAAGAAAATGCAATCATATTTTTAGCCTACATTGTGAGAAAACCTCTCATTTGAATGATGAATCCAGAAATAAAAGTGACCACCACACAATAAATTTATCACATGGAACTTTTCATTAACTGTGCTTTAGTGGTCTGGCTTTAGGCTTCCCACAAGAACAATGTATAATGTCATTACATTGGTTACATTGGAGGCATTATAATAATCTTGTCAACGAATGTGTGCACAACATTTTGCTATGCTACGGACCTCATAAAAGGATATTTTTTTTTGGTAAAAGGTGAATAATTCACCTTTCCTTCTGTATCTCTGGTTCTCCAATAGAACTTGAATTTTCATGTTTTATTTGTTGCCAAGAAAGTAAGGAAGAACACCCCCATTCAGAAGCCATTTACTGTATCAGTGTTCTACCTAGCCCCTTTTAGCTGGGTGCACGACCCGGCATTTCTCTGCAACCTCCTGGCTGTTTTTGGGTGGTTATCAATGAGTTAGGTCACAATACAGGAGCCACCACCCGCCTACAATTTCTTCCCACCCAGCTTAAAATGATTTCTGGGTTGAGCACTGTGTATGTATGCCTGGAACACATAGAAGGCTAGTGCCTAACTTGGTTCATCCAACACCACTTACATACACATTGACTAGCACTCTTGCCTTGCAGCACTAGGGTAAGGTTTGAATCTTGGCCAGGACATGAGATTGTATCATATTCCAGTATTAGCATGAGTTTCTTCCTACCTCGCAAAAAAAAAAAAAAAATACCAGTAGGTCAATTAGTTTCACATTTAGGATTTTATGTATTGTGATCAAACAGCAAATAAAATATAGTCAACCCTACCTTAACCTCTGTTGTGAAAAGCACTATGAGCAATTAATTCTCAAAGCTCACAGAGCTGACAGAAGCACTGAAATCCCTCGCAAAAAAAAAAAAAATACCAGTAGGTCAATTAGTTTCACACCAAAAAATTGTCCCCAGCCTCTGCTAAATATATGACGATCATTGGGACATTAGATTGTAAGCTCATCTGAGAGCCAGCTAGTAACATGACTATTTTCTTTGTAAAACACTGCATAATATGTGGGTGTGGGTGTAAATACTTGATAATATTAATGAAATGCCTTTTTCATGCAGCTATTCAGATATCCTCATAGAGAGAGAGGTCCTGATGCAAAAGTACATTCACTTAGTACAGATTGTGGAAACAGAAAAAATAGCTGCTAATCAGCTGCGACAACAGCTTGAAGATCAAGACACTGAAATTGAAAGACTGAAATCAGAGGTATTTGTTTAAAGTTTGTTTTTACTTTTGCACTTGTATTTAAGTTTTTATTGTACATTACATCATTGTATAAGGTACATCATGTAATGAGGGCAAGCAGACATTTCTGAGTTTAAGTAAATTCTCTAGCAATGATCTTCTCCTATTTCCTCCCTTTTGGTCTAAGTATATTACTGAATGTGTTTTGTTGTATATTATCCATGTGTAAGAATGGAAAAAATGGTTACCTTGTAATTTCCTGTAGTGAGTTGACAAAACATTCCTCTACTACACTAATATCCCAGGCACTAGGTTACATCTGTGATTTACAGAAGACCTCTACCGATTTTTTGCAGAGATTTTGAAGTTTTTTCATCATGCCTTACCATTCCACGAATAGCTCGCTGAGTTTATTTTATTTATATTATCTTATAAAGGGAAACCAAACTTTTGGAACTACATTTGGTAATCTCCGTAAAGCCCCTTAAATCTTAGGCTAGGGCTGTACACAAAACCTTGACCTTTATCCAGTTGATTAAAATGAACATGCCACCAGCCTTTAAACATTTAGGATTTTATGTATTGTGATCAAACAGCAAATAAAATATAGTCAACCCTACCTTAACCTCTGTTGTGAAAAGCGCTATGAGCAATTCATTCTGAAAGCTCACAGAGCTGACAGAAGCACTGAAATCATCATGCTTCTACAGATAACTCCCTCTGCTTTCCCTGCCCAGCGTACCTAATCTATGTTTACATTAGAGATTGGAAAGACAGAATTCGGCTGAGACATCAAGGACTACTCTGAAATTTAAGGATTGATAGATCGACCATACCTGCAGCTTTCAGAGACACATTTAAAAATAAATATCCATAGCCTGGCCACAAGTTTCTTTAAGCACTGCCCTTCACCATGGGCAGTAGAGGCTTAGCCATTATGGTGGTAATTGGACCTTATCGTCTGCATTATTAGTATTGGAAAAAAATTAGGCATCATATATCTGTTATCATTATTTTCAGCACAAAGAGTTTGAAGGGTTACTTTTTTCACCTGACTTTGATGATGAAGGCATCTTCTAGGCATTTTTAGTCTTCCAAACAATATCCTGGATGTTCAAAAGTTTCTATGTGTCTCAGTTTTTGTTGTCTGTTAAAATCTAGGCATCCCTGCTAAAGTGTAGGATCAGCCAATAAAACTCTAAATCTCTTTCAACAGAGCCCAAATGACTGAATCTTTAAGATTTCGGAAAGCTCATGGGTCTGCTGTTTAATTTCTTTATAGATTGGGCAGTATAATTTGAAACTCTTATTTTGTAATTTTTAAATTTTTTGATTTCTTAATATTTTGCAGCAATTCAGATTTCTGTCCTTAGTAGCAGTCAGGATTTATGAAAATTGAATATTGTATTGTAATGATAAAAAGCAAAAAAGGGAAGATGAAACATTATGAAAATCTTGCTGTTACGAGGTCATTTGAGGGAAGCTACAAAGAATGCTAAGTTCGATTGATTTCTTTAATCTTTGGTTGGTCTTGATTTACCATGCCGATTAAAGCAAAATTAGTTCTATAGAATTACTTTTGTCTAAGAATCATAAGCATAATGTTCCATTTGGGAGGAGTACTAAAATCTGCATAAACAGTTATAAAAAACAAACAATCATTAGCAGGAATGTACGGGCCCAGGACACACATATTACAGAAGAATATGGCTGAAGTACAGTATTGTATTCACATAACACTATATCACTTTGGGTACAAATTTAAAGAATCCATGCCACTTTACCTCTTTAGGGCAGACAGGAGGATCCATTTAATGCAAAGCTTGCACTAAAAGTAGAGGTCCCCTTAGTACAGGGGTCGGCAAAGTTTTATGGCCACTGGGCCATTTATGGGGTGGGCGGGAGCACACTAGGCCAGACCCGCCCCAATGGCTCCTCCCACCATCAAGGAACGCCCCCTGAAGTGAAATCCCTCTCCTCCGTATGCATTGCGGCCAGATCGGCCAGGGGCGTAACAAACTATCGGCTAGGCCGTATCTGGCCTGAAGGCTGGAGTTTGCCGACGTCTGCCCTAGTATATTAGGCCACTCTGCCTCGTATGGAGCTTTGGATACACTGGTGCCTCTCAGTATGGGACCATGCCTTGGCATTAGCTTGCACTGCATATCTTGGTGCAGCTGATACAGAGGAATGAGCAGCAAGATCGCAAACATGTATTATATTACATATATATATATATATATATATATATATATATATATATATATAACAATAGTAAGTTTTCATTTAAGAATTCGATTGGAAACGTAGAGATCACACTTGATATCATAGTGGGGATCAGCACCATTTATGGATATAACTAATACCAGGGAGACTGAGCTTGAAATGCCGTTTAATCCGTGTAGGATACTGCATAAAGTAAAAAATCTCTATCTCTCCACTTGAATTGATGAATAGAAACCTACTCAGAGTAATGAGAGTTGGCTACATGACATACACTTTGGAATAAAAAAAGTAACGTTGAAATGAAGGCATGGCACTGGGAAGTTATTGGGTTTACAGAGACTTTTTGGATGGTCTTCAGTGTCGTTCCATTTGAACTCCATTACTTGTATCCTGAAAATGAATATACTTCTGGTTTGCTCAATCAGTTTCTGAATACATTGATCTAATGATGCAGACATTGGTCTGTAAATACGTCATCATCTGTAGCAGTATTTTTTTGTCACTTACGCTTTTATTGTATGTCTTGTTTTTTTGTATATGTTATTTGTATGTGCTTTATTAAACTTGTAAACATTGTGTTTGTCAATATATAATGACAAACAAACAACTTTAGCTATTTAAGAAATTGATATATGCATAAAAAGGAGAAAAATCTAAATAAAATGTTGTGATTTTAATATTGTTGATGTAGAACTCTTGGGGAAAAAAACTCATTGTTTGCTGCTATATTGCATGGTATTTTGACATTTTTGCCCGGTATATACTACATCTTTACCTTATAACATCCTTTGGCACCTCTTTTTTGGCAGTTCTGGGCGTTAAACAGCCCCGGTTACTTTGCTCCCTGTCCTAATGAGGAACTAAAGTTTATTTATTATTAAGACAAGTGGGTGGAACAGAAGATAACTGCACTTTATACACTGTTGGTTTAGGGGACAGCTAAAACCCAATACGTCTGTCATTTTTTGCAGTTGTTTCCATCATGTTACTATCATTAACTGGAGGTAAAGTGAAAGTAAATGAATATTTTTAAGATTTTTTGATAAAGAAATGGAGGGAAAACTTATTTTGACCAATATAATTCTAGTATTATAATATCTACAACAGTAAACTTTATTTGTTATTGTACATAGAATATTTGACCCATCATTTCATTTTAATATGCTTTTGCTGATGGCTAGCCAATGGCAAATGTCTTTTTTCATTCATTATTTCATATTATCTTCTTGCTGTTGAATTAAAAACCTTAATGAAAATGCTTGTGATTTTTACCAGATTGTAGCCCTCAATAAAACAAAAGAGCGGATGCGCCCATACCACATCCACCATGAAGATGAAGATCCAGACATCAAGAAAATCAAGAAGGTAACTTGCAAACAACTAAACAAAGTTTGTCACTGTGCTACTATGTCCTTATAGTCATTCAGGGCAATAATTTTACCACATAACTATAAGACCTATAATACTGACTACTGGCTTTTTTTAAATTTTAGAGTAGTACATTCCTTTATGTGTATATACCATTACCAAGTTTTTACGTGCATTCAGTTTTCCTTTATTGTATTCAAAATGAATGCTAATATGGCTGTCATTTCCAAACTATTTATTAAATGTAGCCCAACAGTCATACTGTGTTAAAAATTTTCATAATTTCTGGATGCTAGTGAAAAGTTAAAATGCCCCTTTTGGTCTCACCTGGTTATTGTTTTATTAAGTATTGGAGAAGAGGATCTACATGGAAGCCTGGCAACTACCTTTTTCAGAGAGAGATTAGGAAAGGCATTTTCAGTATTTATGTTTTCAGATTTTCTTAATTGATGAAGAGTTTTAGGAAACAACTTGGCTAGAAACAAGAGCAAAAGGTCCTTCATGGTAGGTTATTTTTGAATGCAAACAGTAAGAGGGTAAAATTTTGCAGAACATTCACTGCAGGTACTCCTACTGGTGCATGTGTTTTAAATAACAGTGATTGAGTCACCTGCAATAAATGGTTGTTTTGTGTGTCACATTCACAGGTTTATCAATATGCCCCTAAGATTAGATTATTTTAGCCAAGTTAATTGGATATATTAATGATTTTGTACACAATAAATGTTTTATCACTTTATTGACCTTGCAAATATACTGCATACAAATACTTGCTGATTTTCCAGAAATGCATTCAGCAATAATAGTAAATTTAATTTTTTTTTCTCTAAGTCTGAGTTTTATAAATTAAGCTGAAATTGATTGCACCTCATGCCATAGTCACTTCATCCCCTTATACATAGCCCCTTATGAAATCTAGTATGGGTTACATACATATTTTTTGCCATCCATATTTTATAGCATGAACCCTATGTACTGTAATTTCGATTAAGACAAACAAACAAATGCTCAATTTAATGGCCGCTTAGCCCAATATAAAAACCAAAAAGGTATCCTAAATTAGGAAAATCAATTGATGGCAATAGAAAATTCTCCAAAAATATAGCGTCTGACTGTAATTGTTTTGTCTCATTGATTGTCCAAACGTCTGGGTTTTGTCTAGTGTCTATAATATATAGTGCAGAGAAATGCAGAAATTGATTTTCCTATCCAATTGTTTCTCAATGTAGACATTTATTGTGCATTAATAATATGGAAAATAACATGACACTGTACTTGTAACAGAATACTTATATCTCAAAGCTTTTCCTAAAGTTTTATTCACTTTAGTGTACTTAGACATGCCAATCATAAAGAAACTTAATGTTCTTAGTGACCAGTTTTCACCTTACCCTGACACCTACTGTTAAAAAAAAAAACAGTAAAAAAAACATATTTTTGCCCCAAAGCTTTCATTTTTTGTTGAACATATTGAGGTCTGTTTGTTGAATAGTAAATCGAGAGGAAGGCACAAAGCCTGAGCTTCACTAACATAATTTATCTGTTCAGGTTCAGAGCTTTATGCGAGGTTGGCTGTGTAGAAGAAAGTGGAAGACAATTGTGCAAGATTATATATGTTCTCCGCATGCAGAAAGCATGAGGAAGAGGAATCAAATTGTATTTAACATGGTAGAGGCCGAGGCAGAGTATGTGCATCAGCTTTATATCCTTGTGAACTGCTTCCTTCGGCCCCTGAGGATGGCAGCCAGTTCTAAGAAGCCACCCATCAGCCATGATGATGTCAGCAGCGTTTTCCTCAACAGGTGACAACACTTTGCCTCATATTCAAATATACGATTCATTGTGATATATATAGGGAGCTCAAAGTTTGGGACACTATACTGAACTTGTTATAACCAAATGCTACATCTCAAAAAGAATCCACAAACTAAATTGTACACGAAAAGGCAAACAGACACCACCTGATTGGTGTGAGACTTATTATTTAAATAAATATAAAAACGGTACACAATAGTTATAACAACATTGTCAAGCAAAGTTGTAAAAGCAAAGCATGGAGATAATGTGTTTGGGTAAATATTAGTACAGGGTGAACACTATTCACAGAATGGAATTCATGTATATAAGATCTTGTATTTGGAATAAAATTCTGAGCAAAAGGATTTTTATTAACTACATGTTACGTGGTAAAAAAGCTGCATCTTCAGGAAAAAAGCATCATAGTTGTCACATTTACCTCTTCCTCACTAAAGCGTCTGTGCCTCTCTCCTGTGCATACAAGTAGTTCTGACCTGTGCCTGCTCTTCCAGATTTAATCAGTATCACCCCTCCCACCAGCCAATTAGGAAAAAGCGTCTTAATCGCCCTTGGTCACAGCACGCTGCATTCATGCAACGTGTCTCCACTAGTGCCGAGCCCCCTAGCTCTGCTGAGCATTTCCTCTACACCTGCCTTTTATTCAGGTTCTTTCCCAGTCCAGCTTGTGTGTTAAACTATTTTTGTCCAGTCTGTTGTTTCCCTGCCTATTCTTTTTTTGTTGCTCCTATGTGTCTGCAGTGACCTCCGTGTCTCCCGTGTCATCTGTGCCTTCTGTCGCTTCCTGTGTCTCCTGTGTTCCCATGTGTCTGCGGTGGCCCCCATGTCACCGGTGTCCTGCCTCAGTCTATTTCCTGCCCGGTCTTCTTTTACCATTTTCCTGCCCAGTGATTTGGTACAGTGCATTATCCTGCCCACTCTGATATGTCCAAGGACCGCAACCTGGGAGCAGCCAGCAGTGCAACATCCTGACCCATCCTCTGGAGAAGACCTTAGATTCTGGACTTTGGCCCTTCTTAGGGCTTACACCACTACTTTGCAAGCTTAAGCGCCCCCTAGAGGTTCCGTCTTCCTTAGTGTGTCAATAGTGCACTACTATGTAATTAACTGCTACCCAACCACAACTGATCATCAATGCACTGGACAGGGGATCCCTCAAAAATGAGCCTGTTACTTACCAAGACCTTACACAGTGTCTCTAAACCAGGTTTCCTCCAAAGATTGCTAGAGGTTTCTTGATCAATGAACAATGTGCCCCTCAGGTCACTGTATTATATAAAAAGAGATCACAGAGCTGACCTTAATACCTATATATTCCATCATACAAATATGATAAAGAGATACAAAGGTTTCTAGTAAAAGCTGGCTTAGTAATTTTTAGTAATTCCATAAAAGATGATTTCCAAATGTCGCTATTAATCCCTCTTTAGCCCATAATGGCTGTTAACAGGAAACAATAGCCAGTGCTTCAAGAAACATGCTTCTTTGATTGTTTTTATGCTTTTAAATGGCATTTCCATAAAAGTATTGGTGACATTGAAAATATGACATGTTTCCTGGCACTATGCTTCTCCATTCTTTTTATCTGCTTAGATGAATTACACAAGCAACAGAGCACTTTACATAAAAGAAAAAATGCCTCAAGGATCCCACCAGTCATTCCTAAAAGATTTACAGCAGTAAAGACATTAAAACTGATTCCGTACTCTGTACTGCGTCTGTGACAGCTTTTTTTTGTCAGCTAAATTTTATCTTCTGTGGCTATTATAGAGCTGACTAGATCCCAGAACATTTATCTTCTCTGTACCATCATTCACAGTGATGATAAAAAGCTGCATGAAGCTTCATTCAGTCTGTTAAGTTTAACCTTTAAACATGACTGACATAATGAAATCATCAAACACAATTGGTATTCTGAGACAGAGTGTTCGCCTATATGTCAAAATCCAGCGGCGGTCTCTGGGATTGACTGTTGGATTCTAATGTGTGCACTTGGTGTTCCTTATCGCTTTGATATTTCTTGTGATTTCTTGGAATGCTTTCAGAAAAAGACAGTTCATAGGATTTTAGTAAAGATGACAATAACATAATATTATTATTAATAATAATATTAATAATAATAATAATAATAATAATAAACAGGATTTATATAGTGCAAACATATTACGCAGTGCCGTACATTAAATAGGGGTTGCAAATGACAGACAGATACAGACAGTGACAGAGGAGCTTACAATCCAAGAATTGTAGCTTTCTATTGTTTTCCAGAAACTGAATTTACACAAGTGACATAAAACTGAACTGTAGGTAAAATTAGTTTCAAGTTTCCCAGTAAAATGTCCAACATACATTTATGTGTAATACATGGGTTGCAACACATGTGTTTTTTTGCATTTTAAATATACATTTATGTACATTTAAACATGTTTTTCCATGTATATATTTTTAATGTACAGTGAGGAAGGATCAGTGTAGAGATTTTTTTTCAGGTATAACAGGCCCATTTTTAGAGAGCGAAACTGAAAGCTGTTAACATCCAAAATATTTGTACTTCAACAAAACCAAGCATACTGATATCATGCTTTGCAAATGGCAAGAAAGCCATTAGTTTTGTATGTTTATAAAATAAAAACTATGTCCAAGTTATGAAAAAATGATTTGATAAGTTTCAGTTTATTATGTTGTTTTATAATAAAAATTTAACACAAACCATTATAGGTTCCTGGTAAAGTGCATATCTTAGCAAAGTTTTAGGCCAAGTTTGGGAAAAACAATTGACTCAGTATTTCGGATTTAGCTCCTGCCCTGCATTTTCTCACCCGGCACCAGGGACAGGCTCCATTCATAGGGCTGTCTTTCAGACACACATAGGTGCTCGAAGGCAGAGAGAATATGATAATCAAGAATACAATCCTGCACATTTTCAGAGTGCCAGTGTCTGTCCTCAACTTATGTCTCAAATGCCAGCTCCATTTACCCATTGAATTGGGCAGAGCATGTCATTTATGCAGATCAATCTATCTGCTAAGAAAGTGCAGAGTGGCAAGATGCGTTTGTGTTATATCTCTATAGACCAATTTATAATTTTATTAATTTCCCATTCATATTGTGAAAGCTTCCAGCTGTGTCTTGTTTACTGGGAACCGGCTAATTACTACAGTCCTGACCTTTATGGATGACCTGTTATTTCACCTTTATATTCATCATTCTTTTCTGATGTATTATTTATATATTTCATTGTTCAATATTTTTAGGCTTACTGCAGACACAATTATGTTTTCTTCATACACTTATTGGAAATCAAGTTAAATATTGAAATGCTGTTTAACAGTAACATTTGATCTTTGTGGTAATTGTTGAATATCGAGGGATTAAAATGCGTCATTGTGTTGTTTTTTTTTTTCTTTTTCAGTGAAACCATCATGTTTCTTCATGAAATATTTCACCAGGGTCTGAAAGCCAGAATTACTAACTGGCCTACTTTAATTTTAGGTATGTGAGTCTGATTTCTAATGCTGTAAATAATACATGAATGGGAACTGCCAAGTGGAATGGCTACTGTCTTGACGTCTGGGACTTGAGTGCCGTTTTGATATGCTCATATCATTTTGAAGTCTTCCTTGTGTTAGTTGAAACGGCATAACTTTTTTATTATGCTAAATTATATATTGCCGATTGCTTCTCTTACTCATCAATCTGTTGCTGAATTTGAAGTACTTGTATAAGTTAATTTTTATTATGAAGTTTTTTTTCTAAAAGAGGAAAAGTACTGTATATTGGTTATAACGTTTTTGCTTATATATATATGTATATACACACCCATATTCTTGTAATTCTGAGATATGGCCATTTCTTCTTCAGGAAAAGTAACAGAAATCTGATATACTATAAGTGATGGAATTTTGTTTTCTACAGTTTTGATATGAGAAAATTTATTGTAGAAATAGTTCTCGGTTCACAGAAAAGTATTTTACATAGGTGTTAATCAGATTGACCTTTGCATCTTAGTCCTAGAATCAGATGTCCCAAGAATATCCATCTTAAGGTTCTTCTGCAGCTTCCTGTCTGTCTATGTGTGTAATATATAATCCACAGAATTCAGAATGGTCAATGGGTCAAACTGAGACTATAGTGCACAAAGTGAATATGAAAAGTGAGAATAGAAATCACAACTGGAGAATTATAGCAGAGCCAGAGAGAAGAATAAGGTAACAGACAGAGAGAACAGACACTCTGCAGAGGAAGGGACATGATAGAACAAACACCAGTGCACTGCCCGCTGCCTTCTTTTTAAGGACAGCTTTCAGGGTTCTGCTTCTTTCCAAACTGTCCTAATCAGTGGGATATCACTGAATACTTAGACTTATTTACCTTTGTTCTCCGTATAATACCGAGCTATCAGTCAGCATTATATACATAGGAGAAATTACATTTTTATGCTATGAGACTTTTTAACATTAGATTGAGGTGTCCTAAGCAGATTCTGCTCCATCGTGTTACCATTTCTGTCCAACAATGGGTGATGTACATCTGTTGATGTTATTCTTCTTATATTCACATGTCTTTACAGATGTTATATACTACATTATAGTATTCTTCTACAGCTGTTGTGGTTTATTTTTTTTTAATTTAAAGGGAAGGCCCTGTATAGTATTGACATGAAAATAGGTTTGTTTATTCACAGTTATTCAACTTAATAGATTTCATCAAAGTCTAGTGTTTTTAATGTAACATTATTCCAGCATTACTAATGGGTAGATGAGCACTTTGTTCCGAACAATTCCTGCGGATAATGTCCACAAGCAAGGAACAGATAATTGTAGGTTAGTTTGCCACATGTACAGTATCTCGGTGAATATCTCCAGCTATTAAAGGATTACAGGGGATTTACAGGTTTTTGTGATTCCATTTGGGCCACGGTATGCAAAATGAAAAGAATTAGGTAAAATGCATCTTCTACCCTGGTTTCTAAGATATAACTTGACTTTGAAAAGAGAATCTGTAAGCTTGAAGATT
Organism: Pyxicephalus adspersus; assembly: GCF_032062135.1. Lineage (NCBI taxonomy): Eukaryota > Metazoa > Chordata > Amphibia > Anura > Pyxicephalidae > Pyxicephalus > Pyxicephalus adspersus. The sequence continues at coordinate 75,603,699 of NC_092863.1, read as the reverse complement.
AGATGCTTGGTACAAGCATCATAATGTGATTGTTGGATTGTTTTTTCCCTAACACATCATAATGTATGCGCAGTATACTGTGAATGAGTTTGGATAAACATGCAGTGTGTATGGCACTACTATTGGATGCATGCTGAGTTGAGTGAGTGAAAGCATCGCACTAAACTGATGGGGGCAGATTTATTAAAGCTCTCCAAGACTGGAGAGGATACACTTTCATCAATGAAGCTGGGTCATCCAGTAAACCGGGAATGGATTTCCTAAAAAAAAAATTTGCTATTTGTTAGCAAATGTTTTCAAACAGAACCAGATCGATTCCAGATGTGCTGGATCACCCAGGTTTACTAATGAAAGTGTATCCTCTCCAGTCTTGAAGAACGTTAATAAATCATGCCTATGGCCTCAAAGTGGCTTTACAACTGCAGTGTTGGGAGAAGGTTTCGAGTGAAAAGATGAATGTAGCAGAATTTCTTTTGACTTTTCCCCTAACTTAAAGGGAAATAGACAAAAGTAATGTCACAGAGGGGATAACTGTAGAAGCTGAAATAGAAAAGCATTTTTAAAAATATAAAGTGATGACATTAGCAGAAAATGTTGAAAATATTGCAGCATTTTCTTATGAAGTCACTCACCTAATGGCCTGAATATGAAAACATTACTTGCTTTTTAGGTTGCTCTTCCTTGCTTCCTCTAGACCAGCGAGGGCCCATTACTCCATACAGTAGCTTGTTGCCTTTGTGAACCACCAATCTGACATGGCCCTAATAGAACTGTGGAATGGCCTCTAAATAGACTTTGACACTATACTGAAATTGTGACATCAAAAGGGATGGTATGAAATTGTTTCATGCCTCATAGGCAGCCTAGTTAGGTGAACTGAATTTCATATTTATTAATATAGAATATATCATAAAAGTAGGTTTCATTAAAATGTATTAATACATGTAATTTAGATAAATCATACTATACAAGATTAATTCCCTTGAAAAGTGCAAAAATGCTTTTCAGTCACTCAGAAACACTTTTCAGTTCTTATTTAATCGCAAAAGAAGCAGCTTTCAGTTAATATAAGTTACAAAGACCCAGATGACAGCCCTTGCCCAGCTGTAAAGAGAATGTAATTCTTCCTCAAAGAAACTCTTCTAATAACCAGACCAGGACAGCTTTGCTGCTGATGCTGCTGACTGATAGAATGGACAAAAACTGGCCCTCAGAATCTGGCTAAATGCATGGAGACAAGGAAAACAAGCAGAGCCAAAACAGACTAGATACAAGAAGAGAATACTATGAGGAGAAAACATTAGGTAAACTGGCTAGAGTAGACATGGACAGCAATATAGCTCAAAGCAACAGGGGATATTTGAAAGAATATAGTATGAACTGGCAAAACTGAGACTATATTGCACACACGGTGAACATAAAAAGTGAGAATAGAAATCACAACAGGAGAATATTAGCAGAGCCGGAGAGAAGAATAAGGTTGCTGACAGAACAGACACTTAGCAGAAGATATGATAGAACAAACACCAGAGCAGATTAGACGGATCACAATAAAAGGCAGAATGTAGTGTTGTGTTCAGAAATTGACAAGGACAAAGCAAGGCGAAGCACATATTGGAGGACCAAGTGCACAGGAAATGCAAGTTGAGATTCTGATCAAGCATCAAATGGAAATGTTTCAGCAGGAGACAAACAGACCCACACCATGAAAGTGTTTCTAAACCTAAGAACAAAAACTTTACACATTGCAGCTTATCAGTCCCTAAATGTGATGATTGCATTAGTTTTCTGTTGTAGGCTTGTGATCCTTTATTTTTACTCTGTCTGACTTGCTAATAACACACTTCCTGTTCTAGAGTAAAATCATTCACTGTACTGAAGGAGCAGCATTGTGATCCTAGGAAAGAAAATTTGTTAATGCTAAGGGCACCTTCTCCTCTCCAAAGTACAGTGCGGAGGTTTTATGCAGTCCATGTAGAAACAAAAAGATGCCTACAGATAACAGTCTTCATAGAGAGAAGCCTTGAACAGTACTGTATTTCTAGATTTTTAACAGTATCAACATTTTTTTATCAAGACAACAATCCATGTTCACTGCAATGTCATGGTTAAAGCATATTATTCAGTTATTGGGCTCCTGTTGCTTGTAGCATCGTTTTTATGGATGGTTCCTGATAGACCAGGTATGAGCCTACGCATAGGAAGCTGTACATCATTCAGTTTATGGGTGTTGGCTTTACTTACCCCAAAGCAGAAAGAACTGCATAGATAATTGTTTGTAAGTCTATCATGTGTAATTTGGCCCCCCAGCATCATAAAGCGATCCACCATGATAATTTACTCAACGACTGTCCGAAAACAACCGCTGTCATTTCTTATGGTCAAGAACGCAGTGTGGTGCATCCTGCTCATCCTACCCTCACTATAGAGCTGAACAATGCATCGTGTATAGTGCTCATTCATTTTACTGTTTCCAGCAATAGAAATTTCATGTCTGTTCACAGCTTTAGACCTTGCCAGGTCTGACATATGAAGCAAGAATCCAAAGTAGACTGAATAGGTATGTGTTAACTGTAGATTTATTGTTTAAAAGGTATCTTAGAGAAACAGATATCAGCAGAGGAACCTTGACTTATTATGCACACAGTGCTTTTTTGTGGTTGACCAAGAAGAATCTGCAGACTTATTGTTTTGAATTTTTATACAGAGATGTGGCAGGTATATTAGTTTCCAGTTTCATGTTGGGTAATATGAACATGCCGCATATCTTAGGTGAAAATGTTTTCAAACTGAGGCCACCCTTTACACGAGAATAGACTCAAATCCAGTATTTGTATCTAATGGATCCCTATTGATTTCTGCAGTTCATGCATTCCACTTTATGGTTGTGCAAATTCTGATAGATGTATTCTTATGAATGGCACAGTATATAGAGAAGAGGCTTTTCATCACAAGATGAATCGTAGCAGAAGTGTACTGGATTGTGTTGTTGTTTTCAGCTCCTGATTAGTCTGCACAACAACTATATCCATCATGAATTGCTTTCGGTCTTTTAAAGCATTGAAGTGGGTGAAAGCCATGAATAAAAACACAATCTTTTCAGCTTCGGTTCATTTTTATCTATCAGCTTCTGTTCTAATTTTAGAAATCATATTCCTTCTACAAAGTCATTCTTCCATTACAACATGCTTTACCAACCCCCAAAAGTGACAGAAGAACCTTCAAAACTTAACGGGGATGATTTGCTAAAGGGGTATAGGCTGTTCATATAGCAATATGAATTATCTTGTTGCAGCAATGCTGAGCGTAAACAGCAGCCTTGGCATATAAAGTGCACCAGTCTATATTTTACATAGTATAAAACTTATCCAGACCTTGTTTAGGTAAAATTTTTATATAATTCTTTCACAGACTCATCACATTACAGCTATTACAGCTTCATATTCCCGTATATGTATAGGTACATTACATGTAGTTGTTTTAAAGCTAGACACTAGGCATACATTAAACACATATTAATGCAGAATTGGAACCATTAACACATTATTAAATGTATGCACAGCTGAGTCTGAGTTTAAAAGAAAGAAGCAGCACAAGGATTCACTCCCTTTGCTTAAGAAGGACAGGTATGCGGCGCACCAAATCTTTGTGCTTTGCCTTGAACATAAGATTAATTAAAATATTTGGGGTGCTTCTTCTAAAACATTAACCTTTCTACATGTCCCTTAGGAGATACCACATTGTTAGTTTTCTTGGATCACTTGATTAGTGTTTAAATATGTTTACATAAATCTGTTTACTGCAAAATAGTCCAAAGAACATGTAAATGTGTTCCATGTGGATACATGTAGTCACTGACCATGTGACCTTATTGTATGAATTTGGAATGAAACCAAGGGGAGACCCTTGTCTTCATCCAACAACTCTTTCATTTTACTTATTTTCTTTTATTTTTTCTTGTTTTACCCAGCTGACTTGTTTGATATTTTACTGCCCATGTTGAACATCTACCAAGAGTTTGTTCGGAATCACCAATACAGTCTGCAAGTGTTAGCAAATTGTAAGCAAAACAGAGACTTTGACAAACTCCTGAAGCAATACGAAGCCAATCCAGCCTGTGAAGGGAGGATGCTGGAAACTTTCCTCACTTACCCCATGTTCCAGGTATTCTCATTCCATCAATATCTTGTTTTATTTCAACCAGTGACATTCATTTTAAACAATGACCTTTTGGATTGTAAGTTCTTCGGAGCAGGGTCTATTTCTCCTCCTCTGTCATTGTCTGTATCTGTCTATCATTTGAAACCCATATTTAATGGATAGCGTTGCATATTATGTTGCTGCTATATAAATACTGTATAATAAAATGTTGAATTTACCTATATAAATTACTTAAATATATAACGATCCCTGTCCTTGGGACTCAAGTGTTAAACACTGAAAGTTTTAAAATGAATAAATATTGTAATCACCAATAAACCAATTAACATCATTATATTTACTTTGATGTGGTAGAGCAGCTATATGGCTTTGAGCAAATAATGAGGACCATGTTTTACCACCCCTATCATGTGATCGACTAATGAAGAAGCAGTAATGAATATAGACACAATGATAACTTTCCTTCTGCCAGAAAGTTTCAAGCACTACCGGTAGTTGCGCAGTATTGTACATGCAGTAACCCTAACTGGTAAGAAGTCCTACCCCTTCCTAGATAGAACAAATGCTAGTTCCATGTAAAAACATACATTCATTTTTAACTAATTAGTAAATAAATTAAATCATCTTTTGCTTGTTAAAAGTTTTGGAACTGATTGCTAGTTTTTGAACTTGTGTTTTTAAGCAAGGATCCAATAATGCCCATGGCCATACTAACTAACATACATGTGCTTTACATGCTAAAAGAAATGAATTTCTGTTCTAGTCCTGAACCTTATACATTCCTGCCAGACAGCATAGTCAGACCATTGACTTTTTTTGTCTATTGCAGGCAACACAGTTTGATCACCTTGCCTGCACCCCTGAGTGTGTTTAGATTTCAGGACATGTGCATACCATTCTACCCCTGTACTCCCTTTCTGGATCCGGGTGCAGCAGATAGCAATAAGCTCAGATCTGGGACAAACTCAGATACTGTATTAATATTAGCTGTCTTTAACAAATACAAATATTTTATGTCCACCTTGATTCTATTCATATATATATATATTAAATTCTGCTTTTTTGTAAGAAAAATACCATCTGCATCTCCTGAAACCGCACATTACTTCATTATTTTCATACTTTAAAAAAAAATAGGTGCAAAGGACAACAGAATTAGTGACAAGCTAAATTATAGCTGCACATCCCTATCTGGCAGTAGAAAAATGAAGTGGATGAATATAATGAGGCCTCCACTTCTCATAAATCAGGACTACTATATCTGCTCTCACTGAGCAACAGGGCCTTGTGTACATTGTGTTTACATATGCACAGGGACATGGAAGGGATAGAAGATGCCATTTCTCCACTGGGAGTCCTTGACAGCAGACATTTACAACCTATTTAATTGTCTGCTAACATGACTTCTCGCAAAATACATGTTATTCACACAATGAGGCATGGCCATATTTAATTATTGGTTGGTTGGCAAACAAATAGCTTGTGTTGCTATGGTTATAGCAGTGGAAATGTTTTGTATGCACATTTTATTTCAGAGGGATAGAATGAATGAACATTTTAACTCTTAATTGAATTTTAAGCCCAGTGCTAAAGTAAATATATAGTATTTTTTTCCATGGATCCCTAGGGTTCCTCCTGAGTTTGCTAGGGGTTCCATGAGCTAGTTGTGCCTCTCAGGTCAGTTTAAGTGATGTGAATGTTGTTTTGGCTATCTGTAAGGGTGACATTGGCTAGTAATGTAGGGGTATTCTTCTTTGTGACCACCACACTAATGTACTGTGAGCTGTGGATATACCAGAGGTTCCCTGAAGACGTAGTCGATATTTCAAGGGTTCCCCCATGTTAAAAAGAAAAGTTGAGAAAAAACTGCTGTAAAGTGTAGGGCAGTAATAAACAAATGAAGCTGGAGATTTATCTGTGTATATCTTTGCTAATGTCTAATGCAATATCTATATCTTGCTAATGGCATTTTAAAAAAAACCTTTCTGCCTATAAGGCCTGCCTTCTTTTACACTCAGTGATATCATCACAGGGTCCTTGTGCTTCTCGTTGCAATGCAGACAGATCCTAGCTAATGGGGGCTGGGACTGTAGGGTGCTATCTTAGTAGTCTGCTCAAGAGCCCTCAGCCCTGATTACAAGCAGTGGAATGGCTCCCGGGAGATGTTATGCAAATATCAAAATGTCTTGATGGGTGGATGTCAGTTTGGAGAAATTGGAGTTCTTAGAAATTCTTCATTTGCATGCAGATCCACAAAAGTAATTTGCCTTGTTAGGGAGATTTCAATAAGATTCCAACAACAAGTGAGAGGATATACAAAGTGAAGAAAATGCTCTTTATGACAGTTGTTGCACGAGTCAGAGTCCCAGTTGGGTGATTTCCTCATAATTTTTGTTCTGGTTCAAAATACAATTTTGGATTTAGCCTTACTTTAAGTTCTTAGAGTAAATCTCTCCAATGGCACACAGAAATGAAAACCTAATAGGAGATTTACCTTCTGCCTAAAACAACAGAAAGGTTTGGTTTTAGATGTATTTTAGGCACTCAAGAAAATGCTTCTAAGTTTTTAATTAATCTGAGATCATGAGCTTTTTGCCAGCTTCAAAAAATAGATATTTTTATATATTGCATTAGCATTCCTGTCATTCATTGGCAGGACCGGCACTGACTGTGGCCTAAGCCCAGGCATCATTGGGACTTGGATCTTACATTCAGAACCACTTGTTTAACAGAATTGGTGAATGAGAACAATTAGATCCATGCGGTGGCTACACAATTTTGATGAACTCATATTTTAGCTCTTTCTTTCCCCCTTTAGATTCCCCGCTACATTATAACTCTTCATGAACTTCTGGCTCACACACCTCATGAGCACGTGGAAAGAAAAAGTTTAGAGTTTGCTCAGTCCAAATTGGAGGAGTTGTCTAGGTAAGCCATTCATACATTCCTTCTATGGAGTCTTCTTGTTTTATCCTTCTTACTTTACAATATACACAGTGGTGTCGGTGCAAATCACAAATTAGCTATTGTCAATGATAATTATACATATATGATCTCCTTAAAAAATACCTAGAACCATCCACGTTACATTATGCCCTAGTCATGGTTACAATGTTTGAAAAATGTTAGAGAGGAGACTCCTAAAGATTCCTTTGATAAGACCTTTTGCTTTTCCAATCTACCATGGAGAGAGTAATAGGGTTCACAGTAACAATATGGCTTAGAAATTGCATCAGCAAAATCCTCACAAGATATAAGATGCCAAAGACTCATCGGGTTCACCATAACTGTACAGTTTTGCCCAAACATTGCTCAGTCCCCTTCCACTCAGATCATATGAACAAATGTCATGATTGGCATGTGTGAAGAATAAATTCCCAGATAGTGGAGTGGAGTAAAGGTATTTTGCAGATGTCTTTTCCTGATTTTAAGTTACTGGACTTCTATTTTTGAATAAAAAAAAGTCTTGTGTCACCTCCCAAATCTACATCCACAGTCTGCAGTTCGAGTATAAGGAATATTCTAGTTAATTGCAGTTTATATACCTGTAGGGTTACAGATTATTGATGGTAATGTGCAAGAACCTTATGGCTACACATCATGCTGCTGGTGAAATATATATATATATGTGTGTGTGTTTATTTTATAATAAAAAGCTATTCAAAATGTGTATTGCTCCCTAATAAGGAGCTTTTTTTTAATATAGCAACTATTCAGGTTGTAAGAGGAAGTATATTAGGAAGTAACACACTTGGACTGAAGAAAAAGTGCTATTGTTATTGTAGTACACAGTTATTTTATTGTGCCTATTTGGAGACGCAACACATTTCCACAGAATACATATCTTTAGAAATACAGTACAGCAAGAGCCTGTAAAGTGCTCAGTACGTAACCTGCAGCAAAAGCTCCTGGATTTATATTGCTAATGTCATCTTCGCTTGGATCGGGCATGGGAAGTATTTGACATTAGTAAAAAGCATGTTTCTAATCTAAATCAGATTAAAAGATTAATTGTCTTGGCCGCTTGCACTGGTCTGATTTGGGAATATTTAATTCATTCACATATAGATTAGTATATGACATTGTATTAATTTTCTAGGATTCAATTCATGTTTCAAGTACTGGCAACCCATAATTAGTGTACAAGTTATTGATGAATTTTAAATTAAATTTCATGTAATCCCTAACAATATTCTTTACTTATTTCCTCCCTATTGTTCTGTAAAATTACCCATTTTGTTATAATTGTTTGATAAATTAAAAAAAAATTCTGTTGATCTTTCAAGATGTCAAGCAATGTCCTGTGCACTTTGCAGTTTTGTCTCAAGAAATGTTATCAGCCAACCAATCTGGACTACAAAATTCCCCATCCCCTATGGAGATGAGCGGGGGGGGGGGGGGGGGTGCTCCTGCACAAAGATGTTCACACTGCTTCTCTTTAGATACAGTGCAGTACCAGAACCTTGTCACACTAGGATTGAATGCACATGTTACCATGTTGCCTAGTAAAAATAAATGAAAACAACTAATAATGAATGCAGCTCCAACATCTTTGGAATGCTGAGCTACAATATTTTACATTTTTGGGTTCAGATATACTTATTTACATGTATATTTAGCAAGTACAGGAAGTCCCCAGTTTACATACGAGATAGGGACTGTAAGTCTGTTCTTAAGTTAAATTTGTATGTAAGTCAGAACAGGTACATTATTTTAATAAATGCAAATATGACAGATGTTTGTCCCAACATAATATTATGCAGCATGGTGTCAGTTACTGTATAAAATCCTCACTGTCAGTTAGTCACAAACAAAGCAGAAAAAAATCTTATGGAGCCTAGACATTCAATAACTAACTGTATTGATATGCAAAAAGAAACAACTGCAGGTTTTGTCTTGATCATTAAAGAGTTGGCTCCAGAAAGAGCTCACCCCCCTAGGATCACCCACAACCTCAGCTGGGTTTAGCAAAATATTTCTTCTGTAAGTCATGCAAGCCGCTACCTCCAAGCCTTCTGCACACAGCGAGCAGGGAAGCCTGTTCATATCTAGGAGGCGTCTGTATGTCGGATGTCTATAACCCGGGGACTACCTATATTCCAGTATGAGTAGACATATTCCTTAGATGTTTACACTTTCACTACCTTCTGCATAATGGAATGCTTTTGTGGTGCACAAAGACATTTCTTGAATATGCAATTATCTTGTTAATATGTATATGCAAGTAGCATCATGTGACCCCCAACTCCATTTCTAAAAAATCTAAAGATGGTCAAATCTTCTTAAATTAAACTTCATAATAGGAAGAGTTTGTTTAGGTGACTTTGTCTATGTGGTGTTAGCATTTCAGCAACAAGTGATGAAACAATTCGTTAGCAGACGCAGCTTGGTGCAGGGCTGCGGGATTGATGCTTAAAACCTTTGACTCCTCAATATATGGTACTTTCCTTTCCAACCTATTATTCAAGCCTTTTTAAAAAAATTTTGGACAGAACAAGTTCCTATCCATTTGATAATAATTGGGGCTAGGAAGCTTTGGATGAAGAGGAGCATTTAAATGAATATTTTTAGGGTTTACATTTTAAGTTTGCAACTGGTATTATCTAAACAACAAGAACAAATATTTTACCGGACCTGGTGACTGCACCAATGTCTTTTTTTAATGCTTTATTAACTTGTTGATTCTGGCAGAAACATACTTTCTATCCTAGGGTGGCACAGCTCAGGAAGTTTGAGGTGATTGTGGACATTGGTATTTTGGTGTTCTTGGAAGTAAACTGGGCAGGGCTGAAAACACTGAGCAAAAGAAAATAGAAGCTAACTAGATTTTTTTCACAAGATCAATAGGAATATGTTTTCATTTATCCAACAAAATGTTTTCAGCTGTAAATTTTACAGACCAAAGGGGATCTAGTAAGATATTCATTGTTAATGTTTAAATTCACTTTGGAACTGTTGTCCTAATGGCTCAGGGGTTCTAAACTAGGGATCAATAGAACCAGATGAAGGAGGCTTTTGTGTAGTATTATATGGAAAAAAAAATGTAGTTTATGGGTATGAAATGTTCTGCTTTTTTTAAGCAGCTGCATAGTATGGTGCTCCATTTATTTTCATGGAGCTATTGAATCTCTTATGTATCTTTTGTTTAACTTGTGTAGTTCTTTCTTCTGACACTAAATAAAAAGCATTTCCTGAACATGGATTTTACTATTTATTTGGGAAAAAAATAAAATTTTTCTTTTTCTTCCATTTCCATTACTTCCCAGAACTGGGGGAAAAGGGTGATTACAGCCATATGAACAAAGCTTTTGTTGTGGAAATATCAGTCTGCACAGTATTGTAGGGTTATAATGGAAGTATTGTATTGTGAAAAGGTTCTTATGTGTTTAGTTTCTCTTCTCTCCTAAGGACAAAGACACTCTCTCCTTTTTTATTTTCTTAGAAAATTCAAATACACTATAACACTTGTTGTACCCTTGCAAAATGAAGTATATACAATTAGAAAAGTTACCAGAAAATTTCATTATAATAAGAAAGTATTTTTCTTCAGCCCAGGTCATTTATGGTTGCTGAGAAACACTTGTTTGTATCACTATGTACCTTCATTTCTCAGAAATTAATGAGGTGATTACTAATGAGATTTGCTATTTGCCATTCTTGGTGTATCTACTCTTCCGGAAGACCTGGGGCAGGTGCCCTTTTCTGTTATTAAATGTGTTATTCCAGAAAGAACGGACAATTTACAAAAGGTCAGGACATTCTAAATGTTCAGTTAAAGTTTACATCTGTGCAAGTTAAATAAAAAAAAGCATACAGAGTACATATCTGCAATACATGCACATTTCTCCATGTTGTATCCTTTGCAGTATGGAATGATCTGCCTGAATCCAATTAACTTCCAAATTTCCTATTAAGTTGACTAACACCCAAACAATCTTGTCAGCCTTGCACAGTTTCCTCTGTTGGATTACAGTATGTTTTCCCTTGTCCTCCACGCATAAGATGTTCTATAGTCCAGAGAACTGGGCAAGAATAACAACACTGCTTGTAACTTCTCTGCCAAGAAAATTAAAAGCTTACTGTATTTCCAACAGTCAACAGGTATTTTTGTACTTGTAAAGTGTACTTGCAGCATATTTAAAACAAAGAAATATGCATGTAATGCAGGGATGTATTGCAAATGTGCATGATTTGTTTGAACATTTTGCACATATTTACTCTTTATTTGTTTTGGGTTTCATCCTCCTTTGACTTTGCGTATCATTCAGGAGTTCTATTGATTGGTTCTGTCTGCAGTAGCTTTTGGGTCTCTCCCACCACCCGACACAAAGTAATACCCCTTCTGCACTATTTTATGAAATTGAAAAACTATTAATGAAACAGCAGGTACAGAGAGACCTTTCTTAATGGAAGAAGTGGGTTATACAATATTCCCTGTGGAATTTTACTCTAGTTCTTCTAGAACCTAATGTCAACCCCATCCTTAGAATAGATTGAAAACCAAAATGTGGCTAAGGAATAGAACAAGTGTCAGGATTTTTTTGCTCTAGTTGTCCCTTTTTCATGTTTGTCCTGTCCCAAGGACAGACATGAAGGAAAATCCAAATTTCTGCTTTACCACCAGAACAGCCATAAAAGGGAAATTCCTCAAATGGGGGCACGTGTTTCAGTGAATAGCATTTCCTTAACATTGGAGGGATTTCGCTTCATTACCTGTTGTGTATACAGAATAGGACATGAAAAAAGTTCTCCTCCATGGCAAAACCTGATTGGGAGTTTTAACTATCTCCTATTTCCTATTATGAAAACAAGCTGTGGCTTTATATATACTTTAAATTCTAGGTTAATATCATTTATTCTACACAATTTAGTTAAGTAACATTTTTTGGTTTTCCCCCCCAAAAAAAAACATTGTGAAAAAAAAATGACGGATCTTTTCAGCATCTGGACAATTCCCAAAACTCGTGTTCAGCTAATTTTAGTCAAAACATACAAAACTGTCACAGCTTGTGTATAACCTTAGAAATCTGGCAGGAAATAATGGAGCCATCTGCTGGCATTTAGTCCAGGGACTAGAGCGTTTGCATAGCTGCAGATATAAATACGTTGCTCTGTGTTTGAAGAATTCACCTGATGATAACTAAGCTTTAAAAAAAACTTTATGGATTTTTTTTTTTATCTAACAGGGTTATGCATGATGAAGTTAGTGACACAGAAAACATTAGGAAAAACCTCTCTATTGAAAGAATGATTGTGGAAGGCTGTGATATTCTTCTGGACACAAGCCAGACATTTGTACGCCAAGGTAAACAGTTTCTATGGTGGGAAGTATTTTATTATTGTATCACTTGTTTGTTCAAAACTGATGTTTAGCTGCCTTATTAATATTAATATTTCTATTTTGTTGGCCAATTATATTGTGACAATGCAGCCACTGACACATCCACATCTCACATTCATAGCATCATTACATTTAGGCCATCTTCACACCTATGCATGTTGGTTACCCCCAATGCACATATACAGTGCAAAAGTGGTATTCAGCTTTCTTGTGTCACAATGCAAAAATGGGAATATTCAAGGCATTAAGAGCACAGTTAAACAGAGCAAAGTGCCTTAAGTTGAATGTATAGCCAGCTTTGCACTAGGGAACATGAATATTGCGACATACTATTTTGAGAATTCGCCAAGTTCATGCTCCAAGTTTGCACACAATAGCTCCACTTTTTAAAATATAAGAAGCCATTTTTTTATTCCAGGTACCCTTATCCAGGTGCCTTCAGTGGAGAGAGGGAAACTAAGTAAAGTTCGCCTGGGACCTCTGTCTTTGAAAAGAGAAGGGGAAAGACAATGTTTTCTGTTCACAAAACATTTCCTAATATGCACTAGAAGCTCAGGGGGAAAACTACACTTACTGAAGGTAAGACACACATTGCAATTTTTTTCTGTCTTCATATGTAAATAATTTATATGTGCAAAGTCTATGGGGCATATACATGAACAGCATCCTGTAGGCAGTCCGGTGCAGACGCTGAAACCATCTGTCATTGACTTTCCACTTCCAGCACTGGCTCTAATCTTTTTCTACTCTGCAGCTTAGAGTTGTGTTTTAAAGCACTCAGGGAGCTCTGTAATGTCAGATGGTTAACGATATGCTGAATAGAGGACACACTTATTTATTTTTAAATAGATATAAACCCCTACTCGAAGCATTTAGGGCTCTTTTACACCCACAATGTGAACCTGCGTGGCTTCTGTGCTCCTGGGAGTGGCAAACCGCACTACGGGTAAACAGATTTTCAGTGCAAATTTTCAAACAATCATGGCAAAGCCAAAAGTGACTATACGTTACATTTGAGAATTACGCTGTGATTTGATGCAAAAAAACAGTTTCAAACTTCTCCCAAAAACTTGAATGGAAAAAGTTGGGATCATGATTGATAACTCTGCAAAAAATTCTGTGCCTTATTGCGTGTTTAAATTGACCTTGAGTTTAGGAACAATTTACGAAGGACGACCACTGTAAAAGGCAACAGAAAAGATTCTCCATAGAACAGAATGATGCTTTATGTACAGCACTTGTTTGTTCATCTGTCACTTTTTTTGTCGCTGGAGACCATGCATGTGTGTACCATTCATGTGCATTGCATGTGTGTACACATCTAAAGTATCTGAACATGAAACTTCATGGTAGGAACACCAAGTATGATTTTATTAAAGCTAAAATATTAAAAATTACTTTTTATAAGATTTTAGTGACTTGTTTTACATCTAGTAATCATAATGCTGTTTAATATATTGTTTTAATATTTACTTATATTTTCATTGTCACATGCTCAAGTGGGTACATAGATTGGGGTATTGACAAAGTAGAACATCAGGCAGACAGCTAATATGAATATAATGTTGCTGGGATATTGTACAGTCATTGAGGTCACTTTACAATTCCTTGGTTGAACTGCTCTAACCCCAGTCTACTCAATAGACAACTTATCTGTTGGGTAGTTAAGTGACACGGAAATATTTAAAATTAAACGGAGAACTAAATTACTTAGCTGTGTCAGATCAGACTCACAAAAAAAGATTAACAAGTAAAGTCTTCTGTACTTCAAATGTGTATTTAACCTATTGTCTGGATTTTACCTTTTACTGTAGAATAAAGAGGAGTTTTGTCCGCACTTCTCTCTTTTTCACTTTTTAGCCAAAAATCCATGTACAGAACTGGTATGCATCCATGCTGCAATGTATTGTCAAATGGGAAAAAGCTATCTAACCTCAATTAGGGAGATTTGTCTTTTGCCTCTGGGACTTCTGCATTAAAGAGCACTTATTTGGTATCTTTATTATTTAGAGCAACCAGACAAATACATTCTAGGGTAAACTTCAGGAAAAGTAACATTGGGAAGCATCATGGAAATAATTTATACCTTATTTTTCCCCATTTCTTTCTAATTAAAAGCTATAAAAGAATGATATAATTATATGTAATTCTTCTACCAAATGAAATTCTTACTCTGAAGCAGAAACTATATTTAAGATTTGCTATAGAGGAAAAAGTAGGTCTGAATTTTAAAGGCTGCAAAACTTCCATTGATGACCTTGTTAATGTTTAATTCCACACAAACGAGGATAACAAGATACAGCTATTGGCAAGATTTTATTGCCTGTGGAAGTTTTATAAAGTTCTGGTAATATTAAGGTCACATGACTTTCTTGATATTAGAAAGAACTGTTATGTACATTGTGGCAACGGTAGGTAAGTGGAAATCTTCCATCGGGCAGTTCTGTTATAGTGGGATATCTCTATACATGTGATGCGTAATCATTTCCAGTAACAGGTAAACAAACATGTTCTATGGAGATAAGAGGGGGAGGATGAGTGAGCAGCAAATAAGAAAGCACAGCGGTCATTACCAATCACTCATTCATTATCCTGCCCCGATATCAGGAACTGCTGTACATGTGACAGGCAAATTTCTTCATTTTGGGTGACAATCAATTGATGTGTGTATGTAGATTAATGGAGAGAGTCCATCCTACTCCCTGTTATTTATTTGGAACAGGTTGCAAGGGGAAATATCCTCAAGATGCACATTTAATTGCCTTACTGTGTTATATATTTATATATACCTATATTTATATACCTATATACCTGTACTCAGTTTGCAGATAGTACATCTTTAAATGCTTGTATAAAGTACATGCTTGCATTTGCTGGTGAAAAGGATCAAAAGCAGAAAATAGATTTCTGTTGGTCATTTCCATGTTGGGTTGTGAACATGTGTTTTTACTGTAGTGATCCATGGTGGAGGTCAGAATGCCACATACATTTGTGTGCTTCCCATTGAGAGATTTTTTTTAACAATTGCTTTTCCTAAATGTCAAATGTAAACAAAGTCACTGACATCACATGTTTTTATTTTGTCCCCTCCCTACCCTTAAGCTGATATTTGGTCTCAGTTATGAAGTGTTAATACATTCCTCTTTGGTTTCCTCTCATCTGATACATCCAAGATTGGTAGGATGATATCAGTAATATCCTGAAGGTTAGTGGAAAGGCTGTGGCCTTATATTTAACTGGGCTTGTTCTGCCAGATGTTCCATTAATTTTATTTTGTACATTAGGTTATAAAAGGATTGCCAAATAGTATTCTTGTGCCAGTCTTCTTTCTCGGCTGCCCAGTGACCGGCACCATGCCAGCAAGTATTAAAAAAAGTAAGACCTAGTATAGAAGTTTTTGAGGCAGTTTACATATCCAAAAACAAAAAATAGAACTCGACCTTTCATTCTCGTATTTTGATTGATTACTTTCTTTCAGAAAATATTTTTAGAGGCAGTTCTGTATTTTGGAGATTTGATAAATGAAGCTTCTTCTAAAGGGTCATAGTGATAACAAATGGCATTATTAAAAGGCTCTCTATTAAGATATTGACAAAGTTAAATTCCCAACACAGGCTTTTAGTTCCAAACATAAATTACAATTACAGGCTGTTAATCAATGTCCCCGAACTACAGTCTATTTCAACAAACCACTTCATGTGACTCAGTCCCTACAGGGTACCTGTGTTGCAGTACCTGCAATAAGAAAAGGCAGTAAACATACCCGAATGGCAGCCCATGTTTTCAAACACCACTATGATGATGCTCCCAAGATGCCTCAAGTATAGTACAGGAATTCATGCTATGCCCACCACACAGATAGTATTCTTTAATATGGTCCCCCTATATTATGCCCCTAACCAAGACCGGCAGCAGAAATTTCTGGGCACCATACTAGATACACTTCCTGGGCCTCTCCCCCCCATGTTTAAAAATTCCACGATTGCAAAAGTCAAGTTGTTTTGATTTGGGCTTGATACAGAAGTACCACTTGACCCCCCATATGATGACAGTCCTGACTCTAACACTTAACATAACAGATTTACCCTTAAACCTGTAACTGAAATCTAACTCTAAACTACTCATGAATTCCACTAAATGCTAACCCTTAACAAATAACTGCATTCTCACATAAAGTGCAAACTTCAAGTGTGCCCCTTTTCCCTAACCTAAAGTAACCCACCCTCCCTCTGCACAGATTTATGCTAACCAAGATTTAGTCATTTGGCGAGTGTCAGGTGTCTGTTTACATTTTTCTTATCCCAGCACCACAGTAGATGAGTTGCTGTACAACACCATTGACTTCCATGCTGTTGTGCCCCAAGGCCAGAGTACAGTCCCAAAGAAGTCCCATAGAAGTCTATGGGCCTGTATTGTGCAGGTGTGTCTACTGTTGTACTGTAGGGATACAAAGTTTAAATCTGACAATGGAAAGACTTGGTTACCTTAGGTCTCACTCACACTTGTGTATTGTAATAATCATGACGTACCAGCAGTACTAGAAATCTTTACCATTCTAGCCATATATTGGTGTATTGATGTAATGATGTGTTTTCTGTACAGACAGGTGGGGTTCTCTCTCTGATAGAGTGTACACTGATTGAAGAGCCAGATATAAATGATGATGACTGTAAGTAAGCCTATGTATCTTTATATAAGCACAATAGTGTATATGTGTACATACTTATCTGTTTGTGAAAGTTTTAAATCCTTCATATTGACCTTTTTCCAGTTCTTACTGTTTATGTAAAAATGGAAATAACATTGAAAACAATAGGAAGCTGAAAAATTATACAAGACAAAACTGCACTAAAAGAAATGTATATTGGCATTGTATGTATTTTTTGTTGTCGTTAAAACTAAAAATTGTCACTTAAAATATAATAAATGGCTGTTTTTTTGTTCAATTAAATGATAATTACCTATTGCATATTTGTAAATCTCATTTTGAATTCTCATTTTGAAGAGGAGCTCTAGGCTCTGGTTTTCTCATGTTTTGTTTACAGAGCTCATCAGCTGAATCTGAAAATTAAACACATTAGTAAATGAGTTAGAGGAGTGACTCGGCGCTTAATGGATATCAGGGGGAGCATATCTGCCCAAAAGTAGATAATTGCTGCTGAGTCGGCTTTGTAGCTAATCCAAAATTTCTGGGAATTTTTTGTCACTCTACAGCACGTTTATTTGTAATACAAAACTTTTATACATATAGTAAAATATTATATAAAATATACAAAACACCAGGTTGAACCCTAAGCATAAAAATTCAAGTTTGTGCAATTGTAGTTCAAGTTAAACTCAAACTATACAGGAAA
Source organism: Pyxicephalus adspersus (assembly GCF_032062135.1). Taxonomy (NCBI): domain Eukaryota; kingdom Metazoa; phylum Chordata; class Amphibia; order Anura; family Pyxicephalidae; genus Pyxicephalus; species Pyxicephalus adspersus. Next base: position 75,585,843 of record NC_092863.1, on the reverse strand, counting down.
CAATGTAAAAACATGCAATGTAGCCTCCTAATATTTATGCAGATATTGTGCTGAGAACAGTTTTCAGGGACGTTACACAAAATAGTTGACCTAAAGTCTTTCTAGTAGTTTAGTAGTAGGGTTAAGAAATTCCAATTAGGGCATATTTCATACATTTTTTAGATCCTAGTGTAGTATAGTGTTATTTTGCGTATTACATTAGCACATCCAAGAAAGGCTTCACTGTGAAAGGCTTCAATTCCTTCTTAATTTTAGACAAAATGCAATAAATGTGTCAAACTCACAGCACTCCTAAAACTAATAGAAAACCTCCCATTGGAGATTATGTCAGATGTATGCATTCATCTGTCTCTAACATGGCTTTAAAGAAAATAGAATATAGCTGGAAAGATGAAAGGAATTCATTACGATATGCTGTGAGACGAGGTGAAAACTGAAAATGTCAGAAGTAAAAGTCCAGTCTCAGGATAGCTGGTTACCTTTATTATCCAGAAACTTCTAACTTTCATGCCTCTCTGAAATGATTTTCACTTTGTTACTTTGGGGATGACTTTAGGATGAGGCTTCATCTCTATTGTTTGGCCTGTCTGAGGTCAGTGCTCATATTGGCCATTGGGGGTTCAATGGATTAAAATGGTCAGTTGTCATTGAGATTTAGCCCTGGTACCAGTGTAGATAGGTACCTAGTAATATAGTAATACTTTAAGGTTCAAGGCTCAGTATGTGTTGTTTATCACTGCTGTGCACCTGATGTTGCTTAGGGGTTAGCACTCGTCCCTTTGCAGCGCTGGTTTCCAGGTTCAAATCCCAGCCAGGGCACTATCTCCATGGATTTTGCAGGTTCTCCCGTGTCTGTGTGGGTTTCCTCCAACATCCCAAAACATGCAGTTAGGTTAATTGGCTTCTCCCTAAATTGACCTTAGACTACATTAATGACATATGACTATGGTAGGGACATTAGATTGTGAGCTCCTTTGAGGGACAGTTGGTGACACGACTATGAACTATGTACAGCACTGTGTAATATGATGGTGCTATATAAATACTGTGTAATAATAATAATTTCATAAAAATAAACACGGACCAGAGAGAGTGGATATGTCCAACAGTATAGTATGAGTTATTTCATTTGTCTTGTAGGCACAGGTTCTGGGGCTCCATTGGCCTGACACCCTCTTCCCCTTTCTGTCAATAGCATTCACAGTACCTGACATGCACTATTATTAGAGCCTGGCCTGATGGTGTAACAACCATTCTCAGCAAACCATTTGCTAAGCTGATATATGATACAGTAATTTGCCAAAGATTGAGTGTTGGAACCAGGAAGGAATTATGTCTCACAAAGGTGTTAATAGGTGCTTCTTTTGTTTAACTTTGTTAATACCAAATACCATGTTAAGATCCAGAACATCAATGTGTGCCATTTATATTATGCAAATGTGTTCCATACCTGCACACAGTGTCACGCTTTTTATCTTGGCTTAGCAGATGAATTTAAAACCATGTACATAGACTGAGGGTTCTGACTGACCGAGTTAGAAAATTTCCACGGCTTAATGTCATTGCCAATTATTTTGTGTGCGATTTGTATCAAGTGAATCACGCCCTGCTATACTTCATCAGAGCTGAGTGGATTGCTCAGTGTGCACAGTGCATAATATAAGCACAAAATATGCCATATTCCTTAGGAAAAATATGTATTTCAGTCAAGCAGGAATCTTTCAAGCAGTGGGTCAGCAGATAATAAAATTCTACCTTCTTGTCTCCTGTAAGGTACTCCAACCAAGATAAATAAACTTACATTACATCAGGTTACGCATCCTTGATGATTTCCTGTTCACTAATTGTGGGCAAAAACTACATGCAGAAAGTCACAGTTTCACAGAAAGTCAGAACCTACATGTAACATTATGGGTGCCCAGGCAGGGTTTGGCAACGACAAAAGATAGGAAGTATGTGCATTGTTTGTTTCAATTTAGGCCATATAAGTGAAAGTCCTGGTAGACCCTTTCACTACCATTTTCCCACCCCTCGGCTACATCACTAAGACTCACTTCCCAGGTTGCAAGTCCTTGAGGGCAACGCCAACTTGGGATCTGTGCTAACATGACATTACTGTTCCTAACTGCCATACAACCCAGCTTGGGAACGATATCAGTACCTGCAGGCTATCCCAAACCAAACTAGTTGTTTTCCTCAGCCTTGCTTATATCACTCAGGAGACTCCACACAAATGATAGGTCACCCACCCCATTGTTACTGTCACCAACACAATCCTGCTCTTGAAGACCTGAATCCCTGACAAGCCCTCCAACCCACTAAAAATGCCACAAACCCCTCTCACCCCATAAAATCCCTGAAAACCTAGGTAAGGGAGGGTGGAAAGCTCTCACTGCCCTGTGTGAACTTTTTCTATTACCTCTACTAGCTGACTACTTGACCCTCTCCTAGCTGACTACCACTCCACCCTTAAACTGTACCCTCTTAAAAAACCACCAACCAAATTTTCCGCCACCCCAAAACAACTTTTGTGGTAAGGTTCCTCTAGGCAGTGAACCCAATCTCAACCTCTTTAAGTGCCCTAGAAAAAATCATGCCTTTGTTTAAAGATTGTCTGTTCAATAAGTCAGACACAAGTCTTAAACACAATAAGTTCTTCCCATATAAATACTGTTTGCTACCTGTAGTAATATCTTTTCTTTATAGATAGGTGTGAGTGATACCAGGCTCCTAAAAGTCCATCTGTTCGATTATTGTCCAAGCACAGGTATACAGTCAGTTTATTAGGTTAAATAGCTTAAAGTTTTTTTTTTACTATTTGCTTACATTCTACTTACTACCTATATTCCATGACAGTCCCCAACTCTTCTAGCTCCAGTCTTGTTTGGATGAGCTTGAATGATACTCACATCTTCCTGGCCATTTCATATGAGCCCAGTCTGTAATTTATATTTTCCCCTGGACTCCCAGTACTCCAGGACTGAGCAGTGCCCACATATTATTACATGTTCCCCACCCTGTCCTTGAAAAATTCATACCACTGACAGAGGAATAAGAGAAAGTTGCCATAATGGCCCTGATTTTTTAAAGTTCTTTAAGGCTGGAGAGAATACACTTTCACCAGTGAAGCTGGGTAATCCAGCAAACCTTTAATGGATTTCCTAAAAGTCAAGCTATTTGTTAGCAAATGTTTTCAATCATGGACCAGATCCATTTCAGAATTGCTGGATCACCCAGCTTCACTGATGAAAGTGTATTCTCTCCAGCCTTGGAGAACTTTAATAAATCAGGGCCACTGTTACCAACCAGCGAGAAGATTGCAGGAAAGAGGTTGACTTCTTTAGGTCCTTGACCATACCAATATTAAAAACCCCCTCACTGACCTGTTGGTGGGTGCATTTGGGTCTCTATGTTTAGGAGGGTTTGTGTTAGATTGAGATTCCTGCCTTCTCTGAGTAAATTCTCTGCACCTGGATATATTTTATTGTACATTGCAGTCCATCATGTACATCAGTCCAACGTTTTCATGCACTGTAAGCTGGGGAGAATGGTGCATAGGCATTCTCCAGGACATAGAGAGCAGATGGAGGACCTTATAGGTGTCATGATATAAGTGTAATGTCCAGTTAACATTCAGCTGACATAGGAAGGTGCACTAGGAAATAATAGTAAAATAATTAGGTTGACCACCTACATACAATAGGCGTCTAATTTACAACTCTTAACAGCTGCTCAATTAGTATCTCTATAATAAATTGACTGCTATAATTTAAACATAAATACAATCAAAATTTAAAATTGTCATCTATTTTCTAAATGCTAGTTGTGATATTTTACAGCACAAAGTATTGTTTCATCTCCCAATAAAAATGTTGATATTTTCTAGTTCTGAAAAAATTGTTGTAGCCTTTCTGTAAATGCAAAAATATCAATGAGAAACTTCTATGAGAGACATTTACTGTTATTTAATTTTTATTTCACAGTTCTACAGTTAGGTTAGTTATCTGTTATAGAAAATAAACTGATTCAAGACCTCCAATTTGTCCCCTAGAGGTTTTGTCCCTATCTACCCCTCTATCAGACGGAGGTTGGTTCATTAAAGCAGAAGCAGCCGTTCATTTAACAATCAATGTTTTAACATAATGTAAACTGCGCTCACTCGACTCACAAGCAATTATTAATGTGTTATAAAGTCATTTTTTCTATTTAATTTACACATTAAAGAATTCATTGTAAAGATATGTTTACCTTGCACACTAACAGGCACTTGGCAAAGTGGACTTTTCAGTGAAATTTAATTTTCTTGGTGAACATTCTTTACTCATTTAGTAAATGAACTACAAAAAAATATTAGCTACACATTGAGAAATATAGGGAGACCTCCTGATGCAATTAAGGACCATTTCTTAAATGACAGTGAGGTTATGATAGGTTGCCCTGTTATATTTCAAATAATATTTAGGAGAATTTTGCTTTTACCTACTGATAATATTGAGGCCATCTTTCATAGGGAGTGAAAAAGTAGCAAATGGTGCAGACAACAGATATAGCTTGAAAACATCATGGCTTTTAAACCTAAAAGTTTGCAGGGAAATATAATAATTCCTTTCTATTCCACGTGTTGTTCCTTCTTGTAGTGTAAATGATGTAAAGAAGATAATGACAGTCTCCCCCTGTTTTTTGCTGTATCTATCAATGCCACTTCATTAGTTACACAGAAGGGGTGCTTGTTATATGGAATCCATCTCATCCTGCTGAAAAATGAAAAAAAAAGAAAAGTGATTGCAATCAGTGATATGTGTGCCATTTTCTTTTTAGCAATACTTTAAGAAAAAAGAAAAGAAAAATATTAAAGCCAAATTCTATCCAAAAATCTTAATGAGAAGATATGTGCTTAATATTAATCCTGTATTACTTTTTAGTTAAATTGTGAGTATATTTCATCTATAAGGTGGAATAACCTTATATAAATATTGCATATAAAACCTTTACTTTTTTTCCTATAACTATTTTAAAATGTATTTCTTACAGTTAGAAGAAAATCCATAAAGCTCCAACCAGCATGCTTCACAGTTGAGATTTGTTGTTGTAAAGTTGGTGTGTGCAGTTCTTTTTCCAGCAAACATATGATTTAGTGGAAGATGCAGCTCAGGTTTTGAAGCCACAACCACACTGCTGTTAATCATTAGCAGCAACCTTTGGATGAAGCTTTATGTGAAGGCAAACCTATAAAGCATAGAGGGACGCCATAGTGGGATGCCAAAATGTCAAAGGCAGGTGGGGAGTATAAACAAGGCCAGGTCAAACCAAGAAAGAGTCATAATCAATAAGCTGACAAACTATTTGGCAGGCAGTTGTCCTTAAAAAGTTAGCTTGGCTAAACATCTGCACGGTTGCCTTTTCTCCTGCAGTTGGACAGGGAACCTGGGGGCATAGGAGAATGCAGTTGCACATGCTTCTCCTATGCCCCTCAGTGGGGCAATTTGATGTTCAGAAGGACCCAACAGATTTAGGCTGAAGGAAAACAAAATTCATGTAAAGACTGAGATGGGATTCCAGAGTTGACCTCTGACCAATTGACCTCAGAGTTGAAATCAGAGGGAGTTTTTTTTTAAAGAATTAGGCAACAAGGACCCTTGCTTTTGTTTCTGTTTCATCATACAAGGAGGACAAGCAACCTGCATCCATGTCCTAATGTGAGCCTGAACTCTGGGTATCTTTTTTAAATAATACATATTTGTATATTAGCCTCTATAGGAAGATCAGTTACGTACTGTACATTTATTTTGTCTCTGTTCATCTCCATTCATATGGCATCAGATATTTGTACTTGAATGCTTAAATGTCTTAGGAAAGGAACTTCATAGAGACAAAAAAAGATATGTAGCTAATCATGCTTCAAGGCATATGAATTCCCTTTTATTTTAAAAAGAGATCTAGAATTTAGGTGCTCTTCAAAATAGTTTTCTGGATTTCTCTAGTTTTTTGTCTTCCTCTACAGTCTAAATATTTATTTTTATAGGTAACATTATTCTAACAATCAGTTTCTTTTTCCATCCAGTAATTTCCTGGTTGAATCCACTTTTGTGCTGAAATTATGATTAAAAAGCAATAACATGTATTAACATTTTCATGAGTGTTTTAAGTAGAGTAGACATGAATTATTTTACTTAGAAACTTCTGAAATCTTCAGTAAAAGAATAAATGTATTATTTTGCAAACCTCTTCCTCCTTTATGTTATAATGATAACTTTACTCTCTCAAGCAAAGGGGTCTGGATATGTGTTTGGTCACCTGGATTTTAAAATTGTGATGGAATCAGTAGATGCAACACCCCTCACTGTTGTCCTTTTGGCTCCTTCACGTCAAGAAAAAGCTGCCTGGACCAGTGACATTAGTCAGGTAAAAACTTTTATCATAGCACTAGAGTGACAGACGATAAATTATTATCAATAACAAGAACCCTGACGGCAATTCAAATACAGATGATTGTGCATACATTTGGTGCTTTCACTAGGACATCAGAATAGAATTTAGTTCTACAGGACTTGTACTCATGATTCAAAAATGTTTATTTATTTATTAATTCAAAAATATGAATTTAAATTTGAATTTATTTATTCAAAAATGTTAACTGAATCAAATGTCAAAACTATGCACATTTGTGTAAAGTTGGGAGCATTTTGGGTGAAAACCTTTATAGATATTTTAAAGTTTGTTGTTGAACTTTGTGAAGGAATCAGAAAAGATAAAAAAAAAAACTTCAAATAAGAAGAAGCATACAAAAACTCCATTCAGAAATTAAATCCAGGGCTTTGTGTCACCAATACCGTTTTAAATGTAATATAAATAAATACAGATTAATGGAAGGGAGCACCACAAGAAAATAGTGCTAGTCAATAATGACTAAAAAAACTATAAGTTCTTAAGTCACCTGTTTGAGGCACTGTGGTCACCATGCTTTTTGTTTCTTCTTTCAGTGTATTGAGAATATTAGATGCAATGGCTTGATGAGCAATGTGTTTGAGGAGAACTCTAAGGTTACTGTCCCACACATGATCAGGTAAATTGAAAGTTAATGTTGAAGTAAATGGGCAGCTTAAGTGACAGCACTGTATACATTTGGGTAATCTTGTGGCTTTTTCCCAAAATTGGATGTTTCATATGCGCGCGTATCTTGGTTTCCACATACTTTAGAAAGTGCCATTTATTGGGAATAATTATTTTAGATATATTACCATAATTTGTATCTTGTAGGTGTCATCATAGTATCTGGCGTGGTGGGGCAAGAGTAATTAAAATATCTCTAAATGAATCAGTGACAGTACTTTTTGGAAGAAGACAGTTTTAAAGATTAACAAGGTTTCATCAGTAATTGTTAGTTTTAATTTTAAAATAGAAGGAAAAAAGTGCTAGAACAGAAAGCACTACGTGATATATTGGTGCTGAGCCTATCCACTGCAGTGCTCACATGGTTAAAAAAAGCAAATTACAATGCTGCAAATACAATAGGATAGACAATACAAGTAATTACACCTGCAGAAAATAATGCTGCCTGTTACTGAATACATATGATGCCTGGTAAGTGCACAGACCTGGAGTGTACTGGGGTGGAGGCTTTGTGAGGGTGAATCCTTTTTATATTCTAACCACTCTTACACAGTTAAAAAAACACATGTTCAGTTCAACTTTTATGGATGAAGCCATCTCCACCTAAAGTAATAATTGCAAAAAATAAAATTGCTGTAAAAGGGCTAATTCACACTGGTGGTGAAGTTGCAGTGAGGTTACCACTTTCACACGCTGATAAACATGCCACTTGAGGAGGTTCTACTTGTCACCCTGCAGAAGCCCCCATAGGAAATGAATAGGGCCTGCTGTAAAATGTACAGATACATTTTTTTTTAAACCAGTGCTGCAGGGTGAGTGCTTGAGGGGCTAGCAATGTGCCAATAGCAGGGAGCAGTGTGAAATTGCACATTGAAAAGTGAACCTGCCCTAAGGACGATTTACTAAAATAGTTGTGGATCTTTACACAATACATTCTGACAATATTCAATTCAATTATCGAATAATATGAAAAGCAAATTCCTGTTTACCTATGTTATCAACACATGATTGGGTAATTGAAGTGAATATTTAGAAAATTTATTGTCCCAACTTCTTAAGTTAATAAGCCAAAGTATATTTTAGATGTTTTGAAAATGGTACTAATGACCTAAAAAAATGAACCATTTTCCTATTAAGAGATGTTTGAGGCCACCTTGAAATAGATGAATATACACAACATCTTTTGCACAGGATATGTAATGGAAGATGCATTTTCTGGAACATACATGAATGACTACATACAAAGCTCTGGGTAAAAACACTTCATGTTAACTCAAAACAAAAAAAGCTTTATTTTTTGTTTGCTTTATTTAGAAAAAAGAACACTGAACTGATTTCATGGTGATTTGTTCTTTTTACAGTTCCTACATCCAGTGATACATTTAAACTTCTATAACAGTTTTGTAATTTAACTTTTGTTTTTGAAATTGGTCATTACATTACATTACAACCTATAGATCCATCAAGCTAAGACAAATTTCTTGCTTATGAATGTTTTAGATCGGATGCAAGACTTCATAAAGATGATGTGGATATCTGTTTTAGCAAAACCCTGAACTCCTGCAAAGTTCCTCAGATCCGCTATGCCAGTGTGGAGCGTCTCCTGGAGAGACTGACTGACTTACGCTTCCTCAGTATCGATTTCCTCAACACTTTCCTGCATACCTACAGAATATTTACCACGGCCTTTGTGGTACTGGAAAAGCTTGCTGATATCTACAAGAGACCTTTTACATCAATTCCAGTCAGGTATGTACACTACAACACAGTGCCTATTTGTTCATGTAAATGCTGACCCTCTTCTAAAAATACAAGTTTTTTGGCTTTTGTACCAACCTAGAAAATGTATGCAGATCAAGAACAAATGTGGAACTTCTCTCTCTGCATGCTTGTTCCAGGTAAGCAACCTAGAGATCTTGACAACCAGGATCTCTAGGGAAGTCTTAGCCTTACATTAGAACTGAAATCCTTGGTGTGGGTGAGCTGTTTACACAGTTAGCAAGTATGCACAGCATAGAGTCTAATATGACGCACACTTACCTAGCACACACACTTACACTTTACTTCGCTCCCTGCAGTGATGACATGTCAAGGAACCTGTCACTGCTGCATCCCCTGAAGCCACCAACTTCATCACTGACCCCACAGTGGACTTCTAGGTCCACTAGGACCGTCTTAGCCAATTCGAAATCTACTAATGATGTAATTCCCGCTCAAGCTCAGGACATTATCCCTGCTGATTGGCTCTCTAGGTATCAGGCTCTATACAGCACGCCTATTTTTTGAAAGCAAAAAGCTACATGAAATTTTTTTTTTTTTTTTGCAAAAGAAATCAGTTCAATTTAGGTACAAACAAAGCATAAATATCTTTGTGACACCAGGAACCCAGCATGCCAAAAGTCTGGGTCCAAAAGACAATATTTTCATGTAAAAAAGGTGTTAAAAAATTAACAAATAGTATACATGAATCCATCCTAAAGAGACCTTATCAACAATTTCAACAAAAATCTTGAAGGTTTTATGTGATCTTAACACATTTTAGACGTGTATTTTACCTGCAAATGTCTTCCACGGACCGCTGCTGGGTGCTGCCATCTTGGATGTGATGTTAGCAGCCACAGAAAATTCAGAGCTGTCATTCTGTAGTTTACCCCTTTTCTCATCCCACTACTGGTGCCTAAAATGTTATGTAGTTAGATAATGGGAAGGAGAGAAGAGCATGATCAGCACAGGCCAAAAAGTCAAGTGCATCCTCCGGCATAAACAAGCAAATGGTATACATTCATCCATTATAACAAATTGAAAATGTTATTATTATACTTTGAACAGAGTGCAAAGATCATTTCCATTTGGCATTTAGGGGTTACTGCATGTTCCTCATTTTAATATATTATATAAAAAAGCTCAAAGTTAACCAAAACACTTCCTGGGGGGCAGTTCTGTGGCCACTGTGTTTAGATATTGACATTTTTTAACATGTCCATGCTGCAGCTTCGTGCTTGAGCTAATTGAGTTTGCAAAACTGTGCGGACTTTTACCGAAGGGTGAAATAATATGAAAAGCTGAACAGCAGCTAAAACTATGGTTTGCACTATAATCATACTGATAGGGGCTTTTGTCTGGATTGGCCATAGATTGTGTGAGTGTGTTTGTGAAAAAAACCTCAACTAAAAACCAAACCATTGGAAAATAACCTTATCAATTCAAAAACCCATTGTGTAGATGTGCTTGTTTGTAGCTGTGTGCAGCTATCTGCACAGCCAGGACCTTTTATGCCGTCTAGTTTTCTGTCAACAGATGTATGTCCTATAGTTGTACCTTGTACTTCCTGTGACTATAAGTCCTGACACCTCATGTAGACACATGGATTGCACTGTAATGTAGGACTGCTGGGAAATATTTGGCATCCATTGTTCTTTCTGTTTTGAGGACACATGGTTACATCTGATTGACCTTTCCACCTGGAAGAGCAGATTGATGAATGACCGACGGGGAATGATCGGTGTGCATTTTAGTGGAGGATAAGATTGCTGGGTGATGTTTGCTTGTCTTTTTCCTCCTCTCTTCATAGAACGGAATAAGGCTATGTGTGCAGCTCCCATTTGCTCATCTGTCTCTGGAAACAATCATGAAAGATCATTTCCAGAAACAATCATCTGATTAGTGCTGTGCATTATACATTATTGAATTGTACATTATACAATAAATGAAAATTATATTGGCACGTTTTCATTTATTGTCTCCTGTCTGCTTATTTTGTAGGTCTCTAGAGCTCTTTTTTGCTTCCAGTCAAAGCCTGAGTGATGGAAAGTCGCCACACCTTTGCCGCAAGTTTTCCTCTCCACCACCCTTATCACTCTCTAGGACATCATCACCTGTCAGAGCTAGGAAGCTGTCTCTGAACTCTCCATTAAACTCAAGGATTGGAGCCTTGGACTTGTCTACATCATCTAGTGCCAGCAGTCCAACTTCAATTTTTAGTCCAGCCACCTCCCCACCTCCCAGCACTAATAAAGTACCTCTAGACCTCAGCAAAGGACTCTCATCACCAGAGCAAAGTCCAAGTGCAGTTGATGAGAATTCAGAAAACCCCCGAATTGATCTATGTAATAAACTGAGAAGAAGTATCCGTAGAGGTAATTATGAAGGTTCATGCTTACCTTGCTTTTTACTACCATATGTTTTTGAAATATTGTTCCTAAAAGTTCTTCATTGCTCCTGTTAAATTTTATCAGACATGTTATTGTTTCTAATTTGCTTTGTTCTTTTGGTCTTACCTACTTTGTTGGTTGGCATAAGTGATCTGAGATGGCAACCCAATGTGTATAGTACCAAATTACAGTCCTTTGGTTGACCCAAGTTGACCCAAGTGGCAGTCATGCACAATACAATCAAGGTTCAGATCACAGAATCCTCACAAGCAGTACATGTAGATAACACCAGAGAAGCCCAAATAAATTGCAAATGAATAAAAAATATGTAAGTTATAGGAAAACATGGAACCATAACATATGGGAAACTAGGAAAATATGAAAAAATATATTAGCAATATTCTCCCTGGAAATTTGTTTAAGCAGGGTGGGAAAAAGCTGTAGGCGGCGGGTGCTGGTTCCTGTATTGAGACCCAATTTTTCAGTAACCACCCAAAAACAGCCAGGTGGTCCACCTGGCTAAAAGTGGCTGGGGAGAACAATGTATAAGTACATGCAAAGCATTTAAATTTGGATGTGATTAGTTGCAAAAACAAGCAGTTATTTTAAGGAACTGAAAAGAAACATGACGATTAAACAGATCAAACAGTGTCATATGATCAGAATCGTTTTTTCAAGTCCTGGAAAGCAAATATAAGATCCCAATACATGATTCATGATCACGATATATCACTAAATGGCCCATATAAATTTCCAAGTTGAATGACCTTGAAATGTACTGTATATGGGTATATATTGATGGCTATTTTCCACCTGCTACATTTACCTGTTTGCCATTCATCCTCTATGGCAGAGGTAGGCAAACTCCGGCCATTAGGCCGGATACAGCCTAGCCAGTATTTTCATCTGGCCTAACACCCCCCCCTAGTTATTTATTGCTGGATTCAGCCTAATTGAATTGTCACTTTATCGCGAGTTCCCGCGATATCATTGATATAATTGAGTTCCTGCACAGCAACCCCAATTACTATGCCTAAAGAGCAGAAGTAACACGCAGCCAGCAGTCTCCGGAAGGTTGACCACAAACATCATGTCTTCAACTCCAAATAGACTGACGAATTATTCTTTGTCCAAAGCGGCAACAAAGCCCTGTGTTTAGTGTGCAACGACACCAACAGCACTTTCAAGCAAATCAAGTCGAATATCAAGGGGCTTTTGATGCCAAGCACGTGCACACGTACAGAGACCACACCGCGGATGAGCGTAAGACTGAGGCTGCTCGCTTGCAGTCACGGTTAGAAAAAACATTCCTTGGACACCTTGTTTCTTCTGGCCTAGTGTGCCTTCTTGACCTCCTGAAATAGCCTAGTAGTCCAAAAAGTTTGCCGACCCCTGCTCTATGGAATGCTAGGTAAATGCTGTTGAGATCAAAGAGACCCGGTAAGATCAAAACTAGACTTCTGTAACTTTAGAACCTCTCCAATTTCCAGGTAGAGTAGGCTCTGTAGGATGCATCTTATCATTATTATATAAGATAATGAAGAGTGGCAAAACATCTATAGGTCACTTTTGTTTAGTGCATTGAATTGACATATACAGGATAAAATATACATTTCCGTGTGGTGTATAACTATTAATATTAGACAGTATTTATATAGCGCCATCATAATACGCAGGGCTGAACAATAAAAAGTGGTTGCATATGACAGACAGATACAAACAATGAAACTAGAGGAGAGGACCCTGCTTAGGAGAGCTTACAATCTAAGAGTAGGGAAAAGGGGAAGAGTGCATATATTATACATGTCTATTGATTTAAACTTACAATTGCATTTTCCCCTTAATATAAAACATGTTTTTTTCTATTTATAAACTGTTCTATTAACAATGTGTATGTTGCTTGATTGCAGCTGCAGTTTTAGAATCTGTGTCACTAGACAGAAGCATTCCTGAAAGCAGTACTTCTACAGATACAGCAGAGAATTCTCCCTGCCGATCCCCATCAACTCCGCGTCATCTCCGGTACCGGCCAGCAGGAGGTAATATGAATGTGTCTGCCAGTGTCCTAATTCATACTTAGATACAAAGCGAAACACTCAAACATGTAATGGGATAACATAGAAGCCGAATAGGTTTCATTTTTAGAAGTGATTTGCTGTCATTGTCATGTACTTACAGTACACGAACACTTTATGAAACATGTCTAAGTATTAAGTCATGGTTTGCCAAGATTAAAAATAAATATTCTTTAAATGACTGTAAATTTGTATGTCGATAGCTATTTTGCAGCTGCTGCATTTACCTGATTCAGGTTCATCCTTTGGAATAGTAGGTTAATGTTATTGAATTTCACAATTAGTGCTGGTCGAATATCTCACTAATTCCATTCGACAGCTATTCAGTCGAATAGGGGGATATTGTTCGGGTGATTGAATGTCGAATTCGAACACCATTAAAGTGAATTGTGGGAAAATTCAGGTTATTTGTTGGGACTGTAAAGAACTGGAAGAGCAATCGGGAACAAAGCTAACATCTCTTGTAGCCCTTTACTAGTTGCTTGTGTTCATCAGCCAATCAGAGAGCACTAGAGGTTTTGAATAGGGAGACTTGTCCCCATTTAACCTCTAGTGCCGGGGATCACATACTGTTCTCAATAAATGCGACCACAGCATTGAGAAGATCCCCCACAGCGGGGGATGAATGAATGAAAAGATCCCCGGCACTAGAGGCTAAAGGGGGACAAGTCTTTCCATTCATTCACCTTTAGTGCTCTGTGATTGGCTGGGGAAAGGAAAATCCTGATGATGCTTGAGCTGTCCTCAGGGTTTACCTTTCCTCAGCCAATCACAAGGCACTAGAGGTGATGAATGGGGAGACTTGTCATCATTTAACCTCTAATGCCCGGGGATCCCAACTGACAGGAGGATTTCCACAGCTGTGCAGCCGTGGGAATCATCTGTCATTGTGGGATAACCTGTAAAAAAATAAAAGGTACTTACACTAATCACACACATTTATTAAATTACTTTAACATTCTTTTTTTTAACACATTTTTTACACACGAGTTTGCGTCGCCGAATCCCGTGTTTTTCGGGTCGGGTCTATCTGAATTTGAACAGCCATATTCAAGTCAAATATAAGGACAACCCGAATTTGAACACCAACACTACTCACAATGCAAATGATTTTAGGAAATCCATTGCAGGTTTGTTGGGTCGCCCAGGTGCATCAATGATAGACTATCGTATCAAGTCTTGGAGAGGATTCATAAATCAGGCCCAGTATTTCTTATAAAGGTACTGAGACTAATTAGATTGGTACAGTGGCCATATACTTATATCAGATATTAACTGCTCACAAAATGTAACTTGTATAAGGCCTAGTCTGGTCTTTGATTTCTTTGAGCAAAGATCAGGCTGCACATCAAAGAAAATGTGGCATAATCACACAAGGCTACACAAGAAAAAGCAGGAAGCTATATTGGAATGAAGGCTCAGCAAAGCTGAAACATCCATAGAGACTGCCCAGTTGTTTATGGAGAGTTTTGCTGTGCATTTCATACCCATCTGAAAATATATGTTTTAAGTATGCTTATACGCAGTGGAGACTAGGCCTCAGGCCATGTCTCAACTGGTTTTGAGAAAGTTTGAGACTGGAAAGTAAGAAAAAAGCAGCATTCTTCAGCTTGGCTTTGTTTTACTTTAGAATACCACAGAGACAAGACAGGGAAACAAGGCTTGGCTTTAGCACTTGGGTAAAGAGGCAGGAAACAAACTAAAGCAAATGTGGAGACTGCTCAGTTGGTTTGAAGAGCAATGGCAGTGTGTATTAGAATCTACAACAAACATACTTTCAGGTCCACTTTAGTCTTGGTGAACACAAATTTTCATGGCAGTGTCCAGTATTCCTTTTCTTGCTATAAGCTGCTAGGAGGCAGGTTCACTGATCTCCAACACCAAAAGAAGTTAGTAGAAAGCGTGTTAGCAGTCTGCTTTAAGTCACATTCCTATTAAAGTCTAGGTTGATTTATAATTGATTAATGTTTGCTAAAATGTTTGAGATGCACTGTGTATGGTTGATGTGAAAGGGAATTTGTATGTTAATAAAACTAGATTTTAGTTTAAAATGCACTTCTCTTGCCTCGACCGCCTAATCTCCTTACATTTTCAACAAGGACACAGGCAGTTCCCTGCATGAAAAGAGTTGGTATTAATTATATTTTATAGCTAGTTAAAGTTAATAACCCAGTTATAAATAAAATATCTGTAAATGTGTTGTGCTGTGTTCTGATGTTGTAAAATGGTTTATTTTAGCAGATAGACTTAGCTGGACATTGACTGTTTCTAATAATTTCATTAACTTCTCACTAAAGCACCAAGGATGACCTTAATGTATAGATTGCTTCTGTTTGTATAAGTTTTTTTGTTGTTTGCCCAAACTGATATAGTAAAAGTATATTTAAAAAAGTTATTATATATCTAGGTAGATAGACAGAAATGGGAACTAGTTTTTTATTCTTCCATGGTAACTAAAGCTCAAGGTGAAAATATATATTTGTACTCAAAAGAGTGATTTATGAGAGTGTAGTCATGGTAACCTACCATGGATGAGCTATTCAGTACATGGAGAATTGCTGGCGACTATTTGCACACAGCTATGGCCCAGCGAAATAGTTGTTGCTGTTGTGCATAATACAGTACAATATTGCTTCAGGACAATATATACGTGACCTGAATGTTAGATTTGCCCATATCTGTACAACTAAGAAGAAAAAATGCAAATATGTTTCCAGATATTCGGCTCAAAATTGTTTCAAAGAAATATTAGCAGATGTATAAAAGACATTGATGTGGACGTATGTTCTCATCCATCATCCTGGAATTCCATATAATCATTTTCAAAGTTACTGTAAACTATTGCTTTTGGCATGGTTGGGCCATCCTAATAGTTACCCAATTGGCATGCATGCCCCTCCCTTTTGACATGGACCATCCCAATAAAGACATAATTTAAAGTTTAGATTCAGTATAGTTTTTGTTTCAGTTATTAAACCTAAAGGCCTGTGTTAAGAAGTAAGAGTTTAACATATCTGTTTTACTATTTCTGGTTAGGGATGTAATCTACCAAACCAATATTCAAGCAAATAATTAAACAAGGCAAGTTCATCTTTCTCACCTGTATATTCCCTTCAGACCAGAGCAGTTTTCTAAATTTTTGCTATGGCCCTATTTATTCAGCAATAACTATGTCATGATCTTACATTATGAGTGTGATTATTGTTTTTAATTATTTTACTGTAAAAATAATTACAAAATGTTAGAATATTTATTGTTTGAAATGAAACTTCTGATTCTGTTTTAAACCATTACAAAGTTATTTACAAATGAAATAAAGGGCTTTTTTTATTTTGCACCCATTTTAATGCAACACTAAACATTAACAAACAATGTCAATACAAATAAAATGACATTAAACAAGTTTAAATATTAATGATTTGAAAATTTAAATAAAACAAACAGCAGGAAAAATAGGGTTTAATAGGTGCAAAGATAAGTAGGAACAAATTGAAAAATCAGGTTGCTTTTACTGACAGGCAGATACTGACAGTGACACAGGAGGACCCTCCCTGGAAGAGCTTACAATATTATATTCCAATATTGCAATGTATACAGGTTGTATAATGTTGGGACAGTTTACCTGCACACCTGCTTAGCATTAGTAACAAGGAGAATATTGCTTAGAGTGGTAATACCAGTCATGGGAATGCTGTGGGATACGACAGAGTTTGCAAATTAAAGATTGTTTTTATTCCTCCAAACATACATTGAAACCAAAAAATGGAACTATTGTCTTTTTAATATTTTAGTGCAGGTTGGAAAATGTTCTTTATCAAGTTGGAAGTGTGTTATATTGAAATGAATAGCATCTATACATGCATACATTCATTGAAAATAAAAACAGAAGCATGTCTTCCTTCCCATTCCCCTTATGTAAGAACTGGAAGTGAATTCCAGCTCATCCCTTGTTGACAAATATAGTGTCTATGATAATTAGATATTGCAATTGCTGGTAATGTTAACACCCCAAGACTGAAAATGTTAACATTTTCTTGTTGAAAAGTACATATTAGTAATACTACTCTTAGAAACAAAGAATGGGAATAATTATGACGATCACACTGTATTTTCTTTTTCTCAGGAAATGGAAAGTTCCCCATAGTTTAAACACTGGAAAAATCTGCAATTACGGTTAAGAAGTTAAAAAATGTTAATCTTAGGGGTTGGTAAGGTACATTAACATAAAATTATATTTGCATGCCTTTTTAGAGAAAAATAGAGAAAATTAGAGAAGAACTTGAGCTGACATAAATGAGTAACTGTCTAGGGAATAGTGGGCATCCCGGCCAAATCCAACACATATTAGGAAATAAAACGAAGTCTTGTATTGTTGCCACTTCACATTGTCCTACCAATGTTCTGTGAAGTGTGGTCTTCTCCATTATAAATTGGGTAAACCTGTTGATATAAGACGCTAAAGGTCCCATTGAGATAGTTTGATTAAAATGCAATTTTACAGTACCATTTATTTTGAACTAAAAATCCCCAACACACTGCAAAATACATCTGGGCTGGGAAGCCAGCAGAGATCAAGCCAATAAATAAAAGAGAATTCTACTCCTACTGCTTCAGAACACATATTGAGAAAGCACAAAGCACTGTTTGCTATGAGTTTTGTTTTTATATTCACACCTTTGAATCATAGCTCTCAATAACAGCTCCAAAGTAGGCTACATACTTGCCATTAATTCATAGCTTTCTTCATAGCATACATCACTTCACTCTGTAGCCCTGCTTTTTCAAAGGGATATTGTGTGTATTATTTATTTATTTTTTTTGTTTTCTCTTCTGCCTCCACTTATCATATCACGTATCAGTATATTAGCCATTTTATTTTAGATTAACTCTTAGTCTGACAGTTCTGCTACTTAGTTGCTGCTGTGACTTGGCCTTTCGACAGACGATTTAGCTTGTTCAGAAGGCCAGGCATAACTGGATTTCTTTCATTTGTTGGTAGACAAAGAGTGATGGGCATTTCAGTTTTAAATCAACACTAGCAGTGCTTGTCCAAATCTTTTAATCAGACCCAGGGATTAGAGCTGTGTGCCTGTTTACATACATTTGCACAACATGTGTGGGATTATTGGGGAAGTGTGCAGTGTTTGTCTTC